>NC_136265.1:156536509-156540300 GCF_964187855.1 Myxine glutinosa | reverse complement strand
AAAGTTTCACATCGCATACACTCCCATGCCAAGTACAGAACAGTAGCTGCAGCGAAGGTATGCGCTCTACCGAGTGCCCGGATTCTAGTTTGTTCTG
Source organism: Myxine glutinosa (assembly GCF_964187855.1). Taxonomy (NCBI): domain Eukaryota; kingdom Metazoa; phylum Chordata; class Myxini; order Myxiniformes; family Myxinidae; genus Myxine; species Myxine glutinosa. The sequence continues at coordinate 156,540,203 of NC_136265.1, read as the reverse complement.
TCCTGGGTTAATTAAGACTGTAGGTAAGCTAGTATTTTCACTGTGTCACCTGCGTCTTATGTGCTTGTAAATAAACGTGACTGCTTTCTTTTTGCTTATGTGTGTAAATAGTAAATAAATTTAGTAGTATTTCCAACCTTTTTGTCTTCGTTTTCCTCTTTGCATTGCGTCGTTTTCGTCTTTTCCCTCATTGACTAGCTGCGGTGCGATCCGGCCAACGTTTGGGTGGAATCGGGTGAGTCGGGGATCCTGTAACGGTCGCGGTCATACACCACCGCTCGGTTCATCATAACATCTAAACCGCGATCAGTAACAATATATATACTGTATATATATATTTCCTCGTTTCTATATATATATATATATATGTATGTATATATATATACTAGCAGAAGTACCTGGCATTGCCGGGCGGGGGAGGAGGAGGGGAGGGGAACGGGGGGGGGGTGGGTAGAGGAGGGGAGGGGAACAGGGGGGAGGGGGGGAGGGGAACAGGGGGGAGGGGGAAGGGGGGAGGGGAACAGGGGGGAGGGGAGGGGAAGGAGGGAGGGGAGGGGAGGATGCGGGGGTGCCTGGGGGAAGAAGGGCCCCTCCCCCCTTCCCCTTCCCCTCCCCCCTTCCCCTTCCCCTCTCCCCCCTCCCCCTCCCCCCCTCCCCTCCCCCCTCCCCCTTCCCCTCCCCCCTTCACCTCCCCCCTCCCCCTCCCCCCCTTCCCCAAACCCCCCTCCCCCTCCCCCCTTCCCCCTCCCCCCTTCCCCCTCACCCCCTCCCCCCTCCCCTCCTCCCTCCCCCCCTCCCCTCCTCCCTCCCCCCCTCCCCTCCTCCTCCCCCTTAACACCAGGGGGGTTGACTCAGCCTGTCATCCTACCGAGGTCGGCAAATTGAGTACCAGTTCACTGGTAATTCCCTGTGTGCCGCAAGAGGCGCCTAACAGGGTTGGCGGCACGAACCCGGAAGTCAGAACTCATTGTCAAATAAATGTAGCATGTATGTTTCACTCTCTGTCACATGCCGTTGGTCCCATGTCAATCGGATGAAGTTGAAAAATTAACATTACGAAGTTTCTCTGGGACGTACTGATTCCGAATAATGAAGTTGAAAAATTAACGTTCCGAAATATGCTAATTACGCCAACAGAAGCGCTGGCGCTGTGAAGCGCTAGAGGGAGCGCTGTGCTCCCTCCCTTTGATTCCCTCCCTCTTCTGCTAGCGCTTCTGCGCTAATACGCTAATTTTAAAACCCGAAGTTTTTTTAAAAGTTAAGGTGTGCTGTCGTTGCTCTGAGACGTACTGATTCCGAATATGCCTTTGGTTTTTCTCTGCGATGAGTAGTTCTCGAGTTATAAGAGGACAAACAAACAAACATACTTTACTGCTTTATATATATAGAAGTTGGTACGATTCGGCCAAGGAATCCCAGAGATAATTGCAATTAAGTGAGCCGTGACGTCACGGAACGCGCCGCCGGTAATATATTATAATTTATGGTAATCTATGCAGCACGAGTTGGTCATCACGGAAAACAAGGCGCCTTTGCCGGCGCAAAACGGCTCTCCCAGGGTCAAACTCGGTAGCGTTGTGAGCGCACGGTTCAGCCCTTCAAGAAAAAGTTTATTTTGTAAAAATCGAACCACGCGTTAAAAAGATATGACTGGTTTTGTTCGCCGGCACGTCGGCGCTCGAATCGGCTCACGATAAAATCCAACACGTCCTTTGTCGGGGTCGTCTGAACCAACCACGGGGCCTAGAAGGCTGGGACTGGTCTCAAAAGTTAGGTCTCGATCATATCTCGTAATGCTGGAAGCTACACGTCTCTGTGATAATCTTGTGGACCATGACAAGAGATCGTGCGAGTCACTCGCAACGGCTTCAAGCACTTCCGCATTCGACCATTTCATGAACGCCATACGCCCCGCCCATCAAAGCGCGTACGTATTAAACGAACATACAGTGGCCCATGTGTCGTCATTTGCGCATGCACCAAAGTCTTTGCAGGAACATGAAGCATCGGAACAGCGCATTTGCGCATGCGCAAAAGTGAGAACCGCCTGTGCACCATTACGCTAACAGAAGCGCTGGCGCTGCGAAGCACTAGAGGGAGCGCTGCGCTCCCTCCCTTCGATTCCTTCCCTCTTCTGCTAGCGCTTCTGCGCTAATATTAAAACCCGAAGTTTTTTTTAAAATTTAAGGTGTGCTGTAGTTGCTCTGAGACGTACTGATTCCGAATATGCCTTTGGTTTTTCTCTGCGATGAGTAGTTCTCGAGTTATAAGAGGACAAACAAACAAACATACTGTACAGCTTTATATATATATAGATATATGTACATTCTCAGAACTGCAACAATATATATATATATATATATATGTATATATATATATATTGTTGTGGATTCGGGGGTCGGCGCTCCCCTTACCAAGGGGGGGGGGTTAATCCCCTTGTCTTTTAGGCTGGCCGTCCCCCAATCCTGGAAGCTATGACGCTCCTTCCGGTCGGAATTAGCTCGGGTGATTGGTCAATGAAGTCCCAAATACCTACTTACTAACCCGACCGTAAAGCAGGGAAATAACTCCCGCTCGAACCACGGATAAGATGGAAATTGCCGAGCGGTTAGCAATCCGTGGCCCGAGCCGTTAACAATAAAACTAAACCCGATCCTGAGCGGTTTCCAGATCGTGCCACAGGTACTCAATTGAGAAAAGACGCAAACGATTGAATAAGAGGAAACCCAGAAAATAAGAAGAACAAATAAGGGTTTATTTATTATGTACAAAAACCCAAAGAAGAGGAAACGAAAGAAGAGGAAACAAAATATATAAGAAGAAGAAGAGCAAAAGGACACAGGGCAAGCTTATCTATACAGTCTTACTTACAACCCCGGACAAACAGACAGACACACGGGATGGTAGTGGTAGGGGCGGAGGTCTAAGCAGATGGTTCCAGGCTCCGGGTCCGCGGCGAAGAATGGCAGGCAGCTTTGCGTGTCGTTGGCGCGCGACCGGACCTCACATATGGTGGGTGGGAAGTCCTTCGCAAGTCCGTATGCGCAGTTCCTATGAATTCATATGAATTAGGAGTTCTCCAGCGCAGCTCTTTTAGCGCGGCTGTCCCACTCTGCTTCTCTCTTCCCTTCTCCGTGAAAAGGCGCCGCACTTGCGCTTATATAGTCCGCTTCGAAATCAAGCCGCGCACTCTCAAACCATGCCCACCAGTGAGATCACCTCAGCCCTGATTGGATAGCGAGGGCTCACCGGCTCCACCCCTTGACGGAACATTGACAGGGCCATGCCTCATTCTTGGCGCTCTGCCCCCTTCTTCTCTAAGCTTGACCGCGTGCGTAATGGCGTTTGGAACGAACACTGAGGCGGCTGCGGCTGGCAGAGGCGCGTAATACAATTTGGAGAGAGAGACTAGCAAAATGGACGGAATGGGGCCTATCTTATTTAATTAATGCAATGCAGATGAAACTATTGGGAACACAGCCTAATCTGAAACACATATTAAGGAAATAACTGACAGTCCTATGGTGTCCTCCGTGTTGCATATGGCCTAACTATGGGTGCGACCTTATTAAATGATGGGATATTTACAAGTTATTATTTACAAGTATTTACAAGTGAGGGGTTCTCAAAACCGCAACAATATTATATATATATATATATATATATATATATATATATATATATATATATATAT
>NC_136265.1:156014009-156531509 GCF_964187855.1 Myxine glutinosa | reverse complement strand
GGTTGTGGATGGGAATCTTAACGCCCAGTGGTATGTGGATAACATCCTGCGACCTCATCTGCTGCCATTCCTGCTAGACCACCCAGAACTGAGAACCTTTCAGCATGACAACGCTCGTCCCCATGCTGCTCACTTTACCACTGCATTTCTCCAAGGCAAGAACATCAACACATGCAGTGGCCTGCGCTCTCCCCTGACCTGAATCCCATAGAGCATCTGTGGGATGAGCTTGGGAGACGCATAGTTGGCAGGGCCAGGACACGGGCAGATCTGCTTCAGACATTGAGGACTGAGTGGGACAGAATCCAGCAGCCATCCATCCAAAGACTGGTAGGCAGTATACGCCGACGATGCACTACCTGTATTCAAAACAATGGTGGCCACACACGCTATTGAAAGGGGACTGACATTGCACCCTGTGCTGTTCTGTACTGTAGAACAAACTGATGAGATGGTGTATCTTGGTCAAAAACTTGACATGTCACCAATAAAATGCCAATGTTTCAATTAGCAATTGTTGGTTTGTTTTATTTTGAACTGTTACAATTTTATTACATTTCAAACAAGTGGTAAGTTTCTTCATAGTCATGTCATGTCAGACCATAGTCATGCAGTTGTCTTCGTGCAGTATCATTGGAGATCCGTGGGTTTGCACGCCCCGGATTTTCTGCCGCAGTGCGGGATGCTGGACGGAATCGATCCCGCAGGTGACTTCGGACCATCTGCCTGTCCTGCCTTGCAGTGGTGACTCTTGGCCTCCCTGATCGAGGTCTGTCATCTGCAGAGTTGTGGAGGGTGTCTCTGTCCACCAGGGCCGATATCGTCTGGTGTGAACAGCCAAGGCGACATGCCACCTCAAGGTAGCTCAGTCCGCCTTGCAGCATGCCCAGGGCACGCTGCCGTTGATCCCTTGACAATCGTGGCATGTTGATTGAAATGCCCATTTTGCACTGGCCTTTTTTAAAGCCAATATCAAGACATCACGTGCAGCTCATTAAAATCATCCCGTACCCCTTGGCTAATCACTGACAGTCAAAACGGCTGTTCAACAGCTGTGCTATGATGAAGTGACCATTGAAGGTTCAAGTGACCATCCGTGACCGTTTTGTCTGACAGTGAGGACACTATTGTCCACAAATAAGTTCACACATTTACTACACGCAGTGTTATTGTTGATATTTAAAGGTTCAAAGGCGGTAAGTTTCTTTTGCGTTTCAGTATATATATATATTTATATAGCTTGGGAGATTAAGGTATATATATATATATATATATATATATATATATATATATAAATATATATATATATATATATATATATATATATACATATATATATATATATATATATATATATATATATATATATATATATATATATATATATATATGCATATGTAGGCCATATTCAAGTCTTTTTGTTGATGATGCCTGTTTGATTGATTGCAAGTGTCTGTATAAAATACAATAATACTTAATGTTTCAGAGTTCTCATCACTGAAAACATACATGCACTGTATATCTTACCATTTACCGTAGTTACTTCCGCCACCGAAGGAGGGAGGATATTTTGTTTTCACCCCTGCCTGGTTGTCTGTTTATTTGTGACCAGGATATCTCAAAAAGTTGTGGACCGATTCGGCCAAAACTTGGTGGACCGATTTGTCATCATCTGTGATGATGGATGTGTCATCATCTGTGTCATCATCTGCACCCATCATTTCCTCTGATCTACCCAGGGCCTATCATCAGATGTGTGACAAGGAAGACTTGATTTGATTTTGGTGAAGATCCAAATCCGAGAATTTTTTAAATAATTACAACTGATTCTTCACCATTGAAGGATGGGGCCAAAAACGACATATAGCACGATATTTCAAAAAGTTGTGGACGAGTCCTGACCAAACGAGGTGGACAAGTAGGTAAAGTGACAATAACAAGCCGATTAGATTATGGTCCAGGTGCAAATCCAGATACGGCCCATGAGGGGGATACAACATGTAAACTCTCCAGCCTGGCGGAGGTATGCGCTCCACGTTTAAAATGGACTTCCTTCATCACCGTCACCTGAATATCCCCACCACCTGTGTTATTATTTTCTAAACATTCCTTCCCCCATCCAATTTGCACATGATGTATGATGATGGACCCTGAAAGCATAAAGAGGATGAGAGATCGCAAGGTACACAGAATAATTATCTGCAAAAGCGCACGAGCTCAACTCACCAGAACTCTCCATCCTCATCATTGACATGCAATCGATCCTGTTCACTTCCATCTACATAATCCCACAGTGCTGAGCTGCACACGACACACAAGGGCACACATCAGAAAAGGCATTGAAAAGGATTGTCTGAATGAGAGATGTGTCATCATCTGCACCTCATTCTACTCGTATTATCAACAGTTTAAATAATTTTGCTCGGTACATCGAAGACAGGTCAAGACCGTAGGAGTACTTTATCCACCATGGGAAGAGCATTAAAATGAGGCAAAGAGCGTTTCCAACCTGTCACTCCAGGCTCCGGTCCATTCAACTTGTCCCCAGGGGTTCCGTATTCTGACCAGATGTACTTTCTGCCCATTGTAATCAACCTGTGCCGACAACAACTATGGATTGACTTGCAAATATATTTCTATAACTAGTATTAGTACCCCATGATCAATAAACATTTTCTATTATTCACTTTAACGAAATTAAGCAAATAATAAGGAAAGTAGTGTGAAGTTTGTGAGAAAATATTAGGATATGATCGCAAGTAGGGAATTTATAGTCCATGAAAAGGTGTTTCAACTCCTTCTGCCGATACGTCACCAAAATACATCAAAGTGAGCAGCAAGCACAACATCAAAATAAAATAATATGGGATGACCAGGACCTTTTCCACATCAAGACAAACTATTTCACACACACATGACCACCTCCATGTTTGTTTTTCACCAGCCTTTGATTAATAGGCTGGTTTAATAGGCTGATTAAAAGGCTTTGATTTACTTCACCAGCCTCTCCAATTGGGGGACTTCCGTTTCCGGTCTTGCTGGCGAGGGTTCGTTTATTCTCAGCTCTCCACGCTCTCCATCGAAATCGAAGTTAAGTAATTGTTCCCATTTGTATTTTTGTTATAACTGTATTTATTTTATGGTGTATATATTGTCTCCCGACGAAGATTTTCGGTGCAAATCTTTCATACCTGTATTGAAAATCGTGTTAATTCGTGTCGTGTCTTGAGGCCTTGTACAGTGTACACTGTACAACCTTGAGGCATTGTTTTTCTCTCAGCGGTCCGTCGTTTGTGATCCAATAACTTTCGTTCTCTGTTTTCCCAGTCTTTTCACCCCATAGCCTACTTCCTTATGTAAATCTCAACTAAAAAACAAAAAAAACAAAAAAAAAACATTTCCTTTTCTGTTCTCATTCGTTTATTCATTCTTATTCGTTCGTTCGTTCTTCAACCACGTGTTTCTCCCCCATTTCCCCAGATAGATTGTCAAATTTCAACTCGTTATTTTATCGTCCATGCGTTATTGTTTGATTATAGTTAGTAATTGTTTATAGTTAGTAATTGACTTCCGTTTCCGGTCTTGCTGGCGAGGGTTCGTTTATTCGCAGCTCGACACGCTCTCCATTGAAATCGAAGTTAAGTAATTGTTCCCATTTGTATTTTCGTTATAACTGTATTTATTTTATGGTGTATGTACGTATATTGTCCCGACGAAGATTTTCGGTGCAAATCTTTCATACCTGTGTTGAAAATCGTGTTAATTCGTGTCGTGTCTTGAGGCCTTGTACAGTGAACACTGTACAACCTTGAGGCTTTGTTTTTCTCTCAGCGGTCCGCCGTTTGTGAAACCAATAACTTTCGTTCTCTGTTTTCGCAGTCTTTTCACCCCATAGCCTACTTCCTTATGTAAATCTCAACTCAAAAAACAAAAAAAATAAGACATTACCTTCTCTGTGCTCATTCGTTTATTCATTCTTATTCGTTCGTTCGTTCTTCGACCACGTGTTTCTCCCCCATTTCCCCAGATAGATTGTCAAATTTCAACTCGTTATTTTATCGTCCATGCGTTATTGTTTGATTATAGTTAGTTTTGGTTTGAATTTCCTGTAACTCGTAATTAATTAATCGTGTTCTGCTCCTCGTGTGTGGCCTTGTAGTTGTACCCCCGTCGGTGTTTTGTTAACTTAAGCGTGTTTTGCTTGGCTCTTAGTTTTTTCCCTTCTACCCCGAACATAATACTCTGTCTAACGTTCTAAATCCCCACCGCCCCCACCCCCCCAAAAAAAAAAAAAAAAAAAAAAAACATTTATTTTCCTTTCTCCACGTGTACTGTTGTCTCATCCTGTATTTTCTGTCCAGGTGTGCTGTTCGCCCCGCCCCCATTATCTCCTTGCCATCCACCGTTTGCCCTGTTCACGTGACTCGTGGTGGTCCCTCTCGGCTCTACCCCCGTTGGTATTTTGTGCATAGAAGATTGTTCACAGTTCTGTTTAAATATTATTTAAATATGTTTAACCTTTCCCCTTCTGTGTTTATTTCAGTGGTATATTACAACACGCTGTTTTTCTTCCTATTTAAAAGGCTTTTCTCAATTTCCTCTCCAACGCATTCCACTTCAAAAAAAAGAAATTCAATATCTTATACGTCTCCCTCACTACATGGTCTAAATTCACATTCATTCCATCCCTCCTCCATCGTTCTGAATCGGATTGCTAACTTGAAAATCACAACAAACCCAATTTGTTATCAATGTTCGTCTTTCATTAATCATCCACTTTCTAAACTCCCCTCTTGCCCCTCCCATCCAAATCCCCCCCTTGCACCTCCCATCCAAATCCCCCCCCTTGCACCTACACTCCTAAACTCCCCCCTTGCCCCTCCACTCCTGAACTCCCCCCTTGCCCTTCCCCTCCTAAACTCCCCCCTTGCCCCTCCCCTCCAAATCCCCCCCCTTTCCCCTCCACTCCTGAACTCCCCCCTTGCCCTTCCCCTCCTAAACTCCCCCCTTGCCCCTCCCCTCCAAATCCCCCCCCTTGCCCCTACACTCCTAAACTCCCCCCTTGTCCCTCCACTTCTAAACTTCCCCCTTGCCCCTTCCCTCCAAAACTCCCCCCCTTGCACCTCCCCTCCTAAACTCCCCCCTCACTCCTCCCCTTCAAAACTCCCCCCTAACCCCTCCCATTCAATTCTCCCCCCATACCATTCCTCTCCAATTCTCCCTCTTCCCCCCTCCTCCTCCAAGCTGCCTCCTCCCCACTTCGTCTCCCCTCTATCTCATACCTCTACCCCCCCAAACCTTCTACTTTCCTCTGCCCCCCCTCAAACAACCCCTCACTGTGCCTCATCCCTTCACCATCAAACCTTTCATCCTCCTCATCCTTCCCTTTCTTGGAACTCTACTGCAATATCTGACACACTATCAACTGCTCTCCCTACCTCCCCCTCTCATCCTTCATCTTACCCTACTCCTCCCCTCCCCTGTCCTGTACCTGATGCTCCCCCTCTCTCTTCATTAACGGTATGGACCTCAAACATCTGGGGCCTTCGCTCAAACCTGACTGATCTCTCCATACAGGTTGCTTCTGACAATCCAGACTTGATCTGCTTAACAGAGACTTTCCTCCCTCAAGATGTCTGATTCCTTAATATCTCTTCCTGGTTACTCCCTCCTCCGGTATGATAGACCTGAGCCTCGGCCTGGTGGTGGGGTGGCTATCTTTATCAAAAACTCTCTTCCTCACTCTCCTTGCACTGCCCTCTTTCCTCCTCACCCCCAGGAGTACCTCTGGCTACGGCTCCCTCTCCGCTCCCACCTTTTGTTCATATGTGTTCTGTACCGTCCCCCAAACAGTGATGACTCCATCTACATTTCACTGTCTGACAACATGGACCAACTTCTATCCACTCATCCCAACTCTCTCTTCCTCATATGTGGTGACTTCAACTGTCATCATGCCACCTGGTTGGGTGTGGGTTCCTCTCTCACCAGTCATGGCACCTCAGCAAAGGACTTCTGTGACTCACTGGGATTGACACAATCTGTCAATTTCCCGACCCGGATCTCAGCCAATGGAGTATCTTCTCTTCTCGACTTGGTTATGACAAACTTCCCTGCTAATGTCTGCTGCTCTTCTTCTGCTCCAATCGGTTCTTCTGATCATGTGCTTGTCAAAGTGGACATCTCTCTGGCCATTCTCAGAGAGCCTCCTCAGCGTCGACGAGTCTGGCATTTCACTCAGGCCGACTGGGACGGTCTTCAAGCAGCCATCAATCGTCTGGATTGGTCTCCCATCTCCACTGCCTCTGACATCATTTCTTCCTGGGAATTCTTCCAAAGCAAACTGATCTCTCTCATGCACAGATTTATCCCATCTCGCCTTCAGTTGTCTTACCCTTCCTCCCGTCCATGGTACACTGAATCTTGTGGGGAGGCAGTTGCCCTGAAACAACTTGCCTTTGCCTCTTGGAAGGCTAATCCAACTGAAGGCAATCTCAGTTCCTTCCACCAAGCTCGGAACAAGTGTGTGTCTACCCTCAGGAGTGCCAGGAAGCACTATCTCTCCTCACTCAAGAATGAACTCTCAAACCTGTCTCCTTCCTCCAAATCCTGGTGGCGACTGGTCAAATCCGTTTCTGGTGTTTGTGCCCCCTCCATCCCCTCCCTTACCTCAAATGGCCACACAGTTGACATCGCACGTGACAAAGCCGAATGCCTCAACTCTGTGTTTGCCTCAAAATCCTTAGTCCCAAACCCATCTCTCTCTGTTCCCACCTTTCCCAGTCGAACCCAACTGCTCCTGAACTCTGTGTCCTTCTCTCCTGACAAGGTGGAGGAGTTTTTGTCAAACCTCAACTCTGATTCTGCAACTGGACCAGACGGCATCAGCCCACGGGTCCTAAAATCCTGCTCTGCCGCTCTATCTCACCCTCTCTCTGTTCTTTTCACCCTATCGTTTGCTCAAGGTCATCTGCCAGCATCCTGGAAATCAGCTAACATTACCGCTTTACACAAAAAAGGTGCAAAAACAGATCCTTGCAACTACAGACCAATCAGCCTGCTCCCAATTATCAGCAAAGTCATGGAATCCATCATTGCTTCGGATATGAAATCTTTCCTCTTCTCCAATGGCTTGATCTCTGATCATCAATTTGGTTTCAGACCAGGTCACTCTACTCTGGACATGCTGCTTCTGCTGTCTCAACAATGGATGGAGGTCCTCAATGCCAAACAGGAAATCAGAGCTGTCTCCCTTGACATATCACGTGCCTTTGTTACGGTCTGGCACCCAGCTCTGCTCACCAAACTCTCCTCCTATGGTATCCATGGAAATCTCCATGCATGGCTTGCGGTCTTCCTCTATGGTCGTAGTCAACGTGTGGCCCTAAATGGATTTCTCTCATCTCCCCTTCCTGTTCAGGCTGGAGTTCCCCAAGGCAGTGTGCTGGGCCCTGTGCTTTTTCTGGTCTTTATCAATGATCCCTCCGACTCTCTGGAAAATCCTCTCTATCTCTTTGCTGATGACTCCACTCTCTGCCGCTCCATTCCTCTTCCCTCAGATCGGCAGTCTGCAGCCTCCTCACTCTCTGAAGAAGAAAAAAAAAAAAAACCACCTTTAGAGGCCATTTTTCCCCGCAAAGCGGGGATTGGCCTTTTTCGGGAACCGTGGTTGTTGTTGTTTTTCGGTCCCCTTTTTGAAGCAATGTTTTACGGCCGGATGCCCTTCCTGACGCCAACCCTTTTTGCCGCCTTTAACCACAAACAGGGAATTACCAGTGAACTGGTACTCAATTAGCCGACCTCGGAAGGATGACAGGCTGAGTCAACCCCCCTGGCGTTAATTCAGCGATCAGACCGGGATTCGAACCCAGGATCCTAGGATCCTAAGCCGGCACCCTAGCCGCTAGCCCAACACCAGGGTCTCTGAAGACCTGGACAAAATCACAGACTGGTCAAACAAGTGGAACATGTCTTTCAATCCTGACAAATCTCACACTCTTACTATGTCTCTCCGAAAAGATCGACTGGACAACCCTCCCATCTACTTTCTCAACAATCCTCTCCAAGAAGTTCTGTCGCTCAAGCTTTTGGGTCTCACTATCTGCCATGATCTTTCTTGGGAAAACCACATTTCCAAGCTGGCCTCCAAAGCCAGTCGCCGACTGGGCATCCTCCGTCGTGCGAAGTCCTTCCTAGGCACACCTGAGCTCCTCGCCACATACAAGGCTTTCATCCGCAGCTCAATGGAATACTGTTCTCCCCTATGGGCTGGTGCTCCTACCTCTCACCTGGCTCGGCTTCACGCTGTTGAATCCAAAGCTTTCAGAATCATTGGAATCTCCCGCAAAGAAGCTATCTCTGAGGGCCTTTCACTCACTCACCGCCGGCAGGTAGGTGGTCTTTCTGTCTTCTACTGACTCCTCTCCGGCCTTGCTCCCCCAGCTCTCTCTGTGCTCTGTCCCCCAAATATTCCTACAGGTCGCACAAGATCTGCCAGCCACCCTCTGATGGTTAAACTGCCGAAATCTCGGCTCTCTGCTCACCTTCACTCTTTCATTCCTCTTTTCTCCCGCCTCTGGAACAAACTCCCACACTCACTTCAATCACACTCCTCCCTCCAGGTCTTTAAAACAGCTGTTCACCACCATCTCTTATCTTCCCCCATCCAAAACCTTGATCTTTTCTACCCCCACTAATTCACCCCAGATCCACCTTGTTTGAAATTCCAACTTCTTTCCTGGAAGTCCTGGCAGTGTCCATATGTTTTATACCTCTCCCACCCACCACCCCCCCTTCCCATGCCTCCCCCCCAAAGCCCTCTCCCTCCCACAGTTCTCTCGATGTCTCCATGTCTCTCGGTCCCTGCTCTCAAATGTTGTGTTTGTGTCCTTCCCCCTCTCTCCCCAACTTGTCTACCGCTCCCGATGTTATTTGTTTTATGTGTCTATTTGTCTTTCTGTGTGATTAATGTTCGCTCTTTCACGAGCCTCGATCTTGTATACAAAAAAAAAAAAAAAAAACAACCTAGCTCGGCTTCACGCTGTTGAAACCAAAGCTTTCAGAATCATTGGAATCTTCCACGATGAAGCGAACTCCGAGGGCCTTTCACTTACTCACCGCAGGCAGGTTGGTGGTCTTTCTGTCTTCTACAGACTCCTCTCCATCTTTGCTCCCCCAGCTCTCTCTGGGCTCTGTCCCCCAAATATTCCTACAGGTCGATCAAGATCTGCCTGCAACCCTCTTATGGTTAAACTGCCAAAATCAAGACTCTCTGCTCAGCTTCACTCCTTCATTCCTCTTTTCTCCCGCCTCTGTAACAAACTCCCTCACTCTCTTCAATCCCAATCCTCCCTCCAGGTCTTTAAAACAGCTGTTCACCCACCATCTCTCATCTTCCCCCCATCCAAAACCTTGATCTTTTCTACCCCCGCTAATTTCACCCCAGATTCACTTTTTTGAAATACCAACTTCCTTCCTGGAAGTCCTTGCAGTGTCCTTGTGTTTTATACATCTCCCACCCTCCCCCCCTTCCCACGCATCCTCCCCCCAAGCCCTCCCACAGATCTCCCGATGTCCCTGCTCTCAAATGTTGTGGTTGTGCTTCCCCTCATCTCCCCATCTTGTCTACTGCTGCTCTGACTAAATGTTCTGTGTGTCTGTTTGATTTTTTGTGTGATAAATGTTAGCTCTTTCACGAGCTTCGATCCTGTATACAAAAAAAATACAAACTCAATGAACTAATAAAATTCATTTTGTTGATAACGTTAATGCTTCAGAGGAGAAATGTCCGATACGTACTGGTAACACTTTGTGCAAGAAAACTCTAACAGGGCATGCATTTGTGTTCTCCCCTTTGAGAGATTCAAGATACGTGCTCTGGTCTTGCTGCGAACTCATCGTAGAAAAACTCAAATTCTTGTGCACACTTTCCTTGCTATCAACCTTTCATAAATGTATAATGCTTCCATAAAATCCCCTTTTATGAGGCTCAAATCCATGGTGTTTATTTATTTCAATATGCAGAAGCGGTTGCCCTGAGGGAATTCAGCTGTATGAGTTGCCTTGAGAGCATTTAGCATTAAAGGGCATTTCACCCATTTTTTGGAAATCACCCATTTAGCAATAAAGGAAATCTAGTGCATCCAAAGTTAGTTGCTCTCAGCGCATTTGGGCCCATCAGTTGACTTGAGGTCATTTTGCCTTGACTTGAGGTCATTTTGCCCATCCGGGTTTGTTGCCTTCTGGGAATTTAGCATTAAACCACAATTTATGAACATCCATCACAAGTTGACCAGTCCAAGAATGGCAGGGCAGGCAGATTTACTGCCCACCCTCTCCCCAACAGCTGACCTGAAGGTCATTAATAAGATAGCTCTTTATATTTGATGCCTATCTTCTTCATCGTTCTTATGCAGCACAAGACTGTAGCATCATTGGCCGAGAGTGCCACTGATGCAATTCCCTCTGCTTGTTCGGACAGGAATTTGGTCATGGTGCTAGCGATAGCTTGTCTACTCTTTACAAAGGACACCATGAGATCTTCAACGTCCACCGAATGCTGGCAGATGGGATGCCCAGTTTAACGTCCATCCGAGGGATGGCACACACATTGATGAATCACTTTGCCCCTGAAATACCGGGATGACAGTTTATAGCTCGGTCAGGATTCAAACCCAGGCTGGACAAATTAGAGGTGAGTGTGTGTACCTCTAGGCCATCCTGTCAGCCCAGGGCCTATCATCAGTGTCTGCTAATGATATTGTTGTAAATTTGAGAATTGTTGTAAAATACCACCCTGTGTAAGTGTCATGATTGTTGTAAATACCTCCTTTAAGAACCAAGATCAATGGTCGTCCCCTTAGTTAATTCACCGCATACACCTAGCCAATTTTAGAACCTCTAAATAGTTATTCCCTTATTCTATGTTAGTTAAAGGCTGTGACTTCCATTAGTTGACACTCCATTGCACCAAATCAAATAAGAATAGCTCCCCTTCAATAATTACATTTCCCAGCCAAACTCTCCATCTCTGGGTAAAGCAGTTTCACAAGCGGGGGGTGCACGCCCTCTCATTTCGCTGCTATAGTGAATATGTGCTCCGTGCTCTGTTTGAACAGGAGGGGCGGGGTCGCCGGGAAGAGGCAAGCCCAGGGTGCGCCACGAAGGGCAGGGCTGTTCAGCCCCATGCCCAAATAAGGAAACAAGCCCGAGGGGAGCGCTGTTCGGTGCCATCCCCAAATAAGGAGACAAGCCCGTGGCATTGCCATATAAGGTCACGAAACAGAGCACGGGGGAGGGCGGTACCGAAACCGAGGTGGGTGTGTCACACCCGTGCTGAAGGTATGAGACAAGCGTGCGACGATCGCGCAAGAGATATACAGCAAGAGATACAAAGAAGGTGGTGCAAAAAGGAGGATTGGAGGGAGAGAGACGAGTCAGACGATTGAGAGAGGTCCGGAGCAGATGACAAAAAGAGCCCGAGGCGTGTGGAGGAAGGACGAGATACGTGTGCTGCCGCCGCCCTGCCCGCTCCTAGCCCGGAGAGGACCTGCTTGCTGTGCGCCCTGCTCAACCTTCCAGGCTTTGTGGTCCCACCTGAACCTTCTGATCCCTCCAGCCAATCCACTCTGCAATTTCCCCAGTCGTGTACGTGAGTTTGTTCTGTGTGTCTTGTCCCTGGGGTTAAGTAAGGCTGTATAATATAAGTTAATATTTGCACTGTGTCTTCTTCTTCTTCTTCCAGTTACTTTCGTTATCTTTCCTTCTCCTTGGTTCTTTTTGATTGTGTGTAAATAATAATAAATCCTGTTCTTCCTACCTTCGTCTTCTTCCTTCTCATCCGGTCGTTTTAGAGGTTTCCACATTGAGTATACGTGGCGCGATTCGGCCGACGCATATTAATCGGGTTTAGCCCCTATGATAAACGACTCACGCCGCAGTTCGCTTCGCTCGGCGCAACCAATCATTTACGCTGCGGCCGTGAGCGGGGGGGGGGGGGGGGGGTGTTTCTTTGCGTACCGGGAGGCGCTGGTATTTAGGTCATAGGATGGTTGGGCCTAATACCCTACCCAGCGCTGACCGGGCGTGACGTCATACCCTCAGGACCACGTCGGTCAGTCATAAACAAGGGGATTAATCCCCCCTTCCTAAGGGGAAGAAGGCCGACATTGGATTCCATAACAATTGCTGTCAGGAGTGTCGAATTCGGACCTGAAGCGCAAATAGCACGCTCAAAATTTCGAGCGGCCAAAATTTAATTTTTTTAATCCCAAATTTGAAAATCGCGCCATGGATGATCAAGGCGACAGGATGCCGGTGGGGGAATTAGAAGAGGGGTTAGAGTCGACCCAGGACCCCAGGGAAGTGTATATGGGAGAAATGGAGGAGGAGAGAAATGAAGATGTGGTTGAGGGGGTATCAGGTGCGCAAGATGGCGCCCTCGCGCACGTGGTTGCAGAGGCACAAAATGGCGGTGCTGCGGCAGCCGAGCCCACGGCACTGGTGAAATCGGACCTCATCGTGGCGCAGATGATGGGGTATATGGCAAAAATGGCTGAAAAATCCAGCAGAGAAATGGGACAAATTATGGAAAGAAATAGTAAGCAATCGGGGGACCGAATGAGGGACGAAGCAAGGGCTGACACTGAAAAAATGGAAAACAGAATGAGGGAGCGATGAGAAAATCAAATCGGGGGATTATTAACGGACATGGAAAATCAAATCGGGGGATTAAAAACGGACATGGGAAATCAAATCAGGAGGCTAGAAGCCAAATTTGAGGGTTTAGACAATAAATTTGAGGGTTTAGACAATAAATTTGAGGGTTTAGACAATAAATTTGAGGGTTTAGACAATAAATTTGAGGGTTTAGACAATAAATTTGAGGGTTTAGACAATAAATTTGAGGGTTTAGACAATAAATTTGAGGGTTTAGACAATAAATTTGAGGGTTTAGACAATAAATTTGAGGGTTTAGACAATAAATTTGAGGGTTTAAACAATAAATTTGAGGGGTTAGACAACGGGATGAAAGGGGTGAAGAATGGGTTAACGGGGCTAGAAAACACCATGGAAGGCAAATTGAGGAAAATAGGGGAGCAATCGACCCGGGAAATTAAACAAATGGGAGCGCAGATAGAGGAGGTGAAAATCGGGTTAGAAACTAAATTGTATGCACAGAGGAATGATTTGGAGCAGATGAGGGTAGCATCTACCAAAGAGATGGGAGAAATGGGGGAGGAGATCAGACGAGGTGTGAGCGAGGAGTTCGCGGGGGTACGCGAGGAGGTAAAGCGAGTTGAGGAGCGTATGGAGAAAGAGGTGAGAAATAATACGGCTAGGTTACAGGGGGGCATAGAGGACCTGACACGGGGAGTAGAACAGCTGATGGTGGGACAAAAGGAATTAGTGGAGCAGGTGGAAAAGAACACTGCATTCATCGGGGGGTTAAAGGCGACGTAGAAGGAGATAAAGAACGAACTTATAGCGACAAAGAGGGAATGTCGGATGGTACATGTGGGGTTGACAAAGAGGTTGGACGAGGTGACAGAGGCAGTGGAGACGAAGGACCGGGAGGTGAGGACGCATATAGAAACGGTCAAGGGGGCATTAGAGGAAGAGATCGAGGGGCGCACCGGGAAATGAAGGAGGTAAAGGAGAAATTAGAGGAAGTGGAAGAGGGGGTGAGTGAAATTAAGAAGAGACGGCGGGAAACTAAGAGGGAGATAAAGGAGGAAGTCATGGAATATGTGCAAGGTCTGTGCTCAAATCGTGATGATGTGCTCACGAACCAAATAAAGAGTTTGCAGGTGGCGGAAGAGGAGCGACGACGAGGTGCCGAGGTGAGTGGCGATATACTCGGAAATGTATATGGTGTGAGGGGAGATTCAGTCGGCTTGGGTGTTGATTTAGACCCGGGTGTTCGTGAGGGACCAATGGTAAGGTGTATGACTGGTCCGGAGTGTATGGATAGAGGAGGTGTGCGAGGATGTCCGACTATGGGGTGTGTGAGGAAAAAGTGCGCGCCGAGGAGTGAGTGTGCTGTCGAGAGTGAGTTGGTCGTAGCGCGTGTGTGGGGGGGCACATGGAAGCGCGGGATGGGGAGTGTTACAGGGGATGGAACGGAAGAATGCACACCTGTGGTGAGTGTTACGTAGGGTGTAATGGGAGAGTGTGCGCAAGAGGATGCGAGAAAAAGGTGTGTAACAGAGGAGTGCATGGTTGCAGAGTGCGCTGTCGAGAGTAAGGGTGAATGCGCGACCGAGTGTGGTGGTGAGAGTAGTGAGAGTGACATGGAGCACGAGTTGGTTGTAGCAGGTGAGAGAGGATGTACACCTGGAATGGAAGGATGCACACCTGAGATGGTCGAGCGCGTGTGGGAATGCACACTGGAGTTAGTAGTAAAGCACGTGATTGGGTGTGCAAGTGAGTGCACACCCGTGGTTGTCACCGGCGATGTGACCGAGGAGTGGGTGCGAAGAGGTGTGTTGGTGAGGTGTGCGGTGGTCAGGTGTGTGACGAAGTCTATGAGTGTACAGGGGGTGTGTGTAAGAGAAGGTGCGATGGCGGAGAGCATGGAGACAGCTGGATGTGTGAGCAAGGAACGGAACGCGGAGTGTGAGCATGCAAGTGGAGCATCGACGTTAACCGGGTTAGCGTTTAGATCGACCTGTAGCCAAAGCGAGCCCGCGGTCCGTGCCGGGCTTTGTGTGCCACGGGAACCAGCGGGGATCGTAACCGTGGCGGTTTCGAAAGAACCGCCGTGCGGGATCCACGCCGGGCCGCGCTCTGAACGGTCGCATCCGTGCTCCGCTCAGTGGAGAGGGCGGCCCGGCAGGAAGGGTCGGCACGGCGACCCCTTGTGGTTGAGGCGTTCCGGCAGGGTGAGATCGGGTCATCAGGCGGGAGACCGAAAGGCTCCGCGCCGAGGTGGACCTTGGGATCTCGGCCCGAGCGAACCCCCTTCCCTGCACCGAATGCCGGGCGGACGCAACCGCCGGCAACGAACCACCCGCATTCATTGCTCGACTTGGCGAAGCCAAGTTCTGAGCATGTAAAGACGCACCGGGGCTCAAGTTTAATGGACATTTGGTAGGGATAGGGAATTTGTGATTGGAAAATTTTTGATTGGTTGGAATTTGATGAGCGAAATTTCTAGTAGAAGATGCCCGATGTGTTGGGATGGCAAATCCACCATGCCTCACATCCAGGGGGCAAAGGTGCAATAGTTTTATGGGGTTTGGCAGTGAAAACTAGCCCGGGAGGGTTAGGATAAAGTGTGTAGGGATCTAGAGATGACCATAGGTAACAGTAAGATAAATAGCGACATTGGACAGGTAGTCGGGGACATAGAGAGGGTAGTTGGATGATAATGACGAGGGAGCGCAATAAGATAAGGGGCGACGGGGAAGCGCGAGTTTTAGCAGGGCACCAGGTAGGTCAGATGATGCCGTGTGTGTGTTTAAAAGTGTATTCAGAAGTGTATTGTGAAAAGGTCATTGTGAGTTGTATTGAGCGTGGAAGTGTATGAAGCAGCGTATGGGGAATAATTGATTGTGCATGGTATTGAATGATTGAGGAAACCTGGGAGGAAGGAGGGTGCAAGTGCCACCAGGTGTGTGATTGCACAGGTGTGCAACTGAACAGGTATATGGAGCAGTGTATGAGTGAGTAATGGTGATTGTGTGTTGTGTTGAGCAAATAGCTTTGGAGGAAGGAGGGTGCAGGAAGCACTAGGTGTAGGAGTGATGGCACAGGTGTGCCAATACAGGTGAGCATAGGTGTATGGAGAATGGTTGTGTGGAATACATGGAGCATGGAATATATGGAGTATGGAATGGATGGTGTGGAGGGAGTATGGTGGAAATTGTGGAGTGGAGTGGAGTGGATGGTGCGAAGGTGTGAATGGGGAGAATGGACTCCAACACGAATACCCGGGGAGGGTAGTTTAAGAGTTAGGTAGAGGGAGTAGGTAAATTGTGGTTGGATATTGGCATCTGTGGTGCGTGGTGGAAGAATGGTGTTTGGATGGGTGCATTAGTGACGTGGAAATGGCTGGGCGTGTGGCCTGTTAGTGTGTGTAGTTGGTTGAGCACTCCGCCACTGTTAGGATGTCGGCCAGGTGAGGCCGCAGGTGGGCTCTGGGAGCCGTTAGAGTTGTGGATGGGGCCCGAGGATCCGGAGGACGGACCCGGGTAGCCCAGTGCCAGAGAGGGCACCGAGTGGGGTAAGCGCCGAGGAGGGCCTTCCCCAGTTAGATAGGTTAGGTTAAGGAGCAGGTAAGCTCGGAGGCAACAACAGTGGTGGAGGTGTGCAGGTGGGTAGACCTGCTGGGAGAGCCACACGACCCAGTCCTGAAATTGTGCAAAGGCACAGGGAGTTGAATCGGGGGAGTGAGACCCCAAATTGATAAAGCACCACAGTTTGGTCAATGGGAATTTAGTTCTTAAAACCGCATAGAGTAAGTTGGCCAATGGTTTGGCAGGGAAAGACCCCGGGTAGTGTAAAGTGTGTTAATGTCATTTTAGAAGATAGTTAGGATTGAAATCTCCTCGCACCATCCGCATCCACTCACCTGAGGTGACGCTACTCCGCACCATGCCAGGTTGTGATTATTTTTGTTGTGCAAATGGTTGGATTGTGAGACGCATCATGACGTGGTATATTGTGTTGTGTTCCATCTCTTCCTCCTTAAGAGGGATTGATGAATTGGTGATGGCAAATTTGGTCAGGGGGATTGTGGTGACGAATTTGGTATAGGGGACATATGGGGAAGACGTGACGGTAGCAATGAATTTGTAAATGTGTAGATTTTTGTAAATATGGGGTAAGGGCAAGGGTAGAGTAGGTAACGGGGGGGGGGGGGGGGGTGACGTACGGTAGGGATGAGCTTTTCTCCGCTCAGTCCCCAGACGCACCTCACCTTGCATTGCCTTGTCTGATGTGTACCCCTGTGACCTTACCCCTCGCTCACCTGTCTTCTGTTCCCCTGTCTCCCACCCGAGGACTGTGCTCTCTGGGCACCGAGGGGAGCGTGCGGGAGTCCGCCATGGTGTGCCAGAACTCCCGCAACCAGCATGCATTGCATTGATGCACCACTTATGGACCGCCGTCTTGCGGCCAAGCACCACTTTATGGACCCCACGTTTTGGGGCCTGGCACCTCTGCTGGAGCCGGCCACGATGGCCCAGGGTCTTGCTTGCGGACCTCGGTAAGGTGGCACCTATGCCAACCAGGTGGACCACCCTTAGTTGGCCCCTGTGGCCCTAAATAAAAATAGACACGTTTTGTGCACTTCATTTTTTAGTTCCAAATAGGCCGCATGAAGAAAGAAAACATCAGGAAAAACATCGGCCCAGCAGAGAAGAGGAAGACCACCACCAGTTGTTTTTTTGTGTGTGCTTATTATGATGAACTGGTGACTGTTGCACCGAATGGTGCTTTTGGTGAATTGGTGATTGGTGCTTTGGTGTATTGGTGCTGGTGCGTCGATGCAATGCATGCTGTCTCCTCCCTCCCAACAGGAATTTATTTTTGTTTCCCTAAAAGAAAATCACAGGTCCTGGGTTGCGTTTTGTAAAATAGTCCAATTAACGTCACTGTAAATAATGCTCCCCTACCGTTCATGTTTAGTTTGAAGATAATTCCGCAATTCGGTTAGCTGTGGGTGTGAAGCTGTCAGATAGGGTGCAATGCAGCAGAGGGACATACTTATCTGTGTTTTGAAATTGTCGCACTCAGGGTCAGGTTAATTGTAGAGGGAATTACACCTATGTACCACATTAATAATAATAATAATAATAATAATAATGCATTTATTTTATATAGCACTTTTCAGGAAGCCCAAAGACGCTTTGACAGAGTGCAAAACATAATGCATAGCAAAACATAAAAACAATTGCAAAAAAGAAGAATCAATAGGGAAATATTCAAAGCACAAAGGAGGGAGAAGGAGAGGAGATAGTCAGGGGTTAGATGCTGTGGGTTAAATGTTGAATGCAGTGTTGAATAGGTGGGTCTTGAGTGATGTTTTGAATGTGGTGAGTGAGGAGGAGTCTCTGATGGTGTGAGGTAGTGAGTTCCAGAGGGTGGGAGCAGCGATGGAGAAGGCCCTGTCCCCCCAGGATCTAAATTTGGTCCGGATGGGGGGGGTCAGGAGGTTGGTACCAGCAGAGCGGAGGTTGCGGGTGGGAGTGTGTCTGGAGAGGAGGTCAGCCAGGTAGGGTGGGGCCAGGTTATGGAGGGCTTTGTAGGTCAAGAGGAGGATTTTGTACTGGATTCTCTGGGAGATGGGGAGCCAGTGAAGCTTGTAAAGGACGGGGGTGATGTGGTCACGGGTCCGGGAATGGGTGAGTAGACGGGCAGCGGAGTTCTGAATGTATTGGAGTTTATTGGTGATTGTTGAGGGTGAACCATAAAGGAGGCTATTGCAGTAGTCCAGACGGGAAGTGATGAAGGCGTGGATGAGGGTTTCTGCAGCCACGGAGGAGAGGGATGGACGGAGACGGGCGATGTTTTTCAGGTGAAAGAAGGCTGTCTTTGTGATCTGTTTAGTGTATTTGTCGAAGGAGAGGGTTTGGTCAAAGATGATGCCAAGATTCCGGATGTGAGGGGAGGTGGATACTGGGAAACCGTCGATGTTGAGGGCAAAGTTATGGGTGGACTTGGTGAGCGTTTTTGGGCCAATGATGATTATTTCAGATTTATCACAGTTAAGTTTGAGGAAGTTGATTTGAAGCCAGGATTTTATTTCAGTGATGCAGTTTGTCAGGATAGAGTGGGTGGCGGTGGAGATGGACTTGGTGGAGATGAAAAGCTGGATGTCATCGGCGAAGCAGTGGAATTGGAGACCATGACGGCGGATTAAGTGACCGAAGGGGGACAGGTAAAGGATGAAGAGGAGGGGGCCAAGAACTGAACCTTGGGGGACACCTTGGGGGAGGGGAGCAGTGGGGGATTTGCAGTTATTGATGGAGATGAACTGACGTCTGTCAGAGAGGTATGATTTAATCCAAGAGAGGGCAGTGCCGGTAATGTTAAAGGTGGTTTAAAGTCGGGCTAAAGCTAAAGTTTTATAGGCCCGAGAACGTACCTAGGAGGATGAGGGTGCAGTGTTGTGAATTTGAGAATTGTTGTAAAATACCACCCTGTGTAAGTGTCATGATTGTTGTAAATACCTCCTTTAAGAACCAAGATCAATGGTCGTCCCCTTAGTTAATTCACCGCATACACCTAGCCAATTTTAGAACCTCTAAATAGTTATTCCCTTATTCTATCTGAGTTAAAGGCTGTGACTTCCATTAGTTGACACTCCATTGCACCGATTCAAATAAGAATCGCTCCCCTTCAATAATTACATTTCCCAGCCAAGCTCTCCATCTCTGGGTAAAGCAGTTTCACAAGCGGGGGGTGCGCGCCCTCTCATTTCGCTGCTATAGTGAATATGTGCTCCGTGCTCTGTTTGAACAGGAGGGGCGGGGTCGCCGGGAAGAGGCAAGCCCAGGGCGCGCCACGAAGGGCGGGGCTGTTCAGCCCCATGCCCAAATAAGGAAATAAGCCCGTGGCTCGCCACGAGGGGTGCGCCATTCGGCCCCATGCCCAAATAAGGAGACAAGCCCGTGGCATTGCCATATAGGGTCACGAAACAGAGCACGGGGGAGGGCGGTACCGAAACCGAGGAGGGCATGTCACACCCGCGCTGAAGGTATGAGACAAGCGTGCGACGATCGCGCAAGAGATATACAGCAAGAGATACAAAGAAGGTGGTGCAAAAAGGAGGATTGGAGGGAGAGAGACGAGTCAGACGATTGAGAGAGGACCGGAACAGATGACAAAAAGAGCCTGAGGCGTGTTGAGGAAGGACGAGATACGTGTGCTGCCGCCGCCCTGCCCGCTCCTAGCCCGGAGAGGACCTGCTTGCTGTGCGCCCTGCTCAACCTTCCAGGCTTTGTGGTCCCACCTGAACCTTCTGATCCCTCCAGCCAATCCACTCTGCAATTTCCCCATTCGTGTACGTGAGTTTGTTCTGTGTGTCTTGTCCCTGGGATTAAGTAAGGCTGTATAATATAAGTTAATATTTGCACTGTCTTCTTCTTCTTCTTCTTCCAGTTACTTTCGTTATCTTTCCTTCTCCTTGGTTCTTTTTGATTGTGTGTAAATAATAATAAATCCTGTTCTTCCTACCTTCGTCTTCTTCCTTCTCATCCGGTCGTTTTAGAGGTTTCCACATTGATTAATACGTGGCGCGATTCGGCCGACGCATATGAATCAGGTTTAGCCCCTATGATAAACGACTCACGCCGTAGTTCGCTTCGCTCGGCGCAACCAATCCATTACGCTGCGGCCGTGAGCAGGGGGGTGTTTCCTTGCGTACTGGGAGGCGCTGGTATTTAGGTCATAGGACGGTTGGGCCTAATACCCTACCCAGCGCTGACCGGGCGTGACGTCATACCCTCAGGACCACGTCGGTCAGTCATAAACAAGGGGATTAATCCCCCCTTCGTAAGCGGCAGAAGGCCGCCGACGTTGGAATCCGTAACAATATGTTTACCAGATTGGGTTTCATGTGATGACCAAACCATCTCAACCTGTTCCTCTTCACAGCATCAATCACTGGCTCTATTCCCATCATCTTTCGCAAATCATCATTTGTCTTCCTCTCTCTCAACGATACTCCGCACATCCACCGAACCATTCGCATTTCCACCCTTTCCAGCCTTCGTTGCTGCTCTACATTCATGACCCATGTCTCGCTCCCATAAATCATAACACTTCTCACACATGCAGCATACACCTTTCTCTTCAGCTTCAACGACACTCCCATCCTCGACACTCCCATCCTCGTCAGCACGCCACTCAGTTCCCGAAACTTCTTCCATGCACATCTCACTCGAGCAACCGTGGCTGAGTTTGATCCACCTTCTCCATTCAACATGTCTCCGAGGTAGCAAAATGTTTTCACACCTTCCAGCTTCACACCATCTCCAAGATCCAACTCAACATTTCCTCCATCTGCAGCTCCCTCTGTGCACACCTTACATTTGAATGTAGCTGCCACACTGGTTAATGGCCCTCTCAGACCACTACATTTTTGATGAACCCACTCAGCGCACATTGTACATTGAATGGAGTTCACTCCGACACCCTTCCTGCACACAGCACATGGCCACTTCCCAGTTCTTTCCACCTCACCACATGCTTTACCACTTGCCATCACCTTCGTCTTTCCTATATTCACCTTCAGACCTTTTCTTTCCATACATTCCTTCCACTTGTTCATCTTTTCCTTCAGTCCATCCATACTTTCCGCAATCAACACCAGATCATCTGCATACAACAACTCCCACGGTAAACCCTCCTTTACGTTCTGAGCCAGCACCTCCATCACAGCTACAAATAGTAGTGGACTTAGTACCGACCCCTGATGCACTCCCACCTTCACCTCAAACTCACCACTGTTCCCGTCCTTCGTCCTTACAGCTGTGCGCACTCTTTTGTACATTGCCATCACTACTCTGATCAACCATTCCTCCACTTCTAACTTCCTCAATGCCCATGTCAATACTTCGCGTGGAACCCTATCGAATGCTTTCTCCAGATCAACAAACCCAAGAAACAACTTCTTCCTCTTCTCCATGTACTTCTCCTGCAACCTCTCCGACTGATCTCTCCGACTGATCTCTCCGACTGAGCGAATGATCTCTCCGACTCTGGAAAATCCTCTCTATCTCTTTGCTGATGTCTCCACTCTCTGCCGCTCCATTCCTCTTCCCTCAGATCGGCAGTCTGCAGCCTCCTCACTCTCTGAAGACCTGGACAAAATCACAGACTGGTCAAACAAGTGGAACATGTCTTTCAATACTGACAAATCTCACACTCTTACTATGTCTCTCCGAAAAGATCGACTGGACAACCCTCCAATCTACTTTCTCAACAATCCTCTCCAAGAAGTTCTGTCGCTCAAGCTTTTGGGTCTCACTATCTGCCATGATCTTTCTTGGGAAAACCACATTTCCAAGCTGGCCTCCAAAGCCAGTCGCCGACTGGGCATCCTCCGTCGTGCAAAGTCCTTCCTAGGCACACCTGAGATCCTCACCACATACAAGGCTTTCATCCGCAGCACAATGGAATACTGTTCTCCCCTATGGGCTGGTGCTCCTGCCTCACACCTCCTATGGGCTGGTGCTCCTGCCTCACACCTGGCTCGGCTTCACGCTGTTGAATCCAAAGCTTTCAGAATCATTGGAATCTCCCGCGATGTAGCTATCTCTGAGGGCCTTTCACTCACTCACCGCAGGCAGGTAGGTGGTCTTTCTGTCTTCTACCGACTCCTCTCCGGCCTTGCTCCCCCAGCTCTCTCTGTGCTCTGTCCCCCAAATATTCCTACAGGTCGCACAAGATCTGCCAGCCACCCTCTGATGGTTAAACTGCCGAAATCTCGGCTCTCCGCTCACCTTCACTCTTTCATTCCTCTTTTCTCCCGCCTCTGGAACAAACTCCCACACTCACTTCAATCACACTCCTCCCTCCAGGTCTTTAAAACAGCTGTTCACCACCATCTCTTATCTTCCCCCATCCAAAACCTTGATCTTTTCTACCCCCACTAATTCACCCCAGATCCACCTTGTTTGAAATTCCAACTTCTTTCCTGGAAGTCCTGGCAGTGTCCATATGTTTTATACCTCTCCCACACCCCCCCCCCCCACCCCCCCCCTTCACATGCCTCCTCCCCAAAGCCCTCTCCCTCCCACAGTTCTCTTGATGTCTCCATGTCTCTCGGTCCCTGCTCTCAAATGTTGTGTTTGTGTCCTTCCCCCTCTCTCCCCATCTTGTCTACCGCTCCCGATGTTATTTGTTTTATGCGTCTGTTTGTCTTTCTGTGTGATTAATGTTTGCTCTTTCACGAGCCTCGATCTTGGATACAAAAAAACAAAAAAACAAAAAAAAAACCGCCTCACAATAAAATAAATACTGCAAAATAAATAACAAAAATGTTCCTGATGAAGTGTTTAATCCCCGAGCACAATCTGTACCTTATCCACACCAGTGACGGAGTAAGCATGCCCCTTGACAAGCTTCTGTGATGTAACAGCCTCCATATCGCTTGTGCTTGTAATCTGTGCACATATAAAACACCATATCAACACTCTATACCCAGGCAGGACCATAAAAAAAAAAAATATATATATATATATATATATATATATATATATATATATATATATATATATATATATATACATATATATATATATATATATATATATATATATACATATATATATATATATATATATACATATATATACAGTCACGTGAAAAAGTAAGTACACCCCATGTAAAGTTTTGACTTTTTCTTTTGACTTTTGACCATGTAAAGTAACCAACGAAATCCTAATGCTCACATACATAACAGTTAAACCATCAAGCTTACCTTTACATAAATAGGGCAACGATGTATTTGATGAATGAAGCAAATGATGAAGAATATGAGAAATTCTCTTTTGAGCAATGAAGTCCAATTAAAACAATCACCAAAAATAAAAATATAAAACAGAGAAAGCTCATGAAACTTTGCGTTCAGTTAGCAGCAAAACAAAGTGTTGGCGAATACCCAAGTAATGAAGGTGAGAGACGTGATCGGGCTTTTAAGATACATCAAAGTATGTGTGCATTTCACGTGCTGTTAAAATATTCAAGTGCAGAGTGGCACTAAAGTGCAGGCGACAGTGCCCATGTAGTCTAGGAAATGCGCCCAAAAGATGTATTTGAAAATCCACTGGACTAATTCGGTTTTTGGGATGCATCTGGGAGAAGGGACCAACCAACATTTAACAGATATACACTACACGTAGCAAGCATATTCGCACACGGATTTGAAAACACTCGGCACATCATGGACCCTCTGTCCATTTCGCACGGGAAGACTCTTTTGAACCGCCTTTTAAAAAGATATCGGATGCGAGGCATCAAGAAACATGCAGACAATGTGCACCTGCTGAGACATGTCCTGTAAATACCGCTGCTGGAAAAAATGGCTTTGGACAGAGGTTCATCTTTGATTTCCTTTTCATCCTGTGATCCGACGATGCAACAGAAAAAAAATTCTCTATTTCTAAAGTATATTTATTTTGACCTTTTCTGTATTTATTATTTGGCAGCTCTTGTTTGGCAAAGTTTTACATACGGCATTTTGAATCCCTATTAAATTCCCTTTTTATGATCCTTTCCGTGTTCTGTTTAGTTCTCTACTCACATTGATAGAGCAGCCCATCAGCGAACCCCTTTCTGAGGCCTTCTTCATGAGGGTCCAGAGGTTCCGCGGTGCCTTCTGTAGGTCGTAATTTATGGTGACGCCACCTGTGAAATCCTCAAAGCCCTCGCTGGTACTCCCACCGGAGAGTGCCTCATACGAGCCATTCAACCTGAACATGACACAGGCATGGAGTTGCAAGTGTCACGAACACGAAAACAGCAACAAAGAGCCAACATAAAACCTATGCAGACAAGCAAAGCTCATGAACATGCATTTCTTGCTCAATATTTGGCCAGTATATCCATTTTCAGATTAAAAAGAAGAAGAAGAATCCATCACAAGATCTTGTCATCATTAAATATTTTGGTTATGCTGGAACAAAGTATTATGGGTAATGCAGTAAGACAACTGAAGTTTGTAATCATCGCAAATGTACTTATTTTTATCCATTATTAAAAGGAAAAGTGTTGCAATTATGGTGTTTCCAGGAAAAAGAAAAAGTTACAAACAGAACATGAAAATCAAGAAGTCAAAGTCACAACTTGTCGCCGAGAAAATGCCGCAAGGTGTTTGTCGTGTTTTATAAGATAATTAATCATCCAACCACAGAGGTAGCTTGTGGAGGAGGCCTGACATGTGTAAACTCAAATAAGTACATAAAATTCCATAGACTACGGTGCCATGTATTTATGTATGCACACGAAGGTTAGCAGAAGAAAGCACGCATTTATAAAAGGAAGAGAGAAGCAGAATATTGGGAAGTCAGGGAGCATGGAGGTTGGGAAGTGACAGGATTGAGTAGGGAGAGGCACGTATGGAGCACATGGGGATTATATGTGGAAGAGGGACGAGGGTATGAGATGGTATTTCAAATTTAACTGTTTCCGTTTCCGTGTGCATAAACAATGTACTTGGCAAGGCCTATTTAGCATTCCCATATTGCGATTCAAGAATCCCAGTCTCATTTCCCAGATACAGTGTCGACTTGCACATTTCCTACCAATGTCCTTGCAATGCCAAGTAAATAAATAATTTACATTAAGGTCTCCAAATGTCTAAATTTTTTAAAAGCTCCACAAAGACTTTTAGGTCACTATTGAAAAGATTTTAAAAACTGGACCCTCACCAATATTAAATAAAATTCGACGGTGTAATAGTTAGAGCATTTACCCGAAGTCTGAGGTCCGAACCATGTAGTCCATGGGTTGGATGGGGCTACCACCAATCCTCCCACCCCCGTGTCCTAGTACTTGACTTGGTTGCTATAAAATTGTTGGTCGCTGCGCTTGCCTCACCAAGCGTCGTTACTGAGGAACGGGCTTATTTTAGCTGAGGATAATGACTGTACCTGAGTTGCTGTGTTGTCATGATTTACACCAATCATAATACAAACAATTATTTTGCACAAATGTATTTGTTGTGTTTGTGATATTACATTTTTTTAGGCAATTTAGGTTGAAGATTTAGGTTGAATGTTTTTTTTCCAAAAAAGAACCCCTCAACGCATACATAGGGGAGAGGTAGGTACAGACTGGAAGTTTGGGATGATTACACCTCACCACCAAGTAATTCAAAACACCTCACCACAAGTAATTTAAAACACCTCACCACAAAGTAATTCAAAACACCTCACCACCAAGTAATTCAAAACACCTCACAGCCATAAAACACGCAATAAAAACACCTCACTACCAAGTAATTTGAAACCACCTCACCACCATGTGATTTAAAAACACCTCACCACCATGTGATTTAAAAACACCTCACCACCACGTCATTTAAAAACACCTCACCCCCATGTCATTTAAAACACCTCACCACCACATAATTCAAAATGCCTCACCACCACGTGATTCAAAACCCCGAAAACGTTATTAAAAACACTTCACAACCACTGGAAACAAGAGTTTGAAGGAGTCGTTAAGTGACAACACAGACACTGCCCAGATGTGTAGATACATACAGACTTGGCATTTAATATGGTTTTTTTTTTTCTTGACTTGGGTTTACTTTCTTACCTCAGTATATCAATCTGGTGAGTTTCTTTTACACTTTGGTGATTTTTTTGTTAAAAGAACCATGTCCCTGATTGTCTGTCGCAGCAAGAAAGTCAACAACAGGATTATATCACAGGTGGCGTGGCAAAATGTACGGACAGGTGCATTTGACGATTGGCTTCACAGTCGGGTATACAAGGGTTGTTGTGTTCTGTATTAGTGGAAAACAACTGCTGCACGTCTCCAAAGGTTATTGCCGCTTCCTCTGGAGATGGTCCGTCAACTCGACAATGCTGTTTGTCATGGAGTGGTGGCTTTACGAAATTACGGCATGAAAGACAGTGCTTTTGCTCGGCAGTATGGCATCACTCAAGGTCAGGTGTCAAAGATCCTGAAACGAAATGCTCAGACGAGTGTCCCTACTCCAATACCGAGGCCAGGACATCCCCGCAGAACCACAAAGAGGGATGATCGCCAGCTGCACCGGTTAGTCTGCAATGGCAGTACCAAGTCAGCTAATCGGCTTAGGGCTGAGTGGCAGCAACTGACAAATATGCCTGTATCCAGAAGGCTAGTCAACCAACGACTGGTTCAAGCAGGCTATCGTGCCAGGCGTCCCCTGAGAAAGCCATGCCTGACCAGACAACACCGCCAGCGCCAATTGCAGTGGGCCAGAGAGCACCGTCAATGGCAGCCAGGACACTGGAATCACGTGATCTTCAGTGACGAGTCTAGATTTCTGGTCTATCGTCAAGATGGCCGCGTCCGAGTGCGCAGACAAGTGCATGAAGCCGACAACAAAGATTGTATAGTGCCAAGAGTCCAAGCTGGAGGTGGTGGGGTGACTGTTTGGGCTGCTTTTCATGCAGGGGGCAAAACTGACCTGGTTGTTCTGAATGGAAACCTGAACCAGTTCAAGTGCAGGGCCATTCTGGAAGAAACATTGCTTCCATTTGCTCCTGCAGCCTTTCAAGGAAACTTTGTCTTCCAAGATGACAATGCATGGCCTCATCGTGCTCGCATGATCCAAAACTTTCTTGCTGACCGTGGTGTAGAGCATATGGAGTGGCCTGCCATGTCCCCGGATATGAATCTGATAGAGAACTTGTGGGCAGAATTAACGCGTCAAATCGACCACTTGGACCAGCAGCCGACCTCTGTGCGTGAATTGCAGCAGGCTATTGTCACTGCATGGCAAGCAATTCCTGTCCAAACCTTGGCAAATCTCGTGAACAGCATGCCTCGACGTGTACGTGCTCTCCTGAATGCTCGTGGGGGTTACACGAAGTACTGAACTGTAATTTTACTGTCCGTAATCCCAGTCGTAATTTAAGTTTTGTTTTTGTTGAATTTTTTTTGGCTAATGTGCAAAATAAAGAGATACTTCTGGAAAACGTACAGAAGTTTAACACAATACTGTCCATGAATTGAGTTCGATATCAGTTTACATCACTTTCAAGGATCAATTTATTTGTTTCGAAATGTCAAATGTGGTTTTTGTTTCTTTTAAAGGTCACATTAACAAAATCTACAATAATTTCAACATAATTCCAATGAACTTTTGGTTCTAAGACATCTTGAAAAGTAAGTTCACCCCCACAAAAAAAATATTCCACATTAAATGCCAAGTCTGTAGATGAATGACTGTACCCGAATTGCCGTTTTGTCATGGTTTAAACCAATCATAATTCAAA
This sequence comes from Myxine glutinosa, assembly GCF_964187855.1. Classification (NCBI taxonomy): domain Eukaryota; kingdom Metazoa; phylum Chordata; class Myxini; order Myxiniformes; family Myxinidae; genus Myxine; species Myxine glutinosa. The sequence goes on along the minus strand of NC_136265.1, from coordinate 156,503,565 downwards.
CAATTATTTTGCACAAATGTATTTGTAATATACGTGATATCACATTTTCTAAACAATTGAAGTTGAAAAAAAAAAACTTTTCCCAAAAAAATTCCCCCCCCCCCCCCCCCAAAATATATATATTGGAAATTTTTTCTAAAAAAAATACCCTTAGGACATACCGACGGGAGAGGTATGTGCATGCCAGAAGTTTGGTACGATTTCACAAAAGTTTGAGAAAGTAGTTCAATGACAAGACAACACAACACAGGACAGACGCTGCACAGATTATATATACTCAGAGGCAAAAGTTATTGTGACATGGAATTTTTTCATTGGTAATCTTGTGAATGAATTTTTGGATTTGAACCAGAGAAAGAGTGTGTTAAAATGGTCGAAGAAACGCAACCAAGCAGTTGTTGTTCAAATTGCATGAAATTTGCAAGAAGCATGACATATTCGAGAAAAATGGCCAGCAATGTTCACTTTAAAAGGCCAGACAACCAGACGCTTATCATTTCCACTCAATGCAGTCTTAAGAAGTACAGAAGTCAGAAAAACACCTCTATTCATCGTTTTGGAATAAGTTCGACATGCCACGCCTCGGGGAAAATGACAGATGGAGAGCTATAGGTATGCTTCAGTCTGGTACCTCGCAGCGTGATGTTGCTCGTCGATTCAACGTCCATAGAAACACCATTTGGCACAGCTTCACCGAGCTGACGGTAGGACACGTGTCTACAGGTGCACAGGTGAACGTTACATCAGGCCATGTGTTCTGGAAGGGGATCGTTTTGGAGGTGGGGGCGTTATGATCTGGGGTGGGATAACAGCTGCAGCAAGAACGCCAATGATTGTGATTGAGGGGAACTTGAATGCTGTGAGGTACCGAGACGAGATTTTGCAAATGGCCGCTTTACCGTTTTTGCAACAGAACGGCCCTAGAGTGACGTTTCAACACGATAATGCCAGACCACACGTTGCTCGAGTTGTACAGCAGTATTTTAATCAGAACAATGTTAATGTGTTACCCTGGCCTGCAAGATCCCCTGATTTGTCACCCATTGAACACGTCTGGGATGAAATGGAGCGACGTTTACGACGTCATCCGAATCCTCCAAAAACGCTGCAGGAACTCCACCAAATCCTTCCTCGGATATGGAATGATCTTCCCAAGGACTTTCATCGACGTTTAGTGGCCTCAATGAGGCGAAGGTGCCAGGCCTGCATCAATGCACAAGGTGGACACACTCGCTACTGACTGTGTGAACTTGCTTGTGAACCCCCTCTTGTGTTGTGGCTCATTTGCATATGCCAGGTGCACTGTTCTTCTGGACTGTTGATCGTTACCATACCTTGAAACATTTGTCTTTCCATGTAATAACATTTCATTCGCGGCAGTAAAGTTTAACACTGATTCTGTTTGTTGTTTGTGTGTCACAATAACTTTTGCCTTTGAGTATATATACAGATTTTATATATATATATATATATATATATATATATATATATTGTTGTGGATATGAGGATTGTATTTTTTTGATTGTGTGTATTGTATTGGAAATTGCTGTGTAACATTGTTGATTATGGCCCCTCCTGCCTCCAGAGTTGTGTAAAGGTAAAAAGGGCGTCCCGGTAGTTAATTCCATGAAACACCACATTGAAGGACACGATAAAACCCTTGTTCAGTAGCTTATATCTTTATTATGTGTTTTAGGGTAAGGCCTTGTCTTCCATTAGAATGACACTCCATTGCACCAAGTGAAAGAGATAGAATCCCTTCATTCCCATTCCCAAAAACCTCCATTTCCCCTTTCGTAATGGCCAAGCCTCAATTTGGCAATTACATCTCCTCCAAAGCCGCCATTGGCCACGAGGCAGGGTCGGGGAAGAAAGGCGTGCCCGCCCGTCGTCATCAAGGGCGGAGCCAGAGGGTCGCGCGACCAACCATGGCCGAGGTGAGCACACCGATGGGCGTGTCCTGAAGGCCGGCGGCTTAATCGCCGGAGGCGTGATAAAAGCGCGCGCGCAAGGGTCGTCAAAGAGAGAGTTGCAAAAAGGTCCAAGGCTGAGATGAGATGGGAGATGAGATGAGAGATGAGCTGAGAAGAGAGATGAGCTATGACAAGAGCTGAGTTGTGAGGTCCAAAAGCAGAGATCATCCAGGGAAGCGCAAAAGCCTGCTATTTGTCACCTTGCTCGCCAGCGGCAGCGTCCCCAGCAGCAACACTCGACAGCCGTTTGGGGCCTGGACGGCGGTTTTGAGCAGGGCCGCGAAGGGACGGCGGCTACCGAGCTGCCAGCTCCGGACCTTCCTCTCCTTTCCAGCCATTCCTGCCTGCAAGTTCCCCATTCGTGTACGTGAGTTTGTTCTGTTCGTTCTGTCCTGGGTAGTCAATTAAGTCTGTATAAGCTAGTAATTTGCACTGTGTCACCTGCTTTTTCATGTCCCCTGTAAATAACCGTGACTGCTCTTTTTTTGCTAATAAACCCCGTTACTCTTCTGTACGTCTTCTTCTTCTCTTTGCATTCGGTCGCTTTAGAGTTTTCCCACATTGAATAGCTTGTGGCGCGATACGGCCAACGTCTGGGTGAATCGGGTGAGTCGGGAAAAACTGTTCGGCCGCGGTGCCTCCGCTCGGTAAATAACATCTAATCCGTGGACCGTAACAATTTATATGCAGTTATATATGCAAATATATAACGATACATTATATATACATTATTATATATATATATATATACATTATTATATATATATATATATATATACATTATATATACATACATTATAATGATTAATAATGATTATAATGTGATTATAATTAATTCATGTGATTATAATTAATTAATTAATTAATTAATTAATGATTATAATTAATTCATTATTAATAATAATGAATAATGATTATTAATAATAATGATTATATATACATTATAATATACTAGGGCATGCCCGTACTATATATATATCTAAAATTATATCCCCCCCCTCTATTTACATGAAATGGTTTGGTCCATTCGCAAAGCCAAAGCGAACGGCTTGCGAGTACGGTGACAATCCCCCCCTCTATTTACATGAAATGGTTTGGTCCAAAGAGAACGGCTTGCGAGTACGGTGACAATCCCCCCCCTCTATTTACATGAAATGGTTTGGTCCAAAGCGAACGGCTTGCGGAGTTTGGTAAATAAATCGCCATAGCTCGGTAACTACTCTCCGATTAATATGAAACCTTGAAAAGGCACATCCTCGGGTCCCCAGCAATATATCTGGCAAGTTTCAAGTATATCGAACCCGTGGTTGTCGAGAAACAGCGGTCACAGACACACAGACACACAGACATACACACAGAGATTACTGGAATTATTATAATATATATAGTAGCAGAAGTACCCGGCATTGCCGGGCGGGGGAGGTTGTTAGGGTTAGGGTTGGGAGGGGGGAGGGGAGGGGAATGGGGGGGAGGAGAGAAGAGGGGTGGAGGGGAGAAGAGGGGGAGGTGGAGGGGGAGAGGGGAGAAGAGGGGGGGATGGGGAGGGGGAGGGATGGGAGGGGGAGAGGGGAGGGGGAGGGATGGGAGGGGGAGGGGGGTGGGAGGAGGGAGGGGAGGGGGAGGGGGGAGGGAGGGGGAGGGGAGGGGGGAGGGGGAGGGGGGCGGGGAGGGTGAGGGGAGGGGGGAGGGAGGGAGGGGGAGGGGGGAGGGGAGGGGGAGGGGGGAGGGGGGAGGGGAGGGGGGGAGGGGGGAGGGGGGAGGGAGGGGGGGGGGAGGGGGGAGTCAAGTCGGAAGTCATTGTCATCAATTGAATGTCGCATTTATTTTTTATTCCCTGTCAAATGGCATTGGTCCCGCATTCCGAACCCGGAAGTAGGAAGTCATTGTCGGCAAATAAATGTTTCACTCTCTGTCACATGCCGTTGGTCCCATGTCAATCGGATGAAGTTGAAACGACAACGTTGCGAAGTTTCTCTGGGACGTACTGATTCCAAATATGAAGTTTAAAAATTAACGTTCCGAAATACGCTGATGACGTCATAATTTTAAAACGCGAAGTTTTTAAAATTTTAAGGTGTGCTGTCGTTGCTCTGAGACGTACTGATTCCGAATATGCCTTTGGTTTTGCTCTGCGATGAGTCGTACTCGAGTTATAAGAGGACAAACAAACAAACAAACATACTTTACTGCTTTATATATATAGATATATACAGATTATATATATACAGATAGATTATATATATGTATACAACAACAACAACATGCATTTTAAAGGCCATTTTCTCTACTAGAGCGGGGGTTAGTATGTATATATGTATATATGTATATATGTATATATGTGTATATATATATATATATATATATATATATATATATATATATATATATATATATATCATATATATATCATATATATATATATATATAGTCAAGTGAAAAAGTAAGTACACCCCATGTAAAGTTTTGACTTTTTCAACATATTTCAACATACCGCTATTTGATCTTCATTTCAACAATATTGATAGATAAAGGTGATATAATATAACAAATATCATGAAACATTTACATTTTGTAGTCCATTGTATAATTTAAATAAACATAAATGCAAATTTCGCATGTGGAAAAAGTAAGTACACCCTTGGCTCTAATAGGTGGTATTGCCCCTTTGGCAGAAACAACCTCAAGTAGGCGTTTCTTATAACTGTCTACCAGTCTCTGATATCGACTGGGAGAAGTTTTTACCCACTCCTCCATGTAGAATTCTTTCAGCTGTGCGATGTTTGAGGGGTTTCTTGCATGCACAGCTCGTTTCAAATCCCCCCACATCATCTCGATGGGATTTAGATCCGGGCTTTGACTTGGCCATTCCAGAACCCTCCATTTCTTTCTTTTCAGCCATTCCTTGGTGGAATTACTGGTATGTTTAGGGTCATTGTCATGTGCAAGGTCCACCTTCGGTTGAGCTTCAACTTTCCGACAGATGGCCTCACATTATCCTCAAGCACCCTCTGGTACAATGAAGAATTCATAGTGGATTCTATGATGGTGAGCTGCCCAGGCCCTAATGCAGCAAAGCTGCCCCAAACCATAATATTTCCACCACCATGCTTTCCAGTTGGTATCAGGTTCTTGTGGTCAAATGCTGTCTTTGGTTTTCACCAAACATGTCTTCTGGTCCTGTGGCCAAATAGCTCTACCTTTGACTCATCTGTCGAGAGCACATTGTTCCAGAAGTGCTGGTCTTTGCCTCGGTGTTCATTGGCAAACTTTATTCTTGCCCTGATGTTCTTTCTGGACAGCAACGGTTTCCTCCTGGCACACCTCCCATGTAGATCAAATTTGTGCAGCCTCTTTCTAATGGTAGACTCGTGCACTTTGACATCAACAGTGGCAAGAGCTACCTGTATGTCCCGTGATGACATTCTGGGGTTCCCAGAGACTTCTTTCAGCATCTTGCGGTCTGCTCTCGGACTGAACTTGCTGGGGCGGCCTGGCCTGAACAAGTTGGCAGTTGTTTGGAATCTTCTCCACTTGTAGATGGTCTTCCGGACAGTCGAATGATTGATTTCAAATTGTTTGGATATCTTTTTAAATTCCTTCCCAGACTCGTAGGCATCTATAACCTTCTTTCTGAAGGCCTCGGAGAGCTCTTTTGATCTCGGCATGGTGACGCCACACACTTCAACAACAAAGAGCAAAGCAAACTAAATGTCTGAGGTTTAAATGAGACAGGTTCCTCCAAGATCCTCTCTCACGATGTTCCAATCATTTGCACCTGAGCTGGTGAACCTGATTCTAATTTTAGGTATTTGAAGTAGTGATAAATGTAGGGGTGTACTTATTTTTTCCACATGCGAAATTTGCATTTATGTTTATTTAAATTATACAATGGACTACAAAATGTAAATGTTTCATGATATTTGTTATATTATATCACCTTTATCTATCAATATTGTTGAAATGAAGATCAAATAGCTGTATGTTGAAATATGTTGAAAAAGTCAAAACTTTACGTGGGGTGTACTTACTTTTTCACGTGACTGTATATATATATACTAGCGGGGTCACCCGTGGGAATCCCACGGGCATGGATGTGTGTGACATTTCGACATATTGAGTTTGATGCTGCACATTCATTTTTACAAAATGGTTACTGGCAAGTCATCAGATCCAGAAATGGTGTGATGAACACAATTTATTTATTTCACATAATATGTGACCCCTCACTCCTCTCCACCTGACACTCTCCTCTCTCCACCTGACACTCTCCTCTCTCCACCTAGCACTCCTCACCTCTCCAATCCCTCACACACCTCTCCTCTCCAATCCCTCACACGCCTCTCCAATCGCGCCTCACACTCCTCTCCAATCGCGCCTCACACTCCTCTCCAATCGCGCCTCACACTCCTCTCCAATCGCGCCTCACACTCCTCTCCAATCGCGCCTCACACTCCTCTCCAATCGCGCCTCACACTCCTCTCCAATCGCGCCTCACACTCCTCTCCAATCGCGCCTCACACTCCTCTCCAATCGCGCCTCACACTCCTCTCCAATCGCGCCTCACACTCCTCTCCAATCGTGCCTCACACTCCTCTCCAATCGCGCCTCACACTCCTCTCCAATCGCGCCTCACACTCCCCTCCAATCGCTCCTCACTCGCCTCTCCAATCGCTCCTCACTCGCCTCTCCAATCGGCTTTCCCCGTCTTGTTTCTCTCGTTTTTCTCCCGTCTCGTTCTTTTTCTTGCTCCAAATCGGCCCGTCTCACCCGTCGGCCCGTCGGAATCGGAAATCGGCCCGTCTTGCTTTCGTGCTTGCGCGTAAATAAATTGTGTTCATTACACCATTTCTGGATCTGATGACTTGCCAGTAACCATTTTGTAAAAATGAATGTGCAGCATCTAACTCAATATGTCGAAATGTCACACACGTCCATGCCCGTGGGATTCCCACGGGTGACCCCGCAAGTTTGCATTGACGTTCGTCGATGGACTCGTTCGCCCGTCTCATTCGTTTTCTTGCTACATCCTGTTCAAGTCTGCGTTCTTCATCGATCGTCTCATTCATTTTGGAAATAGAAGTTTCCACGCAGCGCATGAATTGTCACGATCCTCAAGAGGAATTTGTCTCGTAATCATCAAATGATAAATGGCAAGTAAATTATATTGTGGAAAATTAAAGATTTCAAATAAACCTATTTAAAGTGGATGCGCACATAACTAATTTTAAAAAACGAAGAAATATCTCTCGGTAATTTCCTGAAACATATTTTACTTCCGGCTAATAATGTTGAATGAAATAAAAACGAAGAAATATATGTCGGCATCATTGTTGACGTTTTTGTGACGACTGTCATCAAACGAAAAAGTAATATATCTTAACGGAAAAGCAAAAGCGAATTTTTAATATATATTGACACGTTGCCGTCGGTGTCATGTTGGGCGGTATATGATACACCATGACGCGATTTTTAAAAATATATCTCTGCATTTTCCCGCGTGTGTGGAATGTTCTCAATTATTGCTGACACCGAGTCCAAAACCATCGATAAAAATGAAATCATATGGTGAGTTAGATTGGAGATAAAGGCGTGAGAGAGACTCAATGGCCTTGAAGTTACAGGCGTTTGAGGATTCATTTTGTTCTATAAACGGCAACTTTCATCGGATTTTCTTCCCGTTTTTTTTCAACCGAGTCTAAAACTATGTTAGCGACTGTGAAAAATGAAATGATATATCGAATTTGATTTGAAATAAAACTGGGAGAGAGAGCAAGACACCACGGGCCTACAAAACAGGCCTCAAAGCTATGCGAGTTAATAAAATGGTGGATATTTTTTGTTTATAATTATATGAAGCCACTCCCAGAATGGGTGGAGCTATGGGTGGAGCTACTCTGCAAACCGAGTAAGCCACACCCCGGACAGACGCCCAACAGACAGACAGACAGACAGAATCATCTACGGCTATTATAATATATATATATATATATATATATTGTTACGGTACGCGGTTAAGGATGTCATATTTGCCGAGCGGAGGCTCCGCGACTGAACAGTTGTTCCCCGACTCACCCGATTCACCCAGACGTTGGCCGTATCGCGCCACAGCTATTCAATCGGGAAAAGACTAAGACGACGAATGCAAAGAGGAAGAAGAAGAAGAAGACTTACAGAAGAGTAACGGGGTTTATTATTATTTACACACACATAAGCAAAAAGAGCAGTCACGGGTATTTACAGCAGACATGAAAAAGCAGGTAACACAGTGCAAATTACTAGCTTATACTGACTTAGTTTACTACCCAGGACAGCACGAACAGAACAAACTCACGTACGCAAATGGATGGAAGGGTAGGAATCGTTTGGAGGGATGAGCAGGTGGGATCACAGGGCACAGCGAGCAGGTCCACTCCGGGCGGGAAGCGAGGAGCCGGCAGCTCCTTGTATTTGGCTTTACAGCGCACGCCGGCAGGGTCACTCGGCGGGTTTAAAAGGGGCTGGTTGAAGCGGCTCTTTGTCAAAGGCTTTTCGTATCTCTCACGCAACTCCGGTGCTACTCTGAACTCTCTCCCGGTGGACTGCCGACCCTCTTACGCACCTGGACTCATCTGCCGTATCTCTCGTGTAGCTTGTGTAGCTTGTCCCAGCGATCGTCGCACCCTTCTCTCATACCTTCAACGCGGGTCTGACACGCCCTCTTCGGTTTCGGTACCGCCCTCCCCCCCCCCCCCATGCTCTGTTTTGTGACCTTGTATGGTAATCCCATGGGCTTGTCCCCTTATTTGGGCATGGCGCCGACGGCACGCCCCTCGTGGCGAGCCACGGGCTTGTTTCCTTATTTGGGCATGGGGCTGAACAGCCCCGCCCTTCGTGGCGCGCCCTGGGCTTGCCTCTCCCGGGCGACCCCGCCCCTCCTGCTCAAACAGAGCACGGAGCACATATTCACTATCGCAGCGAAATGAGAGGGCGTGCACCCCACGCTTGTGAACTGCTTTACCCACAGATGGAGTGTTTGGCTGGGAAATGGAATTATTGAAGGGGAGCTATTCTTAATTGATTCAGTGCAATGGAGTGTCATTCTAATGGAAGACAAGGCCTTACTCTAAAACACATAAGATATAAGCTACTGAACAAGGGTTTTATCGTGTCCTTCAATGTGGTGTTTCATGGAATAACTACCGGGACGCCCTTTTTACCTTTACACAACTCTGGAGGCAGGAGGGGCCATATTCAACAATGTTCATCACCATTTCCAATATAATACAACACAATCAAAAAAAATGCAATCCTCATATCCGCAACAATATATATATATATATATATATATATATATATATATATATATATATATATATAATCGGGAGATTAAATCAGACGCGGACGTAGCTTCAGGACGTCGATCTTTAATTTGACAAGCTTTCGACCAACAAAGGTCTTCTTCTTAGTCTATAAAAACAACAGGCATGTACATCAGTCAAGCATGCATAGTGACATGTGTGTAAGATGCGTGATATGTGTAGAAAATGCGCACAAAAGGTAGAGCGACGCCAAAGCTCACTCACCGTCCCCGAGTTCAACGGAAGTGAAGCGCAGCTTACAGTTATCGCCCGCGTTTTGACCAGATGACAGATGACAGATGATGAACCAGATGACATCCAGTTCATCTGGTCAAAATCCCCCAGTAGTCTCACACAATTCCAAAATTAATTAAATTTGATTCATCCGACCATCAAGTTTACATTCGACAGCTCACAGTCCGAAGTTCACTTTCTAGACACATCACTCACGCTTCAAAATAACAGACTCGAAACAGAACTATACACCAAACCAACAGACATTCACTCTTACCTTCTCCCTTCTTCATCTCATCCTAAACATACAATTGCAAGCATACCATACAGTCAAGCACTCAGAGTAAGACGCATTTTCTCAACAAAAATGGCAGAAGAAACTTCTCTCTGCCAATTAAAAACACACTTCATTGCAAGAAACTATGACGCTCACTCTGTGAAAGAAGCAATAAACCGAGCAAAACGCATACCGAGAGCAGACCTTCTGACTTACAAACTCAAACCTGCAACTAACCGTGTCCCACTGGTAACCACCTACTCTGCTACCTCATCCCAATTGCCAAGTATTCTGCATAAGGCCCTTCCTCTCCTCCATCAATCAGAAACACTCGGCACCACATTTCCTCAACCTCCACTAACATCATTTTGACGTGGTCGAACACTCAGGGACCTCTTGGTAGAAGCAAAGCACCCACAGCTCCACAACAAAGAAACTAAGATCCCTGGCTTCTATAAATGCACAGCAAAAAAATGTATTATTCACAAGCATTTACTAGAAGGAAACAAATTTTGTAGTTCTAGCACTGGACAAAAATTCCCCATCACCTCCGACATGAACTGCAAATCTACATGGGTCAAAACTAGGGCTGTCAACCGATCCGAGACCGGGACGAAATCCCGGCGGTTCCCGGCGCCGAAATCCCGGCGAAATCCCGGACCGAGACGGTCTCGGGACGGTCCCGAGATAAATTGACTGACGCAATTTCTCGGTAAAAAAATCCCGGTTAAAATTCCAACTTCTTGCAGATATTTTCCATAATAGAGGCATTTATTGAGCCTTGCTTTCATTACTCTGCTTCTACACAAGCATCATTTTTCGCAAGTGCAGCTGAACTGACACAAACGATGATAGATAAAGTAAACTCACTGTTCCAGGATTTTCCCCTTGTCAACAAACAATGCACAGCAAACGAATCCGAATTCCGAATCCGGATCTTCACCAACATCTAATCATGTCGTCCTTGTCACACACGCTGCATCTCCACAAAATTTCGTCCGAATCCGTCCACAACTTTTTGAGATATTGTGTTCACAAACAAACGGACAAACAGACTGGAGTGAAAACATAATCTCCATCGACCTTTGGTGGCGGAGGTAACGAAATCAGGATGAAGGTCCCAATGAAAATCCGCCGCGTCGCGGCTTTATTTAAACCGTTGAATCCTTCCGCTGTATCACTCCACCTCGCCCCGCCCCGCTGCGGTCACGTGTCCGTCCTTGGAGACGAGTTACAGGATGTGGTTGCTAGGGTCTTTAGCACATTAATATCGAGGGACTCGCTCGAGCCCCGTGATTGGAGGGACGATGTCTATTTAGATTAAAAACACATTTATAACGGATTATTCTACACACAATGTATTAATACAAGTACAATACATTATGTAGTTTTATGAAATGAGTTTTTGATGAACGTTTATGTTTAATTGCAACGCTAAATCTATAAATTGTAAGAATCCCTCGGGGTTTGGTTTGACGGTTTGAATGTGAAAGTATTTTGGTTATCTTATCTCCACTTTAGGCCTGATAAGTTGATTACGTTTACTTTAGTCACAGAGTCAAAATAAGGAGGGGGGGGGGGTGATCACTACACCACCTGCTTTATAATTTACTAGCAGAAGTACCCGGCATTGCCAGGTGGGGGAGGGGAGGGGAGGGGAACGGGGGGGGGGGGGAGCGAGCCCCTTGGCAAAGCGAGCGATTTTTTTTGTCATAGCGTCATATCGTTCATAGCGTCATAGCGTCATCACGTGATCGCTCTGAGTGAATCAGCGCCCACCTGCTCTGATGCCGTTGATTCCGTGCGCTGAAATGCGCTGAGATAAATATGAATAAAAAATATTTCGTTGTGTGGCAGGAACTTCTGAAAATGTCTGCCGTCGTCCTGGTGGGGCTTCCCAGGAATTCAGGTAACGCAGTTGGGTTGATCAAAGCATGGGCTCGGATAACTTGGGTGCCTTATCAGTCGACAATTGTTAAAACACGTGAACATTCGATGAAAGGCGATATTTCGCGTTATCTATCTATAATTCCAGTAATCTCTCTGTGTGTGTGTGTGTGTGTGTGTGTGTGTGTGTGTGTGTGTGTGTGTGTGTGTGTGTGTGTGTGTGTGTGTATGCGACCGCTGTTTCTCGACAACTACCGGTCCGATATACTTGAAACTTGCCAGGTATATTGCTGGGGACCCGAGGATGTGCCTTTTCAAGGTTTCATATTAATCGGACAAGTAGTTACCGAGCTATGGCGATTTCTTTACCAAACTCCGCAAGCCGTTCGCTTTGGACCAAACCATTGCATGTAAATAGAGGGGGGGGATTGTCACCGTACTCGCAAGCCGTTCGCTTTGGACCAAACCATTTCATGTAAATAGAGGGGGGGGGGGGTTGTCACCGTACTCGCAAGCCGTTCGCTTTGGACCAAACCATTTCATGTAAATAGAGGGGGGGATTGTCACCGTACTCGCAAGCCGTTCGCTTTGGACCAAACCATTTCATGTAAATAGAGGGGGGGGATATAATTTTAGATATATATATAGTACGGGCATGCCCTAGTTAGTTTCAATTTCTGGAATAAGGGGTCGGTATATTCGATCCGTCCACCGAACGGCTATCAACGGGTTGAACAAAAAATTGTACATTCCGATTTGAGTTGAGGCACGCAACGCTGCGTCATTATAGCCCGCTTAACGGAACTATTAAAAAAAAGTAACATGCACATGTGCGCAGCAGCAGGACGCGGCAACTATTGAACTATCATGAATATCGAACGGTCGTACGTGTACGCGCGCGAGCTACGAGAACGCTTGACATGCCCGATCACAACTCACAAAATGATAATGAAACTCCAACCGGGACTCGAATATGCCTGGGCAGAAACATTTTCTCCCTCTCTCTGACATTCCGAGCAAGAAATTACACGACAATACAAACTGTAATGAGATAACCCAGTCCCATCAGTGGCCGATCATCTGCATGTAGGCGGTGTATTTTATTTCATCCCGGGAAATGGAAGCTAAGTCGGAATTTAAGTACTCAACATCAGAAATGAATTTTTTTCATTGTTGTTTATATATTGTAATGAAATTCCATTATTTTTGAAGCCTTATTTTTATTTTATTTTTTATGTATTACTTTGTCAGGAACATTTACTATCAGTTTATTACTATCAGCCGATCCGAGATCCCGTTATGAAAATTGAAAATTTATCGAGACGGTTCCGAGATGGGATTTTGAATCTAGCTAACAGCACTAGTCAAAACCTAATCACTTGCCAAAAGTGCAACAAACAATATGTTGGAAAAACTGAGAATACACTCGACACACGATTTAATAACACCCTGTCAGAAATCAATAACTTCCACACCAGTCAGGGCAAATCTCTACCTTACACGATACACTTTAATCAACCGGATCACTCGATAAATGACATTCAAATCTCTGCCATTGAATCAATCACAAATCGATCACACACCACGATTCTGAAAGGTGAGTCCTTTTGGATACATAAACTTCGGACAAAAATCCCTCATGGCATAAATTTTGATGATTAAAGAATGTTCCTCCATCAACCCAATTAAATCATTAACTGTAACCCATTCATTCATTCATTCATTCACTCATTCTACCTTTATATGTCATATATATATATATATATATATATATATATATATATATATATATATATACTGAAACGCAAAAGAAACTTATCACCTTTGAAACCTTTAAATATCAACAATAACACTGCGTGTAGTAAATGTGTGAACTTATTTGTGGACAATAGTGTCCTCACTGTCAGACAAAACGGTCACGGATGGTCACTTGAACCTTCAATGGTCACTTCATAGCACAGCTGTTGAACAGCCGTTTTGACTGTCAGTGATTAGCCAAGGGGTACGGGATGATTTTAATGAGCTGCACGTGATGTCTTGATATTGGCTTTTAAAAGGCCAGTGCAAAATGGGCATTTCAATCAACATGCCACGATTGTCAAGGGATCAACGGCAGCGTGCCCTGGGCATGCTGCAAGGCGGACTGAGCTACCGTGAGGTGGCACGTCGCCTTGGCTGTTCACACCAGACGATATCGGCCCTGGTGGACAGAGACACCCTCCACAACTCTGCAGATGACAGACCTCGATCAGGGAGGCCAAGAGTCACCACTGCAAGGCAGGACAGGCAGATGGTCCGGAGAAGAATAAATAATCAACTCCAAAGATTTATGCGAGCCAAATATGTGAAATTACAAACTCTATGTGCAACCCCTAAATTTAGTCCAAATGGCTTTAAATTTCACCACAAGTGTTTTTTCATACATACAAAAAAGATTTAAGCGTTAGGAGCATGACTTTTCTAACTTTCATTTTGAAGAACCATCCTAATGCACATGTCTGATCAATATATAAGATATATGCACATTGCACATGTCTGATCAATATATATGCCGACATGCACTATATCAGATCGATATCAATATATATGCCTTTTGGTACTGTATTCAACATATGAATAAGATTGATATATGCCTACATGTATGTATTTTGGTTATATGTATAATCAGATCAACATATGCCTGTACGGTCAGCAAAGGTACATACAAAACCAAAAAGTTACTGCAGCTGCACAAAACATACAAAACCAAAAACATTCTTTGGCATACAACCATGCATCATATAAATAAGATTCTTTGCTGCATTTGTGGGAAAAAAAACTGATGCATGTGCAACATCCTCCAATCCAAATGACAAGATTAAATCAAACAAAACTTGTGTACGCATCACCCCATGCATGTCTAACTTCATAAAAATCATCAAGTGTTACTGCAGCTGCAAAGCAAGTTTGAATGAACTAGCTTTAAATGAGTATGAACAATGGGAACACTCCTTACTTTGCATATGCTTTCTCCAAGAGGGCACCCCAGAACTCATTGTTATCGACCGAGTGGACAAACACCAGTTCACCAGCCTTCACTGGTAGTCGATCATCAATAACAACATCCACCCATTCTCCATACTGCCAGAACTGGGAAAGAATGTGGGGTACACAATGGAGGAATCATAACGAGCAAGTAAATCAACCAAAGAGCCTATTTGCTGAAGTTCACGTCAAGGTACTGGTCGCCTTCAACAGCAGGTGACATCACTGACAGTCCAACCAATGGGAGGCCTGCATGCTTGAAATTAAACATGAGGCGGATTACTTCCCTCTGCGCATCAATGTTGGACTGGTTTTAACGAGAGTGAAATGAGAGTTATTCAATGTTCTTTTCAACTTTAATCGCAACCGTGAACAAATGTCTGACCTCCTCAAAACTTTTTTTTTTCAATATAATGAACATTTCTTGTTTTTAATTTTCCCTTTATACAATCAGATGGAGAACCTTTTGTGTTAATGTTCAGCATAATGAAAAGGGAAACAAGACAGAGGAGGATAAAGGACATTTGAACCAGCTTCAAGCTCATGACATATTCAAGTAGTTCGACAGCCATTCTACGACACCACTGACTCCATACAGCGTCATACTCCATACATACGTCATACAGCGTCATACTCCATACTCCATACATCCATCCACCGTTTGCCCTGTTCACGTGACTCGTGGTGGTCCCTCTCGGCTCTCCCCCCGTTGGTATTTTTGTGCATATAAGATTGTTCATAGTTCTGTTTAAATATTTTTAAATATGTTCAACCTTTCCCCTTCTGTTTTTTATTCAGTGGTATATTACAACACGCTGTTTTTCTTCCTATTTAAAAGGCTTTTCTCAAGTTCCTCTCCAACTCATTCCACTTCAAAAAAAAGAAATTCAATATCTTATACGTCTCCCTCACTACATGGTCTAAATTCACATTCATTCCATCCCTCCTCCATCATCCTGAACCGGATTGCTAACTTGAAAATCACAACAAACCCAATTTGTTATCAATGTTCGTCTTTCATTAATCATCCACTTTCTAAACTCCCCTCTTGCCCCTCCCATCCAAATCCCCCCCCTTGCACCTACACTCCGAAACTTCCCCCTTGCCCCTCCACTCTTAAACTCCCCCCTTGCCCTTCCCCTCCTAAACTTCCCCTTTGCCCCTCCCCTCCTAATCTCCCCCCTTGCCCCTCCACTCCTGATCTCCCCCCTTTCCCCTTCCCTCCAAAACTCCCCCCTTGCCCCTCCCCTCCAAAACTCCCCCCTTGCCCCTCCCCTCCTAAACTCCCCCCTCACTCCTCCCCTTCAAAATCCCCCCCCAATCCCTCCCTTTCAATTCTCCCCCCATACCATTCCTCTCCAATTCTCTCTCCTCCCCCCTCCTCCTCCAAGCTGCCTCCTCCCCACTTCGTCTCCCTTCTATCTCATACCTCCACCCCCCCAAACCTTCTACTTTCCTCTGCCCCCCCTCAAACAACCCCTCACTGTGCCGCATCCCTTCACCAGCAAACCTTTCATCCTCCTCATCCTTCCCTTTCTTGGAACTCTTCTGCAACATCTGAAACACTATCAACTGCTCTCCCTACCTCCCCCTCTCATCCTTCATCTTACCCTACTCCTCCCCTCCCCTGTCCTGTACCCGATGCTCCCCCTCTCTCTTCATTAACGGTATGGACCTCAAACATCCGGGGCCTTCGCTCAAACCTGACTGATCTCTCCATACAGGTTGCTTCTGACAATCCAGACTTGATCTGCTTAACAGAGACTTTCCTCCTTCAAGATGTCTCTGATTCCTTAATATCTCTTCCTGGTTACTCCCTCCTCCGGTATGATAGACCTGAGCCTCGGCCTGGTGGTGGGGTGGCTATCTTTGTCAAAAACTCTTCCTCACTCTCCTTGCACTGCTCTCATTCCTCCTCACCCGCAGGAGTACCTCTGGTTACGGCTTCCTCTCCGCTCCCACCTTTTGTTCATATGTGTTCTGTACCGTCCCCCAAACAGTGATGACTCCATCTACATTTCACTGTCTGACAACATGGACCAACTTCTATCCACTCATCCCAACTCTCTCTTCCTCATATGTGGTGACTTCAACTGTCATCATGCCACCTGGTTGGGTGTGGGTTCCTCTCTCACTAGTCATGGCACCTCTGCAAAGGACTTCTGTGACTCACTGGGATTGACACAATCTGTCAATTTCCCGACCCGGATCTCAGCCAATGGAGTATCTTCTCTTCTAGACTTGGTTATGACAAACTTCCCTGCTAATGTCTGCTACTCTTCTTCTGCTCCAATCGGTTCTTCTGATCATGTGCTTGTCAAAGTGGACATCTCTCTGGCCATTCTCAGAGAGCCTCCTCAGCGTCGACGAGTCTGGCATTTCACTCAGGCCGACTGGGACGGTCTTCAAGCAGCCATCAATCGTCTGGATTGGTCTCCCATCTCCACTGCCTCTGACATCAATTCTTCCTGGGAATTCTTCCAAAGCAAACTGATCTCTCTCATGCACAGATTTATCCCATCTCGCCTTCAATTGTCTTACCCTTCCTCCCGTCCATGGTACACTGAATCTTGTGGTGAGGCAGTTGCCCTGAAACAACTTGCCTTTGCCTCTTGGAAGGCTAATCCAACTGAAGGAAATCTCAGTTCCTTCCACCAAGCTCGGAACAAGTGTGTGTCTACCCTCAGGAGTGCCAGGAAGCACTATCTCTCCTCACTCAAGAATGAACTCTCAAACCTGTCTCCTTCCTCCAAATCCTGGTGGCGTCTGGTCAAATCCGTTTCTGGTGTTTGTTCCCCCTCCATCCCCTCCCTTACCTCAAATGGCCTCACAGTTGACATCGCACGTGACAAAGCCGAATGCCTCAACTCTGTGTTCGCCTCGAAATCCTTAGTCCCAAACCCATCTCTCTCTGTTCCCACCTTTCCCAGTCGAACCCAACTGCTCCTGGACTCTGTGTCCTTCTCTCCTGACAAGGTGGAGGAGTTTTTGTCAAACCTCGACTCTGATTCTGCAACTGGACCAGACGGCATCAGCCCACGGGTCCTAAAATCCTGCTCTGCCGCTCTATCTCACCCTCTCTCTGTTCTTTTCACCCTATCTTTTGCTCAAGGTCATCTGCCAGCATCCTGGAAATCAGCTAACATTACCGCTTTACACAAAAAAGGTGCAAAAACAGATCCTTGCAACTACAGACCAATCAGCCTGCTCCCAATTATCAGCAAAGTCATGGAATCCATCATTGCTTCGGATATGAAATCTTTCCTCTTCTCCAATGGCTTGATCTCTGATCATCAATTTGGTTTCAGACCAGGTCACTCTACTCTGGACATGCTGCTTCTGCTGTCTCAACAATGGATGGAGGTCCTCAATGCCAAACAGGAAATCAGAGCTGTCTCCCTTGACATATCAAGGGCCTTTGATACGGTCTGGCACCCAGCTCTGCTCACCAAACTCTCCTCCTATGGTATCCATGGAAATCTCCATGCATGGCTTGCGGACTTCCTCTCTGGTCGTAGTCAACGTGTGGCCCTGAATGGATTTCTCTCATCTCCCCTTCCTGTTCAGGCTGGAGTTCCCCAAGGAAGTGTGCTGGGCCCTGTGCTTTTTCTGGTCTTTATCAATGATCTCTCTGACTCTCTGGAAAATCCTCTCTATCTCTTTGCTGATGACTCCACTCTCTGCCGCTCCATTCCTCTTCCCTCAGATCGGCAGTCTGCAGCCTCCTCACTCTCTGAAGACCTGGACAAAATCACAGACTGGTCAAACAAGTGGAACATGTCTTTCAATCCTGCCAAATCTCACTCTCTTACTATGTCTCTCCGAAAAGATCGACTGGACAACCCTCCCATCTACTTTCTCAACAATCCTCTCCAAGAAGTTCTGTCACTCAAGCTTTTGGGTCTCACTATCTGCCATGATCTTTCTTGGGAAAACCACATTTCCAAGCTGGCCTCCAAAGCCAGTCGCCGACTGGGCATCCTCCGTCGTGCGAAGTCCTTCCTCGGCACACCTGAGCTCCTCACCACATACAAGGCTTTCATCCGCAGCTCAATGGAATACTGTTCTCCCCTATGGGCTGGTGCTCCTGCCTCACACCTGGCTCGGCTTCACGCTGTTGAATCCAAAGCTTTCAAAATCATTGGAATCTCCCGCGATGAAGCTATCTCTGAGGGCCTTTCACTCACTCACCGCAGGCAGGTAGGTGGTCTTTCTGTCTTCTACCGACTCCTCTCCGGCCTTGCTCCCCCAGCTCTCTCTGTGCTCTGTCCCCCAAATATTCCTACAGGTCGCACAAGATCTGCCAGCAACCCTCTGATGGTTAAACTGCCGAAATCTCGGCTCTCTGCTCACCTTCACTCTTTCATTCCTCTTTTCTCCCGCCTGTGGAACAAACTCCCACACTCCCTTCAATCCCTCTCCTCCCTCCAGGTCTTTAAAACAGCTGTTCACCACCATCTCTTATCTTCCCCCATCCATAACCTTGATCTTTTCTACCCCCACTAATTCACCCCAGATCCACCTTGTTTGAAATTCCAACTTATTTCCTGGAAATCCTGGCAGTGTCCATATGTTTATACCTCTCCCACCCCCCCCCCCCCTTCACATGCCTCCCCCCCTTCACATGCCTCCCCCCCTTCACATGCCTCCCCCCCCTTCACATGCCTCCCCCCCCAAAGCCCTCTCCCTCCCACAGATCTCTCGATGTCTCCATGTCTCTCGGTCCCTGCTCTCAAATGTTGTGTTTGTGTCCTTCCCCCTCTCTCCCCATCTTGTCTACCGCTCCCGATGTTATTTGTTTTATGTGTCTGTTTGTCTTTCTGTGTGATAAATGTTCGCTCTTTCACGAGCCTCGATCTTGTATACAAAAAAAAAAAAAAAAAAAAAAAAAAAAAAATACATAGTTGATAATAGTTTTTCCATTTCGGAAAGGCAATTTATGTCACTCAAGAGGAAACTGTAAAAAAGGGAATGATTTGCTCAATTCATCTCTCCTCACCAAGCTCATTTTCCAATCAATTTAGTATTTTTTAAGGGGCTGTCAGGACAGCCAAGAAGTATGTGAACTCACCTTTGAGCTGTCTTACCTGGGTCCGAATCTCGACTCGGCTATTAATTCTGACCTTGATGTTTCACACAGAGGGTGAGGCATCAATGCGTATATCGTCTATCGAGAAAAACTGCAAGCGCGAGGATCCCTCTGCCAGCAGTGAGGGTGTTGGTGGACATTAAAGATCCCAAGGTGGCTTTCACGAAGAGTATGCGGGTTATCGTCAGCACCCTGAAAAAATTACAAATCGCTACCCTGACTGACAGCTGGGAAGGCTACTGCTTTGGTGAGAATCCACTTCAGCAGCACAGACAACGCTGATGATAATGATGATCCTACTTACTATTCTAGAACCACCTTTGAAATAATTGGCCCAAATTAACAAACCATGTAACTTTATGAAAAGTGATGAGTCACCCCATGAAAACCAATGACATTCCTTTCACCTCCTTTCCTGGGAATGACGGGGGTGAACTTGTATCTCGTACTCTCCATTATAGCAAGAAACAATAATATATTTTGCGAACGATTCCATGCCCAAAACATATTCGTTTCTGCAGATCGAGTCATTCATTGTAACATTGTGTTCCAAAAAGCAACTTCAAGCCAAATGCACTCTGATGAAAAAAGATACACTGTTGTATTGAATATTGTGTGCGCTTGAAGCTTTCGGCCATTAAGGCACTGTCATCTAGTCCAATAATCTGTGAGGAGAGTCGGTACGACTGACGCAGCCGTATAGTCTATGAACATTCCAGGAGCTTTGCTATCGCCTTCCGAACAAAATAGAGGGAAGAACTTCAGAATATGGTCCAAGCAAGTCCTCGGGTTGTTCTCTTCAGAATACAGTGGTGACTAATATTCACAAGAGAGTACCAACATACAGATCAGCCAGCTTAACATGCACACTGAATGACAGCATTGAATCAACAAAGAATGGTTAACCCACAGATAACAGAAAAACAATGGCATGTGCTCTTGCTTAGTCACAGATTCACAACTACAGAGTTCAAAGAATACCTTACCTCATGCAGTCCAGAGAAAAAGGACATGCGAAGGGTCTTTTAAACTTTTGCTTTGTGTTTTGCACGAAACAAGTAGCGCTAGGAACTGCCGTACACATCTGAATGCTGAATCTCACAGTAACTCTGTCTGCCGCCAGGTCATAAATGTTTTGTCCAAGTACTGTTAAACAGAAGGGTTTTGAACGTGCCAAGAAGGTCAAGTATATAATTAAATTGAAATAAAATATGAAAGAAAAGCCTCACCTGGAAGTGAAAGATCCCAGCATAGTCTTCATCAAAGCTCTGGTCAGTTGGTGCGACCCTTGCCAACAGTTTCTCATTCAGAGTAAGTGATGCAATGGCAGCCAGAAGCCAGCAATCGCCTGCACATGGGAACAAAGTACCAGTAAGAGTCACACATAGTTACAGGGTAGTGATTAAAAGCTACGCACCATGGCCGATGTAGGGTAACAGTAGACTTGCTATGCAATCCAGTAAGCTGCACAAGCCCTCATGAGAAACCTACGACAACATCAACTACTTCTGCTTTTTGTATTTCACTCCTTCTTCAGTCTCTACTTATTTTCTGCTTTTATTTCTACCCTCCGTTCTTTCTATCCTTCCTCGTGAAGGAGATTGTAGTTTGATCATCTACGGTGTCCATCGGCTTATGAAGGACTTTTAGGAAGCCATTATCTTAACTGCTTTATCCTGTTGATGAGGCCATAATCACAGAAAGAGCAGTGTCACATTGTCAGTGTGTATTTATGAAAATATATGTGTGACCAATGCACACCAGCCTTTTGGGTGGTGATCCATGACCATAACCTGTGTAGATCTCTCATTTGCTTTGTAAACAAAGGCCTACAAAATGGAGAGGCAACAGCAATGAGATATATGCTTCGATTGTGACATCTTTCCATTGTGGGAATGTGATTACAATATAATCTATGTAGCAAATGCGTATCCAACCAGAAATCCCCAAAAAATTGCTCAACTGATTGCAACATTACCGAGAAACGGCTATGCCACGAATGCAGCGCACCAACAGCAGCTTGGGCCAGGGATACAAGACAGTCGGCAAGTAGGCAAGTCGATAAGCCAGTCGGCCAGCACAAAATGACCTCCCTTTCTCAAGAGCAAGCATGGCACTTTCAATAGATACAGAGGAGTGACAGCAAATAGGGCAGCCATGTTTTTAATGACTGCGATTACGAAATACAGCACACTCTGTGGCGTAACGCCCTGCCTGCAAAGCACCAGGATGACAGCTTCTACAAGGATCTTATTCCATTGGGAATCAAACCCAGGTGAAACTGCTGCAAAATTGCCTTTGCACTAGACTGGCATTGCCATGTTTCGTGGATTTTGTTACACAATGCAAATAACTAAGATACAACTGGTTAGCATTCCTTCTGCTTGCAGTTACATCATAACTTGTGCATTCAAAAGCATCATGTGTTTCAAAAGGTTGATTACTTGGCAGGGGAGTGTGCATATACATACATACACACACACACACACACACACACACACACAGTCACGTGAAAAAGTAAATACACCCCATGTAAAGTTTTGACTTTTTCAACATACTTCAACATACAGCTATTTGATCTTCATTTCAACAACATTGATAGATAAAGATGATATAATAAAACAAATATCATGAAACATTTACATTTTGTAGTCCATTGTATAATTTAAACAAACATAAATGCAAATTTCGCATGTGGAAAAAATAAGTACACCCTTGGCTCGAATAGGTGGTATTGCCCCTTTTGGCAGAAACAACCTGGAGTGGGCGTTTGTTATAACTGTCTACCAGTCTCTGACATCGACTAGGAGAAATTTTTGCCCACTCCTCCATGCAGAATTATTTCAGCTGTGCGATGTTTGAGGGGTTTCTTGCATGCACAGCTCGTTTCAAATCCCCCCACAACATATCGATGGGATTTAGATCCAGGCTTTGACTTGGCCATTCCAGAACCCTCCATTTCTTTCTTTTCAGCCATTCCTTGGTGGATTTACTGGTACGTTTAGGGTCATTGTCATGTTGCAAGGTCCACCTTTGGTTGAGCTTCAACTCTCCGACAGATGGCCTCACATTATCCTCAAGCACCCGCTGGTACAATGAAGAATTCATAGTGGATTCTATGATGTTGAGCTGCCCACGCCCTGATGCAGCAAAGCTGCCCCAAACCATAATATTTCCATCACCATGCTTTACAGTTGGTATCAGGTTCTTGTGGTCAAATGCTGTCTTTGGTTTTCGCCAAACATGTCTTCTGGTACTGTGGCCAAAGAGCTCTACCTTTGACTCATCTGTTCAGAGCACATTGTTCCAGAAGTGCTGGTCTTTGCCTGGGTGTTCATTGGCAAACTTTAGTCTTGCCCTGATGTTCTTTCTGGACAGCAAAGGTTTCTTCCTGGCACACCTCTCATGTAGATCAAATTTGCGCAGCCTCTTTCTAATGGTAGACTCGTGCACTTTGACATCAACAGTGGCAAGAGCTACCTGTAGGTCCCGTGATGACATTCTGGGGTTCTTAGAGACTTCTTTCAGCATCTTGCGGTCTGCTCTCGGGCTGAACTTGCTGGGGCGGCCTGGCGTGAACAAGTTGACAGTTGTTTGGAATCTTCTCCACTTGTAGATGATCTTCCGCACAGTCTAATGATTGATTTCAAATTGTTTGGAGATCTTTTTAAATGCCTTCCCAGACTCGTAGGCATCAATAACCTTCTTTCTGAAGGCCCCAGAGAGCTCTTTTGATCTAGGCATGGTGACGCCACACACTTCAACAACAAAGAGCAATCCAAAGTAAATGTCTGAGGTTTAAATAAGACAGGTTCCTCCAAGATCCTCTCTAACGATGTTCGAATCATTTGTACCTGAGCTGGTGCACCTGATTCTAATTTTAGGTATTTGAAGTCATGATAAATGTAGGGGTGTACTTACTTTTTCCACATGCAAAATTTGCATTTATGTTTCTTTAAATTATACAATGGACTACAATATGTAAATGTTTCATGATATTTGTTATATTATATCTCCTTTATCTATCAATATTGTTGAAATGAAGATCAAATAGCTATATGTTGAAATATGTTGAAAAAGTCAAAACATTACATGGGGTGTACTTACTTTTTCACGTGACTGTATATATATTGTTACAGTTTCCGCGCGACCCTCCTGCCCCTACTAAGGGGAGATTAAGCCCCTTGTTCTTTTTGGGTCGTCGCAACCGAGAGACTTGAATCGTCCCTCCCGGGCAGACACAGGGTAGGGTTCCGGGACAATTCTCGCACGTACCTAAATACCTGCGCCGCCGCGGAAGGGGGATCAAGCTTCGCTCGAGCCACGCGTAATTTTAGTACGTCCGAGCGGATGATGTACCATGTGGTCCGTGCAGATCTCTGGTATTGGAACCCGATTCGAGTGGTTTTATTCATACCACGCTTAATCAATAGATGGAAGGCACGAGACGATCGAATAAAAGGAAGAACACAGGTTTAATAATTATTCACACTATTATGTACAAGTCGAAGGGACACAGAGCAGAACTTAAACAGTCTTAACTTATCCCCAGAAACGGGCCGATCACACTCACAGGGGGAAATGAAGGAAGGATGATGTTCACGCACTGAACGCGCCGACTTGGTCGTCCAATAACGGCTTCGCCCGGTGTGGCTCTCCCCGGTCACAGCATGTCCCTCGATGAAAGCAAGCAGGCGGCGGGAGGGATCCTTGCAGCACGTCTCTCGAACAAAGGGCAGAGCAGGCAGGCGAGAAAATGTACGTGTCTCTCGCCAAGCTTGGCGGTTTCTCACAGCGCGATTAATTAACGGCGCGCTTTCGCTCGCGTAACTCGATAGAGGTTCTGCCTCAAGCTCAACCGAGCGTTAAACTTGTAAGAGCGCCTTATAACTTGGTTCATGCGCGTGTTTTTTTTTTTTGTTTGTTTGTTTTTTTTTGTTTGTTTTTGTATACAAGATCGAGGCTCATGAAAGAGCGAACATTAATCACACAGAAAGACAAACAGACAAACAAAACAAACTAGAACGGGCACTCGGTAGAGCGCATACCTTCGCCGCAGCTACTTTTGTTGCCAAAATAAAAGACTACAAGATCTGTGTAGCAAAGCATTTTGGCATTAGTTTCATACAAATTGGACACAAATTGACCGCGCTATGGTAAAAAGACGATTTTGACCTTTTCATGACCTTGACCTTGACCTTTGACCCGATCGATTCCAAAATCTAATCAAATGGTTCCCGGATAATAACCTATCATCCCACCAAATTTCATGCGAATCGGTTGAATACTTTTTGAGTTATGCGAATAACATACACACACACACACAGACATACAAATAAATACACAGCGATCAAAACATAACCTTCCGCTTTTGCGAAGGTAATAACATCGGGAGCGGTAGACAAGATGGGGAGAGAGGGGGAAGGACACAAACACAACATTTGAGAGCAGGGACCGAGAGACATGGAGACATCGAGAGAACTGTGGGAGGGAGAGGGCTTTGGGGGGGAGGCATGGGAAGGGGGGGGGGTGGGAGAGGTATAAAACATATGGACACTGCCAAGACTTCCAGGAAAGAAGTTGGAATTTCAAACAAGGTGGATCTGGGGTGAATTAGTGGGGGTAGAAAAGATCAAGGTTTTGGATGGGGGAAGATAAGAGATGGTGGTGAACAGCTGTTTTGAAGACCTGGAGGGAGGAGTGTGATTGAAGTGAGTGTGGGAGTTTGTTCCAGAGGCGGGAGAAAAGAGGAATGAAAGAGTGAAGGTGAGCAGAGAGCCGAGATTTCGGCAGTTTAACCATCAGAGGGTGGCTGGCAGATCTTGTGCGACCTGTAGGAATATTTGGGGGACAGAGCACAGAGAGAGCTGGGGGAGCAAGGCCGGAGAGGAGTCGGTAGAAGACAGAAAGACCACCTACCTGCCTGCGGTGAGTGAGTGAAAGGCCCTCAGAGTTGGCTTCATCGCGGGAGATTCCAATGATTCTGAAAGCTTTGGATTCAACAGCGTGAAGCCGAGCCAGGTGTGAGGCAGGAGCACCAGCCCATAGGGGAGAACAGTATTCCATTGAGCTGCAGATGAAAGCCTTGTATGTGGTGAGGAGCTCAGGTGTGCCTAGGAAGGACTTCGCACGACGGAGGATGCCCAGTCGGCGACTGGCTTTGGAGGCCAGCTTGGAAATGTGGTTTTCCCAAGAAAGATCATGGCAGATGGTGAGACCCAAAAGCTTGAGCGACAGAACTTCTTGGAGAGGATTGTTGAGAAAGTAGATGGGAGGGTTGTCCAGTCGATCTTTTCGGAGAGACATAGTAAGAGTGTGAGATTTGTCAGGATTGAAAGACATGTTCCACATGTTTGACCAGTCTGTGATTTTGTCCAGGTCTTCAGAGAGTGAGGAGGCTGCAGACTGCCGATCTGAGGGAAGAGGATTGGGGCGGCAGAGAGTGGAGTCATCAGCAAAGCGATACAGAGGATTTTCCAGAGAGTCGGAGAGATCATTGATAAAGACCAGAAAAAGCACAGGGCCCAGCACACTGCCTTGGGGAACTCCAGCCTGAACGGGAAGGGGAGATGAGAGAAATCCATTCAGGGCCACACGTTGACTACGACCAGAGAGGAGGTCCGCAAGCCATGCATGGAGATTTCCATGCATACCATAGGAGGAGAGTTTGGTGAGCAGAGCTGGGTGCCAGACCGTATCGAAGGCACGTGATATGTCAAGGGAGACAGCTCTGATTTCCTGTTTGGCATTGAGGACCTCCATCCATTGTTGAGACAGCAGAAACAGCATGTCCAGAGTAGAGTGACCTGGTCTGAAACCAAATTGATGATCAGAGATCAAGCCATTGGAGAAGAGGAAAGATTTCATATCCGAAGCAATGATGGATTCCATGACTTTGCTGATAATTGGGAGCAGGCTGATTGGTCTGTAGTTGCAAGGATCTGTTTTTGCACCTTTTTTGTGTAAAGCGGTAATGTTTGCTGATTTCCAGGATGCTGGCAGATGACCTTGAGCAAAGGATAGGGTGAAAAGAACAGACAGAGGGTGAGATAGAGCGGCAGAGCAGGATTTTAGGACCCGTGGGCTGATGCCATCTGGTCCAGTTGCAGAATCAGAGTCGAGGTTTGACAAAAACTCCTCCACCTTGTCAGGAGCGAAGGTCACAGAGTCCAGGAGCAGTTTGGTTCGACTGGGAAAGGTGGGAACAGAGAGAGATGGGTTTGGGACTAAGGATTTTGAGGCAAACACAGAGTTGAGGCATTCGGCTTTGTCACGTGAGATGTCAACTGTGTGGCCATTTGAGGTAAGGGAGGGGATGGAGGGCGAACAAACACCAGAAACGGATTTGACCAGACGCCACCAGGATTTGGAGGAAGGAGACAGGTTTGAGAGTTCATTCTTGAGTGAGGAGAGATAGTGCTTCCTGGCACTCCTGAGGGTAGACACACACTTGTTCCGAGCTTGGTGGAAGGAACTGAGATTTCCTTCAGTTGGATTAGCCTTCCAAGAGGCAAAGGCAAGTTGTTTCAGGGCAACTGCCTCCCCACAAGATTCAGTGTACCATGGACGGGAGGAAGGGTAAGACAACTGAAGGCGAGATGGGATAAATCTGTGCATGAGAGAGATCAGTTTGCTTTGGAAGAATTCCCAGGAAGAATTGATGTCAGAGGCAGTGGAGATGGGAGACCAATCCAGACGATTGATGGCTGCTTGAAGACCGTCCCAGTCGGTCTGAGTGAAATGCCAGACTCGTCGACGCTGAGGAGGCTCTCTGAGAATGGCCAGAGAGATGTCCACTTTGACAAGCACATGATCAGAAGAACCGATTGGAGCATAAGAAGAGCAGCAGACATTAGCAGGGAAGTTAGTCATAACCAAGTCTAGAAGAGAAGATACTCCATTGGCTGAGATCCGGGTCGGGAAATTGACAGATTGTGTCAATCCCAGTGAGTCACAGAAGTCCTTTGCTGAGGTGCCATGACTGGTGAGAGAGGAACCCACACCCAACCAGGTGTTCTCTCTCTCTTTGAACTCTCTCAACTCTTGAACCCTCTTTCTCTTCTCTTTGGTTCAGCGCACCTCCCTCAGAACTTGGTTCAGGTCACCTCTCCGCAGAACTGCGGTGGGGGGCTTTGCGCAACGGGTTATATTTCCAACCCCCTCAGCTTGCTCGAATGTTCTAACCACGCCTTTTGACGCAGTGCTAAGCCACTCCCTCCGAGCCCTGATTGGCGGCTCGTGCTTACCGTCACTCCCACTCTCCCTGCTCCACCTTCCTTCGGCCTGGATCGACTTGCCAGGCCCGACCTCGTGTTATTTCGCGCCAAAAGCCAAAGTTTCGAGGCAGCGTAAGGCATTGGAGGGAAACCGAACTCATTTTTCTACTCAACGCAAAACTAACACAGGAAAAGGACTATGCTTACATTTACTATGAAATAACTGAACTATCGCGAGGCTACATGTTGTAGTGTGACTGAACTATGAGGGGAAAAATTAACCTTTATTGTACAAACTCAAAACCGCAACAATATATAAATAAATATACAGTGAAACCTTGACTTACGAGTTTAATTCGTTCTGTGACCGAGCTCGTAACTCAATTTGCTCGTTTCTCAAATTAAATTTCCCCATTAAAATGCATTGAAATGCTATTAATCCGTTCCAGCCCGCCAAAAACCACTTTTTTTTTTTTAAATATACAGTATATTAAAGCGCGGCGTTACGCGCGCTGCTTGTGAGCAAGGAGGAAGCGGACAAGCGGTAACATATAAACGTCTTTATTGTAAGACTACACTGTAACACTCTACTCCTCCGGGCTGGTCGCCCGGTGTATATCATGAGGCCACGCCTACCCCTCGGGCGTGGCCACCGCCCACTTGGTGCGTGGAATGATGTCACCACGCCAGTGGGCTTTTGTGTCCGCCACACGCGCCCCCCCAGAATTCCCGCGCACCTGGAGGGCCAGTTTGTGGGGCAGTCGAATGACCCGGCCGAAGCGCCCCCTGGCGATCGGCGGCGTCCGGGGTGCAGGGATACCAGGTGGGATGCCCCTGGCTGCCCCTGGGATGGGTGCAGGACCGGGGGGCGCCGTGGCGGCGGGGCTGGGCGGTGCCGGGGGTCTGCCCGCAGGAGGGCGGCCCCGACGTGGGGTCGGGCCACTGGCGGTGGATGGTCCACATCGAGGTGGGCCGGCTTGAGGCGGTCTACCGAAACGCGGTCAGGAGTACCGCCGATGTCCAGGGTGAAGTGCTTCGCCCCGGTCTCCAGCACGCGGAAAGGCCCGTCGTACGGGGGCCGCAGTGGTGTCCGATGGGCATCGTGGCGGACGAAGACGTACTCCGCCGTGCGAAGCTCCGGGGCGACGTGCGTCGGTGGGTGCCCGTGGCATGCCGTTGGCACCGGGGCAAACCTCTGGGCGGTCTCTTGCAGAGCGGAGCGCTGCTGTGCCGCGGACCATGGTGCCGTGGAGTCGGGGAGGAACTCGCCCGGCACCCGCAGCGGTTGCCCGAAGACCAACTCCGCCGCGGATGCGCGCAGGTCCTCCTTGGGCGCCGTCCGGAGGCCCAGCAGGACCCAGGGGAGCCTGTCGACCCAGCCGCCGTCGCGGAGGGTGGCCCGGAGCGCGGCCTTCAATGAGCGGTGAAATCGCTCACACAGGCCGTTAGCCTGGGGGTGGTAGGCCGTGGTTCGGTGCAGCCGGACCCCGAGCCCCTGCGCAACCGCCCCCCAGAGCTCCGAGGTGAACTGGGGGCCGCGGTCGGATGAGATGTCTGAGGGGGTGCCGAACCGGGCGACCCAGGTGGCGATGAAAGCCTGCGCGACATCGGCCGCCGTTGTCGACGCCAAGAGCACGGCCTCCGGCCACCGGGTGGTGCGGTCCACCATGGTGAGGACGTGGGTGAAACCCCGCGAGGGGGGCAGAGGTCCCACCAGGTCCACGTGGACGTGGTCAAACCGGCGTTCCGGCACCGTGAACGGGGCCAACGGGGCCTGGGTGTGCCGGTGCACCTTGGCGCGCTGGCACGCGAGGCATGTCCTGGCCCAGCCGCGGACGGCCTTCCGGAGGCCATGCCAGACGAACTTGTCGGCGATCAGCCTTTGGGAGGCCCTCGCGCCCGGGTGGGACAGGCCGTGGATGGCGTCAAACACCTGGCGCTGCCAGCCCGCGGGCACAATGGGGCGAGGACGCCCGAGGGAGACGTCGCACAAGAGGCCCGCGCCCGCGCCGTCGAACGGCACCTCGGTGACGCGGAGGCCCGTGACGGCGGTCCGCAAGGCCTGGACGTCGGGGTCAGCGGCCTGGTCCGCTGCCATCCGGGCATAGTCGATGCCGAGGTGGACTGCGTGGGCGACGGCCCGGGAAAGGCAATCCGCAACCGGGTTGTCCTTCCCCGCGACGTGCTGGATGTCCGTCGTGTACTCGGACACGGCCGAGAGGTGACGCTGCTGCCGGGCCGACCACGGCTCGGTGACCTTGACCATCGCGAAGATCAGCGGCTTGTGGTCGACGAAGGCAGTGAACGCCCGGCCCTCGAGCAGATGGCGGAAGTGCCTGACCGCCAAGTGAAGTCCGAGCAACTCGCGGTCGAAGGTACTGTAACGGCGTTCGGGCGGGCGAAGCTGCCGGCTAAAGAACGCCAGCGGTTGCCAAGCTCCACGCACCCATTGCTCGTGCACCGCGCCCACCGCGTAGTCCGAGGCATTGGTGGTGAGGGCGATCGGTGCATCGGGCGCCGGGTGCGCGAGCATGGTGGCGTTAGCCAAAGCGAGCTTCGCGCCCGTGAACGCCGTGTCCATCTGCTCGGTCCAGGTAACGTCGCCTTTGCCCGGCTTACCTCGGAGAGCTTCGTGCAGGGGGCGCAGGAGCTGGGCGATACGGGGCAGGAACCGATGGTAAAAGTTCACCATGCCCAGGAACTCCTGCAGCCCTCTGATCGTGCGGGGGCGCGGAAACCCCTTCACCGCCTCCACCTTGGCCGGCACGGGGACTGCTCCGTGCCTGGTGACACGGTGCCCCAGAAAATCGATTGTGGCGGCGCCGAACCGGCACTTTGCGGGGTTCACAATCAGGCCATGCTGGCCCAGGCGTTCGAAGAGCGTGCGGAGGTGGCGTAGGTGCTCTTCGCGGGACGCGCTGGCGACGAGGATATCGTCCAGGTAGACGTAGACAAAATCCAAGTCGCGCAGGACGCTGTCCATCAGTCGCTGGAACGCCTGAGCCGCATTCTTCAGACCGAAGGGCATGCGCAGGAACTCGAAGAGTCCGAATGGCGTGATGACCGCCGTCTTCGGGACGTCCTCCGGCCTGACGGGGACCTGATGGTAGCCGCGTATGAGGTCCACCTTCGAGAAGAAGGACCTGCCCGCCAAACGGGCGGAAAAGTCCTGAATGTGGGGGACGGGGTAGCGGTCGGGAGTCGTGGCGTCATTGAGACGGCGATAGTCCCCGCACGGTCGCCATCCCCCGCCGGGCTTCGGCACGATGTGCAGCGGCGACGCCCAAGCGCTCTCTGAGCGCCGAACGATGCCGAGTCGCTCCAGGGTAGCGAACTCCGCTTTTGCCACCGCCAGCTTCGTCGGCTCGAGGCGGCGTGCCCGGGCGTAGACCGGTGGCCCGACGGTGGGGATGTGATGGGCCACCCCGTGCTTGACGGCCCCCGCCGAGAAGGTGGGCCGCGTGAGGGCCGGGAAGCCGGCGAGGAGGCGGGTGAATGCGTCCGCTGCCGGAAGCGTACAGACCAACGTGGCCGGAACCGAATCGTTCGGCAAGCCGCTTGGCAAGCCGCTCGTTGAGCTTGGCAACGCACATGCGAGCGAGCTGAACGTCTCGGCCTGGACAAGCCGTCTGCGCTTGACGTCGACCAGAAGCCCATTAGCGCACAGGAAGTCCGCGCCAAGCAGTGCCATGGGCACGTCGGCGGTGACGAACGTCCATCGGAAAACCTGCCCTCCAAACCGCAGAGAGAGGCAGCGTTTTCCGTACGTACGGATGGGCGTCCCGTTCGCGGCAAGCAGCGCGGGGCCCCCACCCGCGGCGTGCTTGTCTGACGTGCCGGCGGGAATGACACTCACCTGTGCTCCCGTGTCGCACAGGTAACGGCGCCCGGAGAAGGTGTCCGTTATGAACAGCAGGCTGCTCGAACGGCCGGCGCTCATCGCCACAATTGAGCGCCGGTCCGGGCGTTTCCCGACCCGTTGAAGGAGCACGGCGGATGACACCGCCGAGCTTCGTGGCCGAACTTGGCGTGGAACCAGCACCAGGTGGTGGAGCTGGAGGAGCGCGGCTGGCTCCGCCAGGCCGGTGGAGTCGACGGGTTTCCCCGCGGTGGCGGTTTTCGCCGCGGCGGTGGGCGGGGCGTGGCGGCGTTCACGAGGTGCGTATCAGCATGCTGCTGAACCACAGCGTGCTGTAGAAGATGATGCTGTGGAACATCAGCGTGCTGTAGAAGATGATGCTGTGGAACATCAGCGTGCTGTAGAAGATGATGCTGTGGAACATCAGCGTGCTGTAGAAGATGATGCTGTGGAACATCAGCGTCGAAGGCCGTGACGGCCACGCCAACGCTCGCCCGCGTGTCCGAAGCGGCGAAGTACTTGTCCGCCTCGGCCGCCAATGCTCGGGGTTCCGTTAGCCCGGTCCCGGCCAACGCGAGGCGAACCTGCGCTGGAAGTTGGCGACGGAAAAGCGCCCGGAATAGCGAACCGGGGGCTTCGTCGCCCAACAGTGACAGCATATGGTCCATTCGGACCGACGGGCGCGTCTCACCGAGCTCGGGGAGATCCAGGAGGCGGTCGGCCCGTGCGTCGTCCGTGAGGCTGAACGTGGCTAGGAGTAGCCGCTTGAGTGCCTCGTACTTGTGGCCGTCCGGTGGGTGGCGAAGGACGGACACAACTCGAGCGGCCGTGCCGGGCCCGAGGGAGGCGACGACGTGGCAGTAGCGCGTGTCATCGCCGGTGAGGTGCCGAAGCTGAAATTGGGCTTCGGCCTGGACGAACCAGACTTCGGCCTGAGCCTCCCAAAATTCCGGAAGTTTGACGAAGGCGGCCATGGCGATGGCGTCGCGTGTGGAAGGATCGCTCCGGCAGATCCAACGTCGAGGGTCACCAGTAAAGCGCGGCGTTACGCGCGCTGCTTGTGAGCAAGGAGGAAGCGGACAAGCGGTAACATATAAACGTCTTTATTGTAAGACTACACTGTAACACTCTACTCCTCCGGGCTGGTCGCCCGGTGTATATCATGAGGCCACGCCTACCCCACGGGCGTGGCCACCGCCCACTTGGTGCGTGGAATGATGTCACCACGCCAGTGGGCTTTTGTGTCCGCCACAATATATAAAAATATCTCGCGCTTTATATTTCACCTGTATGCAGCATACAAGTTGGCAGGATGGCCTGGACTGGAGGTACGCACACTTGACTCTAAACTGTCCAGCCTGGGTTTGAATCCCGACCCAGCAATAACCTGTCATGTCAGTGTTTCACAGGCAGGGTGATTCATCAATGTGTGTACCGCTAAACTGGGCACCCCGTTTGCGTCCCATTAGTTGTTGGATGTTAAGGATCTCACCGTGTCTTCCACAAAGAGAAGGCGAGCTATCGCCGGCACTCTGAACAAGTTGTGGCCTGGCATGCTCTTCTCCTCTGCCGTTATATACATCCTCCTCGGCATCTTTTTCCAGAAGAGCCCTGTCTCGTCACAGTTGAAGATTTGCTGGGGGATGTATCGTTCGGCTTCTATCAGTTCGGCAAAAGTTATAATAAAATCTTCAGCTGCCTTCACATCCGAGCTTGCTGCCTCACCATGCCTGACGACGGAGTGAATGCCGGTCCTCTTCTTAAAATTATCAAACCATCCCCGACTGGCTTTGAATGACTCTTCCGATGCCTCGTCCGTTGATGTTCCCGCCGTCTGCTGCACCAAATCCCCGTAAATGTCTCGGGCCTTCTCACAGATGATGCTCTCGGTCACGGTATCTCCTGCGAGCTGCTTCTCCGTCAACCACACAAACAACAACTTCTCCATCTCTTCATGGATAGAGGTCCGGAGCTTTGAAATAATCGTAACGCCCTTGGCTGGCGTTATAGCCTTTATCGACTCCTTCTGCTTCAAAATCGTACATATCGTAGAAGTACTACGATCGTACTGCCTCCCCAAGTCGACAACACGCACACCTCGCTCATGTTTTTCGACGATTGCGTGTTTTATATCCAAGCACATCATCCTCTTCTTCTTCTCAGTACTGCCCTTGGCACTCAATTTCTTAGGACCCATGGTTAAAACGAAGAAATTTTCCAAAATAACCAAAATGCGAAAACAAAGCAGCAGCGATATACGGCACAGATGCTTGCACGGCAAGATAACCACGTGACCGGAACCCACCTGGTGGCGGGTGGCGTAAGCTCGTAACTCAGATCTCGGCTCGCATCTCAAAGCAAAAAACCGCCCGAGCGACGGCTCGTATCTCGGAAAACTCGTAAGTTGGTGCACTCGTAAGTCAAGGTTTCACTGTATATATATATACACGAAAGGTTTTGAGAGTCACAAGTGTATGGAAGGCTCACTGCGTTGCCCTGATGAAGCCCCAACAAGGGTGAAACCAGGTCGGTAACTGTGAGTTTTGCATGCACTTGTCACAGTATCTGAATTTAACATCCATAATGACGCACTGCGAGATGGCTCATCTCGAGCTTGGCAGGCAATGCGGACATATGTGGCGATGATGTCGTGACGTTCGCTCATTAGGTTTGAGCGCCAAATTACAGATACTAACATGTGTATATATATATATATATATATATATATATATATATATATATATATATATATATATATATATATATATATATATATATATATACAGTGAAACCTTGACTTACGAGTGCACCAACTTACGAGTTTTCCGAGATACGAGCCGTCGCTCGGGCGGTTTATTGCTTTGAGATGCGAGCTGAGATCTGAGTTACGAGCTTACGCCACCCGCCACCAGGTGGGTTCAGGTCACGTGGTTATCTTGCCGTGCAAGCATCTCTGCCGTATATAGCTGCTGCTTTGTTTTCGCATTTTGGTTATTTTGGAGCTTACGCCACCCGCCACCAGGTGGGTTCCGGTCACGTGGTTATCTTGCCGTGCAAGCATCTCTGCCGTATATCGCTGCTGCTTTGTTTTCGCATTTTGGTTATTTTGGAGCTTACGCCACCCGCCACCAGGTGGGTTCCGGTCACGTGGTTATCTTGCCGTGCAAGCATCTCTGCCGTATATCGCTGCTGCTTTGTTTTCGCATTTTGGTTATTTTGGAGCTTACGCCACCCGCCACCAGGTGGGTTCAGGTCACGTGGTTATCTTGCCGTGCAACATCTCTGCCGTATATAGCTGCTGCTTTGTTTTCGCATTTTGGTTATTTTGGAAAATTTCTTCTTTTTAACCATGGGTCCTAAGAAATTGAGTGCCAAGGGCAGTACTGAGAAGAAGAAGAGGATGATGCACTTGGATATAAAACACGCAATCGTCGAAAAACATGAGCGAGGTGTGCGTGTTGTCGACTTGGTGAGGCGGATGTGAAGGCAGCTGAAGATTTTATTATAACTTTTGCCGAACTGATAGAAGCCGAACGATACATCCCCCAGCAAATCTTCAACTGTGACGAGACACAGCTCTTCTGGAAAAAGATGCCGAGGAGGACGTATATAACGGCAGAGGAGAAGAGCATGCCAGGCCACAACTTGTTCAGAGTGCCGGCGATAGCTCGCCTTCTCTTTGTGGAAAACACGGTGAGATCCTTAACATCCAACAACTAATGGGACGCAAATGGGGCGCCCAGTTTAGCGGTACACACATTGATGAATCACCCTGCCTGTGATTCACCCATGACAGTTTATAGCTTGGTCGGGATTCAAACCCAGGCTGGACAGTTTAGAGTCAAGTGTGCGTACCTCCAGTCCAGGCCATCCTGCCAACTTGTATGCTGCATACAGGTGAAATATAAAGCGCGAGATATTTTTATATATACTGTATATTTAAAAAAAAATTGGTGTGGTTTTTGGCGGGCTGGAACGGATTAATAGCATTTCAATGCATTTTAATGGGGAAATTTAATTTGAGAAACGAGCAAATTGAGTTACGAGCTCGGTCACAGAACGAATTAAACTCGTAAGTCAAGGTTCCACTGTATATATGTATATATGTATATATGTATATATATATATATATATATATATATATATATATATATATATATATATATATATATATATATATATATATGAGTCATTATGCGTCTTCATACGATCAGTGGGGAACCGCCAGTAAGGTGTCCCATACAGCTAACGCTGCACCTTACTGG
Organism: Myxine glutinosa; assembly: GCF_964187855.1. Lineage (NCBI taxonomy): Eukaryota > Metazoa > Chordata > Myxini > Myxiniformes > Myxinidae > Myxine > Myxine glutinosa. The sequence goes on along the minus strand of NC_136265.1, from coordinate 156,467,404 downwards.
GAGCGATAAGCACCGCCTGCCACACAGTAACATAATCTCTGGTATCCACTCACTATATAGAGTCGACCTGAATGCGGTTGGGAGTAACTAATTAGTATCTGTAATTTGGCGCTCCAACCTAATGAGTGAACGTCACGACGTCATCGCCACGCATTGCTTGCCAAGCCCCCGAGGGGTCGGCAGTGCGTAATAATTGTAATATAAATATATATATATATATATAAATATATATATATATATATATATATATATATATATAGATATATATATATAAATATATATATAAATATATATATATATATAAACATATATATATGTAAATATATATATAAATATATTGTTACGGACCGCGGATAAGATGTTGGTTTGCCGAGCAGATGGCACCGCGGCCCTAACAGTCACCCCGTCTAACCCGATTCCCGAACGTTGGCCGAATCGCGCCACAGGTATTCAATTTGGAAACCTCTAAAGCGACCGAATGTAAAGAGGAAGAAGAAGACGTACAGAAGAGTAACAGGATTTATTATTTACACACACTAAGCAAAAGGAGCAGTCAAGGTTATATACAGGGAAAATGGAAAAAGCAGGTGACACTGAAAATACTAGCTTAACTATACAAGCTTAATTAACCCTGGGACAAGACAAACAAAACAAACTCACGTACACAAGAAGGATGGAATGGCAGGAATGGATGCTGGAAGGAGGAATGGGAAGGTTCAGCTGGGGCAGATGGTTCGGGTTTGATCCCGCACAGGACGTCAGCTGGACCTCGACGGCCACCGATGCCACCGCTATCTGGTTCCCGCGGGGTAACGGGTTGAAGCTACCTGGTGGAGTCAAAGCTGCTCCTCTGGCTCACCTCAGGATGCGTCTGCCGTCTCGGGCACAACTCTTTCTTGGACCCTTTTTGCACAACTCTGTCTTGGTACCTTTTGCGCAACGCTTGTCATTCACCTCTCTTTGGCACAACTTTTGTCATTTACCTTTGACGCTACTCTTATAATTGACTTCTCGTGCAACTCTTGTAATTGACCTTGAACCTTCTCTCTCGAACCTTCTCTCTCTCTCTCTCCCAACGGCGTCCGCCCGCGCTTATATTACGCCTCGGGCGATCAAGCCGCCGGCCTTCAGGACACGCCCCTCGGTGAGCTCGCTTCGGCCCTGATTGGTGGGCACAGGCCCTCTGACTCCACCCTTGATGATGATGGGCGGGCACGCCCTTCTTCCCCGAGCTGACCACGCCGTAATGGCGGCAATTGCAGTTGGCAGTAGAAGTTTTGGGAATGGGAATGAAAGGGGATCTATCTTATTTCACTTGGTGCAATGGAGTATTTCAATTAATGGGAGACACAGCCTTACACTAATACACATAATAAGGATATAACTACTGAACAGGTATATTATGGTGTCCTTCATGTATGCTCTATGGAACTAACTACGGGAACGCCCTTTGACCTTTATACAACACTGGAGTGAGGAGGGCGATATTTTAACAACAATTTACACAAAAAAAAAAAAAAAAATTCTCATATCCACAATATATATATATATATACATATATATATATATACATATACGTATATATATATATACATATATATATATATATATATACATATATATATATATATATACATATATATATATATATACATATATATATATATATATACATATATATATATATATACATATATATATATATATACATATATATATATATATATATACATATATATATATATATATACATATATATATATATATACATATATATATATATATATACATATATATATATGTTTTTTTTGTTTGTTTTTTGTTTTTTTTAAACAGGCGTTTCAAAATAAAGTATACTAGAAAATTAACACCTCTTGTGCAAAAAGATGTCTTTCAGAGAAAAGTATTTATTGTCAAATACAATAAAGATATGGTGGGTATCTCACTTGAGCGAGTCATTGACACCTGCATACATTTACAAACTAGAAAGAGCAATCAGGTTGCAGACCCTCGCCAGGACGTGTTTTCAGTGGTTTTTAAGGCTTTTGTGTTAAAACAAATATGGCGGCCGAACCACGTGACCGATGACGTCATCATTCTTCTTTTTTTTCTCCACCAATTTATCCCTCGATGATGCTCAATAAATTTTATATTGATCCGATGACATTTTGTACTTGTCAAATTATGATGTGAAAATGGAGGCACCCATGACATCATCAATAACAAATTTTATTCCCCATGAAAAGTTATTCACAATGAGCCATGTCTCAATTTTTTCTACTAGCAACTGTACCCGCCCTGCGGGCAGGACTTCAATTGGGAGGCCCAAATGAAAAGGCAAAATATCAGAAATTGAAGGTTTTTTTTATTTTAAACAATTTGTATAAACATCCGTTAAATCATATCACATGCAAATCATCAAAATCTAAACAGTATTTGTAGAATTTCAATAAAAGCCACATCGCTGTTCATACCGGTAAATATTTGCTGTTTAGTGTTTGGAAAAACTGGCAAATTGGAAAAAAAATTGGAAAAACAATATAGCCGATTTTACTCCAGGGGGTCCCAGGATTACCCACCCAAAATTTCGTTGCGATCGGTTCAGCCGTTTTTGTGGTACCTGGCAACAGACATTTGGTGAATTATAGTAAGATACAGTGCTTTCGGAGTTGGAGGTGCAAAGTTTTTAGGTTTTTCCAAGACGGCTCCCATACCACGTAACTTATGACGTCATTGTTGTAAAATAATCACATCTACAACAGGTCTCAGAAGGTGAGTTTAATCTGATTCCAACACCAGCAATATCTGAAAGAGAATTAGCAATCATAGGATCAATATATGTCAAGTATATAAGCAATAAGAGTATCATAGTCAAGCACGCAAGCAAGCGACATGAAAAGTGGTTCCCTTAACATTCTAAGCATGCACGTGGATAAAGCTTGATAAATGTCTCAGGACTGCGCTTCGCGACTCGGGGCTAAGTTCTTATAATAGCTACGTAGTGGAGAGAAGCGGTAATGGTGCCTGGGCCGCAACTTGGATACATTTTCATCACATTTCTCCCCGTGTTTAAAACTTCACTAGCAAGCCGGTGAGCATCAAGCGTATAACTACAGTTAGCAGCTGAGTACATGAGAGTTACATCACGACCAGCCAAAATGACCAGGGTGGCGAATCTCTCGTCCCTTGCGCGTGCGGTACACGTCGGGACCCTCGGTAGCAGCATCTAGATCGACTCCATCAGGATTGCTCTCAGTCGACGGTGACAGGGGTGGTGCAATTATCTCTGGCGGCTCGGGCGAGGGAAGGGGTAGACGTGAGGGCGAATTCCCCAACACCAGGTTCCCCGAGCAGAGCTCGGTCCCAAAGAGATCCCCACAGGGCGCGAGTTGATGGACCGACACAGTGGACTCGCGTCCATCGGGCAGTTGGACTCGAGCGTGATCAGGATTAGTTTGAAGGATCTGAACCTGGTCAACAAGTGGGTCGTATTTGCTCACGCGCACCGCCCATTTGAGAAAGGCCGGACCGGGCTGAGCGAGCCACCCAGGCAGAGGGCGGACAGATCCCGTGCGACGCTGGTAACAAAATAAACGGGATCATGCGGAATTTCATTTGTAGCCGTGCACAGGAGCGAGCGGATTGAATGAAAGGCCCCATGCACCATACCAGTCCATTGGTCCGGTCGCAGGCCATGAGACTTGAGGCCCAAAGAGATGGCCCTCCATATAGTGCCATTAAAGCGCTCCACGCAACCATTAGCGTGGGGGCTGTATGGTGTGGTGTAGCTAGACGCAATATTACGCTGCAACAGAAAGGCCCGCACATCCTGTGACAAGAACACCGCTCCTCATTCGGTATGCACATACCCCGGATTCCCAAACATCGAAAACGGGTATTGCAGACATCGGATAACTGTAGCCGCGGACATATCGCTGCATCGGAAGGCGAAAGGGAATCTAGAGTATTCGTCCACAATGGTGAGGAGGTAACGAGATGCCCCGGAGGCAGTTAGCGGCCCTTTGAAGTCCATCGCTAATCGGTCACAGGGCTTAGTAGCCTGAATCAGCGTCCCCATGTCGGGTTTAAAGAAGCGGGGTTTGAGTTCGGCGCAAACAGGACAACAGCGACATAAATGATGAACGTCATTGACAGAGTAGGGCAAATTGCGGCTTCGCACAAAATTAACCAGCCGAGTCACCCCAGGGTGACACAAGGTATCATGGAGAATGCGTAAATCATCGGAGGAGTTTAAACTCGCACAAACACCTGGTCTGGATAAAGCGTCTGATGCGTGATTCTCCCACCCATGGCGATACTCGATACCAAAGCTATAATCAGGAAGCTCAATGCGCCAGCGAGTGATTTTCTCATTTTTAATGCGCTGGGCATGTCTTGTGTCATACATGAAAGCTACAATCTGCTGATCGGGAATGACATTGAAGCGTTTACCCAGCAAATAGGGTCTCCAACGACGAATCGACTCAACTATCGCATACGCTTCCTTCTCCACAGAAGAATGACGTTTCTCCGCGGAGGATAACGTCCTTGTGAAGAACGCGACAGGCGTCCCCCCGTGAGAGAGAGTAGCAGCAATGGCGTGATCCGACGCCTCACTCTCGAGGACAAAGGGAACGTTATCGTCGATAGAAGACACAGCAGCGCCCGCTATGTCCGACTTCAGAGCCTGGAAGGCGACCTTGGCAGCGGGAGGGAGAGGGAACGTGTTACAATCAATGAGGCGACGAAGCTTCTCGGAGTAACTTTCGACCCACTTTGAATAATGTGCAAACAGCCCGAGGTCACGCTTCAAAGAAGCACGATCATGCGGCGGCGCCATGTTGAGCAAAGGGCGGAGACGTTCCTTGTCAGGTGTTATGGTTCCCTGGGTCACAGTGTACCCCAGGAGATCAATCGTCCTAGAGGAGTAGCGACATTTGTCCTCATTAAACGTCAGACTAGACTTTCACGTCACCTGGAGGAAGCGTTTCAAATTGGCGTCATGGTGAGCGTGGTCGTAGCCGCAGACCGTCAGGTTATCCAAATACACAAAAACATCTGTTAGTTGTTCTTTTGCAACGATTTCGTCGATAGCCCTCTGGAAGCACGCGACCCCATTTGTTATTCCGAAAGGAAGACATGTAAACTGATACAACCTCTGTCCGGATTCAAAAGCTGCATAAATTTTGTCGTCTTCCGCGATAGGGATTTGATGATTCGCACTCTGGAGATCGAGAGTGCTGTACACACCATATTGGGCAACCTGTTGAACCAAAGAATCCAATCCTGGTAGCGGATAGTCATCCAGAAGCGTAAACCTATTTATGGTTTGCGAATAAATATAAATCGATGACCATGCGTTTGCGATGATTTTCGGATCGCACGACCAAAACTTGCGCACGCCAAGGAGAACGGCTGGGCTTGATTATGCCTTCGCGGAGGAGTTTGCTCATCTCCTCAGAAATGAATTGAGTATCAGCCCGGGAATTGCGCCGGAATTTGATCGCAATTGGGGCGCAATCCGAAGTCAGGTTCGGAAAAAAAGTCATCGGTTCAATAGACATTCCTGCCAGGGGCATACCGAGAGCGTGTCATCTCCCCCAAATGTCATTTCTAAGCAATCGTGGCGCTCGAGAAAATTGTGCCCTAATAGAACTTCAGCACATAAGGTGGGCAGTACCATTAGGCGAACATCAGGGTACATTTTACCATTAATAACTAACTTAGCACGACATTCGCCCCTTGTCCGCATCCATAAAGCTTGCGATGCCATGTAGATTCTGCGCGATCCTCCAAGGATAGGCCACCCGTGACGGTGGACGAGGCCCATATCGACGTAGCTCTCGGTCGATCCAGTGTCGACCAGAGCTCCAGCTGTTTTCCCTTCAATCAGGACTGGATCGACGGCTCTGGTCAGCCCCTGAGGTCCGGGCTGCACCGGAATGGCCTGGGGAGATGCACGTGCCATGCACGTCGAGTTGATGCCAGCCAATGCTGGTCGGGTGCGCCGCACGCCCCGATCGGCATACTTTGGCAAAGTGACCGTTCCGGCCACAAGAATGATAAGAAACTTCGCGCGCCGGGCAAGCAGCACGGAGATGATTTCTATTTCCACAGAAGAAGCACTTAGCGTTGCTCCCGGCCAAGGTAGTCGCGGCGAGGCTCGTAACTTCGGTCTCCGAGCGCCGCTCTTCAGTGAGCCCCGCTGTAATGCAAGGCCGTCCGTACACCTCAGATTGTGCCTGAGCTTTGAAAAGCACAATAGCTTGATCGAGGGCCTGTTTCAGCATCAGGTCATGTTATTCCAGCAGACGTCGCCGGATGCTCGTAGTGTAAAGTCCAAAAATAAAAGCGTCACGCATCAAGTCATCACACATTTGCTCGTGGGTTCGGGTCTCCTGCGCACATTCTTTGCCAAGACGCCGCAATTCTTGGGCAAAATGAGTGAGGGACTCCGAAGCGTCCTGCTTCCTGGAGGCGAGCTGGTACCGCGTGTGAATAACATTCCGCGGCTTGATATAGATGGCGCGCAGTTCAGTCACGGCATCGTCGAATGTCGCACAATGAGATATGTAGTCGTGAACGACATGGGTCACATGGGAGTTCAGTACTGCGCGCTTCACATCGTCGGTGATGTCGGGATGCCCTTGCAGGTAGCTGGTCAGCAGACTGAGCCAGTCCTTGAGCTGGCTCGGAGCTTCCGCAGTTTGTGGGTCCGCTCCAAACGTGGGCAACTGGAAAAGCTTGCGGGTCATGTTGATCTTGGATGATGGCAATAGCTCGATTCAGATTAAGTGTTATAAAATAATCAGATCTACAACAGGTCTCAGAAGGTGAGTTTAATCTGAATCGAACACCCGCAATATCTGAAAGAGAATTAGCAATCATAGGATCAATATATTTCAAGTATATAAGCAATGAGTATCATAGTCAGGCACGCAAGCAAGCGACATCAAAAGTGGTTCCCTTACCATTCCAAGCATTCACATGGATAAAGCTTGATAAATGTCTCAGGACTGCGCTTCGCGACTCGAGGCTAAGTTCTTATAATAGCCACGTAGTGGAGAGAAGCAGTAATTGCGCCTGGGCCGCAACTTGGATACATTTTCATCACAGTCATAATTATCATTTTAACATTCTACAGGTAGAGTTGCACCTATGGTGAAAATTTCCTGTCAACCGCACCACCGGTTGCAGAGACATTCATATTCATTCTGTGCGGACAAACAAACAGACAAACAAACGGACTCAAATGCACGACAATCTCCTCTGGTGAGGGTAACAAGCATTTGTTATACAAGCACAAACAAGTAAACAAGCATACATTTTTATTTTAAGATTAACAAGCACTTCAAACGCAAGTGTTCTGTTCACTGTTGCTTTGGAAACACCCTGTATTACTGATCGTGTTGCAATACTGCTTGGTTAAGGAAACAAATCCTGACTTTAATTGTCTTTTATTGTCTGTCCCCAAAAGTTGGTGGTTGTGCCGGGAAAAGTTTGCCTCGAGTCACTTTAACCTCAAGCTGTGACAAAGCCATCCGAACTTCTACAGAAACCTTACTGCTCCGACGAAACGCATTAATAATCACTGTTCAGTGAAATGTCAATGTAAAATACGTTGCTGTAACATCTTACAGGCTTTGAATACCTCGCCTCCCCCTTACACAATCTTCCTCCTTCGTTATTGTTCCCACTTCCCTTTGCCCTTATTTTCTTCTTGCTCACACCCCTCCCTCCACAACCTCCATATTTCTGTCTAACACACACCCACGCCTTCTCCGACCACCTTTCCTCTTCCTTCCTGCATATTACCTGACACACCCTCCACTATCGCCACCCACTTGTGAAAAACAGAATGTGGAAATCCCCAAACCCCCAAAAAAACAAAAAAAACAACAACAACAACATGCATTTTCAGGCCATTTCCCCTACTAGAGCGGGGGTGAGCCTTGCGGTCCCCATGACAATCTTCTCCATTTTGCCCTATTTTCTGCATCTCTCCTTGTTAACCTCCTTGCCTGCATTTCTTCTTCCACCATCTTTAGCCAAGTCTTTCTCGGTCTTCCCCATCCTCTACTTCCTTCTACATTCATTCCATCACTCTTCTCAACCAGTCACTTTCATCCTTCCTCAACACATGACCAAACCATCTCAACCTGTTCCTCTTCACAGCATCAATCACAGGCTCTATTCCCATCATCTTTCGCAATTCATCATTTGTCTTCCTCTCTCTCAACGATACTCCGCACATCCGTCGAACCATTCGCATTTCCACCCTTTCCAACCTTCATTGCTGCTCTACGTTCATTACCCATGTCTCGCTCCCATAAATCATAACACTTCTCACACATGCAGCATACACCTTTCCCTTCAGCTTCAACGACACTCCCCTCATCATCAGCATGCCACTCAGATCCCGAAACATTTTCCATGCACATCTCACTCGAGCAACCGTTGCCGAGTCTGATCCACCTTCTCCATTCAGCATGTCTCCGAGGAAGCAAAATGTTTTCACACCTTCCAGCTTCACGCCATCTCCAAGATCCAACTCAGCATTTCCTCCATCTGCAGCTCCCTCTGTGCACACCTTACATTTGAATGTAGCTGCCACACTGGTTAATGACCCTCTCAGACCACAACATTTTTGATGAACCCACTCAGCGCACATTGTACATTGAATGGAGTTCACTCCGACACCCTTCCTACACACAGCACAGGGCCACTTCCCAGTTCTTTCCACCTCACCACATGCTTTACCACTTGCCATCACCTTCGTCTTTCCGATATTCACCTTCAGACCTTTTGTCTCCATACATTCCTTCCACTTGTTCATCTTTTCCTTCAGTCCATCCATACTTTCCGCAATCAACACCAGATCATCTGCATACAACAACTCACACGGTAAACCCTCCTTTACATTCTGAGCCAGCACCCCCATCACAGCTACAAATAGTAGTGGACTTAGTACCGACCGCTGATGCACTCCCACCTTCACCTCAAACTCACCACTGTTCCCGCCCTTCGTCCTTACAGCTGTCCGTGCCCTTTTGTACATTGCCATCACTACTCTGATCAACCATTCCTCCACTCCTAACTTCAATGCCCATGTCAATACTTTGCGTGGCACCCTATCGAATGCTTTCTCCAGATCAACAAACCCAAGAAACAACTTCTTCCTCTTCTCCATGTACTTCTCCTGCAACTGCCTCACAACGAAAAGCGCGTCTGTCGTTCCTCTTCCTGGCATAAATCCAAACTGCATTTCGTCGATCTTCACTTTCTTCCTTATCCTCCTCTCCAACACCCTTTCCAATACCTTCATTCCATGCTCCAATAACTTTATCGCTCGGTACGAGCCACACTCCAGAGGGTCACCTTTCCCCTTGTATAGAGGGACGAGGGTACTCAGTTCCCAATCCACTGGAATGCGGCCTTCTTTCACCACCAGATTACAGATCTCTGTCATTCTCTTCACACCCCAACTTCCTGCTGCCTTCAACATATCTCCCACAACTCCCGTCGGCCCTCCCGCTTTTCCACTCTTCATTGCTTTTATCGCTTCCTCAACTTCCTTCTCAGTTTTCTTCTCTGCCGGTCCTAAAACTGGGTTACTCTCTATGTTGCCATCCCATTCATTCTCTGTATTCAACAGCATTTCCATATATCTTTTCCATCTTCCTTTAATTCCATCTGGGTCGACAACGATTTGTCCCACTTCATCCTTCAAGCAACTCACCTCCATCACATTACACCTCTCTTTTGCTGTCTGCTTTGCAATCCTGAATACTGCTTTCTGACCCTCTTCTGAATCCAAGCGTTCTCCGAACATTTTCCTCCATGCCTCCTGCGCCTTTGCTACCTCTTTCTTTGCAGCCTTCCTGGCTGCCTTATAACTTTCATGCTCTGCTGTTTCTGCTCCCGTAAACCTCAGGTACCTCAGGATCGCGGTCTCGCGAGATCACGGCGAGGTCACGTCTTTTCGAAGCTGTTCCATGCGCTCACGCTTTCGAAGCTAAGTGATCTTTCTCAATTGTGTTTTTGTCGAGACTGTATCTATCTTTCGGTGTATGTACCTACAGCGTATCTTTTGGAAAATTTTCGGTGCTAATTTTTCGTACATGTATACACAATCGTCGGTTAATGCGTATCGAGTATTCTGCGGCGGTTAGGCTACCGTACCGTCTCCGACCTTGTGGTTTTGTTTTTCTCTCAGCGATTCGTCGAATGCGCTGCAATTATTTTCGTTCTCTGTTTCGTCCCAGTCGTTCACCCCATACCTCCTTGTTTAATACCTCTACTCAAAAAAAAAAAAAAAACCCCCAAATTTTTTTCCTTCCCAGGTCTTATTCGTTTATTTGTTGTTCTTATTTGTTCGTTCGTTCTTCGTTCGCGATCACGCGATCACGTGGTTAGAAATGTATAATCTCTCCCCTGAACAACTATTTTCTCTCATATATTATAACACCCTTTTCTTCTTTTCCCACAAAAGGATGCTTTCGTCTTGCTCACCAAATCTATTCATTCCAAAATATATATATAATACCATCTCTTACAGTTCCTCCTTTCTACATTCCCTAAACTATCCACAACTCCACCCCTCCTTCGGTGTCCTCAAACGTATTTTTGACTCGAAGGTCTCAAACTCATTTTGCAAAAAATGTTCGTTTCCCATGAATCGTACACTTTTCAAAATCCAATCTCACCCCTCCCCTCCAAATCCTCCCCATCACCCATCCCTTTCAAATCTCCCCCCTTGCCCCTTCCCTCCCCTCCCTCCTAAACTCCCCCCACACCCCTCCCCTCCGAGATTCTCCCTCGCTCCTCCCCTCCTAGACTCCCCCCCTCACCCCTCCTCCTCAAAGCATCCTCCCTGCTTCTTCCCCCTTCCAACTTTCACCTTAATCTCCCCCAACCTTCTGCCTCGCTCCTCCCCCTCCTCAAATAACACCTCACTGTGCCTCACCCAATCTCCATCAAACCTTTTGTCCGCCCCATTCTTCCCTTTCTCCAAGCTATTCTGAAATCTCTGACACACCTTCAACAGCTCTCCCTACCTCTTCCTCCTCTTCCACATCTTACCCTACGCCTCCCCCCCCCCCTGTTCTGGACCCGTTGCTCCCCCTTCCTCTTCATTAACGGTATAGACCTCAAACATCCGGGGCCTTCGCTCAAACTTGACTGATCTCTCCATACAGGTTGCTTCTGACAAACCAGATGTGATCTGCTTAACAGAAACTTTCCTCCTTCATGATGTCTCTGATGCCTTGGTATCTCTCCCAGGTTACTCCCTCCTCCAGTATGATAGACCTGAGCCGCGTCCTGGAGGTGGGGTTGCTATCTTTATAAAAAAACTCTCTTCCTCACTCGCCCTCCACTGCCCTCTCTCCACCTCACCCCCAGGAATACCTTTGGCTACAGCTTCCCCTTCGCTCCCACCTTTTGTTCATATGTGTGTTGTACCGTCCACCAAACAGCGATGACTCCATCTACATCTCGGTGTCTGATAATATGGACCAACTTCTATCTACCCATCCCAACTCTCTCTTCCTCATATGTGGTGATTTCAATTGTCACCATGCCAGTTGGCTGGGTGTGGGTACCTCTCTCACCAGCCATGGCTCTTCAGCAAAGGACTTCTGCGACTCACTGGGACTGACACAATCTGTCAATTTCCCGACCCGGATCTCAGTCAACGGAGCATCTTCTCTTCTGGATTTGGTTTTGACAAACTTCCCTGAAAATGTCTGCTGCTCTTCTTCTGCTCCAATCGGCTCATCTGATCATGTGCTTGTCAGAGTGGACATCTCTCTGACCATTCTCAGAGAGCCTCCTCAGCGTCGACGAGTCTGGCATTTCACTCAGGCCAACTGGCACGGTCTTCAAGCAGCCATCAATCATCTGGACTTGTCTCCCATCTCTACCGCCTCTGACATCAACTCATCCTGGGAATTCTTTCAAAGTAAATTGCTCTCTCTCATGCACAGATTTAACCCATCTCGTCTTCAGTTGTCATACCCTTCCTCCCGTCCATGGTACACGGAATCTTGTGGTGAGGCTGTTGCCCTGAAACAACTTGCTTTCGTCTCCTGGAAAGCAAATCCAACGGAAGGAAATCTCATTTCCTTTAACAAAGCCCGAAACAAGTGTGTGTCCACCCTCAGGAGAGCCAGGAAACAATATCTCACCGTTCTCAAGACCGAACTCTCTTATCTGTCTCCCTCTTCCAAATCCTGGTGGCGTCTGGTCAAATCTGTTTCTGGTGTTTGTTCCCCCTCCATCCCCTCCCTCACATCAAATGGCTTAACGGCTGACTCCGCACGTGAAAAAGCTGAATGCCTCAACTCTGTGTTTGCCTCTAAATCTTGTGTCCCAAACCCATCCCTCTCTGTACCCAGCGTACCCAGTCGTACCCAGCTGCTCCTGGACTCTGTGTCCTTTCCTCCTGACAAGGTGGAAAAGTTTCTGTCAACCCTCGACTCCGATTCTGCAAGTGGTCCTGACGGCATCAGCCCACGGGTCCTAAAATCATGTTCTTCCGCTCTTTCACTCCCTCTTTCTGTTCTCTACACCCTCTCTTTTGCTCAAGGTCATCTGCCATCTGCTTGGAAATCAGCCAACATCACCGCTTTGCACAAAAAAGGTGCAAAAACAGATCCCAGCAACTACAGACCAATCAGCCTTCTCCCAATTATCAGCAAAGTCATGGAATCCATCATTGCTTCAGATATGAAATCTTTCCTCTTCTCCAATGGCTTGATCTCTGATCATCAATTTGGTTTCAGACCTGGTCACTCTACTCTGGACATGCTGCTTCTACTTTCTCAACAATGGATGGAGGTCCTCAACGCCAAACAGGAAATTAGAGCTGTCTCCCTTGACATTTCACGTGCCTTCGATACGGTCTGGCACCCTGCTCTGCTCACCAAACTCTCCTCATTTGGTATCCATGGAAATCTCCACGCATGGCTGGCGGACTTCCTCTCTAGTCGTAGTCAACGTGTGGCCCTGAATGGGTTTCTCTCATCTCCTCTTCCTGTTCAGGCTGGAGTTCCCCAAGGTAGTGTTCTGGGCCCTGTGCTTTTTCTGGTCTTCATCAATGATCTCTCTGACTCTCTTGAAAATCCTCTCTATCTCTTTGCTGACGACTCTACTCTCTGTCGCTCCATTCCTCATCCCTCAGATCGGCAGTCTGCAGCCTCCTCACTCTCTGCAGACCTGGACAAAATCACAGACTGGGCAAACAAATGGAACATGTCTTTCAATCCTGATAAATCTCACACTCTTACGATGTCTCTCCGAAAAGACCGACTGGAAAACCCTCCCATCCACTTTCTGAATAATCCTCTCCAAGAAGTTCTGTCACTCAAGCTTTTGGGTCTCACTATTTGCCATGATCTTTCCTGGGAAAAACACATTTCAAATCTGGCCTCCAAAGCCAGTCGCCGACTGGGCATCCTCCGTCGTGCGAAGTCCTTCCTTGGCACACCTGAGCTCCTCACCACAGACAAGGCTTTCATCCGCAACTCTATGGAATACTGCTCTCCCCTCTGGTCTGGTGCTCCTGCCTCACACCTAGCCCGTCTTCACGCTGTTGAAACCAAAGCGTTCAGAATCATTGGAATCTCCCGCGATGAAGCTAACTCCAAGGGCCTTTCACTCACTCACCGCAGGCAGGCTGGTGGTCTTTCCGTCTTCTACCGACTCCTCTCTGGCCTTGCCCCCCCAGCCCTCTCTGGGCTCTGTCCCCCAAATATTCCTACAGGTCGCACAAGATCTGCCTGCAACCCTCTTATGGTTAAACTGCCAAAATCAAGACTTTCTGCTCACCTTCACTCCTTCATTCCTCTTTTCTCTTTTCTCCCGCCTCTGGAACAAACTCCCTCACTCTCTTCAATCCCACTCCACCCTCCAGGTCTTTAAAACAGCTGTTCACCACCATCTCTTATCCTCCCCCATCCAAAACCTTTATCTTTTCTACCCCCGCTAATTTCGGTCCCCTTGTGTTTTATACCTCTCCCCCCCCCCCCTCCCCTTCCCACGCCTCCGGCCCCCAAGCCCTCTCCCTCCCACACTTCTCCCTGCTCTCAAATGTTGTGGTTGTGTGCTTCCCCTTCTCTCCCCATCTTGTCTTCCGCTCCCTCTTTTTGTATATTTTGTTTGTCTGGTTGATTTGTTTGTGAAATAAATGTTAGCTCTTTCACGAGCCTCGATTCAGTATAAAAAAAAACCAAAAAAAAAACCTTCGCCTTCTGCCACTCCTCAAACCAAAAAACAAAAACGAAAAAACTTTTTCAATGATACTGATCCACCAGGGACAAATCAAGAGTAGCACCAAAGAGCAAACACAGGCAGTTTGTCCTCAAGCATCTTTCCAACAATGAGTGTACAAAAATGCAGTTTCAGGCATTGTGCGGTCAAAGCTGTGGTTTGAAGTCGACAAACAAATACATAACAGCGTACACTTGTTGGAATTCCACGATAAATATTTTCCTCTCTCTTCTTCTCTCTTCTCAAAACCTCTGAACTGTATGTAGATAATCCTACACTTCAGTCATTAACAACAACATGATTACATTTGTTGCTATATAGCAAGGAAGTGTGCGTAATGGAAGTTTAAGAATAAAACCATGCAACAAACAAAGTTGTTACCAATATGTAAAAGTGTTACCTCTATGTTAATGTAGGCTGGCAGGATGACCAGGAGGTACAGACACTCACCTCTAAGCCGTCTAGCCTGGGTTCAAATCCTGACCTAGGCATGATCTGCCATCCCATGTTCGCAAACGATGTGTGTACCGTCCCTCGGATGGACGACGGGTGCCCCGTCTGCCAGCATTAGTTGGTGGACGTTAAAGACCCCACGGTGTTCTTCACGAAGAGTCGGCAACCTATCACCAGCACCCTGAACAAATTACTAATTTGTGCCCTAAATACTGCTGGGAAAACAACTGCAAACGACCCAGTATAATCCTTCCCAAGAAAATGCTTCGGCAGCACCGACTCTCTGCAACAGAGTACTGTACTTCATAATCACATTGTGGATTATGTACTGCATTTGAATTTTCTTATTTCTGCAAAAGTGTTACCGATATGCAAGTGGTGCATATATGTGTAATACATGTACTTTTTTGTTAAACATTTACATATGCATTCACACTTCCAGGTGCTTTGTATCACATGGTCCAGTGTATACCGACACTTGCGACAACAACTCAAAAGTGAGACATGTATATACAGTACACGTCTCATGTTTGTAAGCTTGTTAATCAAGTAAGCTCTTTCTAATTGTCTTTTTTATGGATCCCCTTACCCTACCTTGGTTGGTCAACTCATCATCCCCATGCTTTTTTCAAAAAAGAATTGAGGGATATTGTAATCGTCTCCGTCTATCCGTCCGTTACGCTATCTCCTCCTAAACGGTTGGGCAGAAATTCAAACTTTATAGTTGTGATACGAGCCTCGATTCTGTATACAAAAAAGAAAAAGAAATCGATAAATCAACGATATGGAAAGAAGTTGCAAGAGCAGTGTCGTATTTGGCCCCACCCCTGGGTTGGTGTGAAAAAGTAAAATTCCAAAAAATGCAATTGCGGGCACATTTTAAAACAAAACTTAGTATATTGCACTCAACATTGGGAGACACATGAAATAAGTGACGATTTTTGGGGATTTGACCCTCAGTTCATTCCCCAGGGATGGGGACTAAAGGTCACAGTTGTCAAAACGGAGAAATTTTTATAAACTCAAAATCTGATATTGGGTCATTCCTGGTGGAAGTTTTTCCCACCTTTCAACTTTGCTTTAGGTGGGAAGCGTGAGGATTTGTGATGGAGCGCCATCGACTTTGCTCTCGTTCTATCTGCGTCGAGTTTACCCAATTGTATACTCTACTTTTGTGTCATCATGCTGGATGTTTTGTGACAATGGCAGAGCTGAGTATTTTGGGGGAAAAGTATTTTTTTTTAATCATGTCGTGTAAGAAAATAAAATGTGCTGCATCCACGGCTGGTAATACAGATTTGTTACCAAGGCAACAGTCGGTGTAAAAAACGCATTTTCTGCATCCGACGGAAGAATTTGTAAACAACACAACCGACCAGAACAACACATGCAGGATGACTGTACATCACAGATAACGGAAGGATCCGTTGCCTGTGCGTGTGGGCGGATTGTGGGTCCGTGTCAAACTGCCAACACATGGACCAATCAAAAAACAAGCTCGATCCGAATGGCAGGTTTTCATCAAAGTCGATCCTCGTGTAAATTACGGAGTCAAATTCATTTGACCGAGGAGCATTGGCTCTGGCTGAGCTTCATCGCACAGTAAATCCGTTGTTTTGTGACAACACGTATTCTGGTCACGTCACCATGGCAAAGACTATCATTTAGGATGGGGTCAACCACAACATTCGGATCGTGATGGATGAACCACTGTAAACTTGAAACAAAACACACCAAAAGTGCATCAAAACCCCAGTACAAAATTTACTATAAACAAGCATTCTGAGTATAGCGCTGCAATACATGTCCCCTACCGGCAGTCTGTCGTCCGGAAAACTGTTGGGGAAATTACCAAGGGTTATTTACCCACACGTTCTGAATCGTTCCCAATCGCTAATTACCTCAGGACGGGCTCACCTGTGATTCGCACTCGGGACTTGGATTTATACACCTTGCAGACAGGTCAGCAGAAGCACGAGAAAATAAGTTGTTGATAAAGCACCTTTCGAGTCGCTAAATATCAGTAATTTATTATATTTTCCGGTTCACGATCAATGTGTATATATATGTTGCTCGGCTTGGCTCCGCCCCTCCCGAAAGCGCGCGCTGTGTCGCACTTTTGATGTTCGCGAGACGAGGCTGAGGGTGCGCGATGCGGATTGAGGAGAACTCTAAAATAAACAAGAGATATCCACTTTTTAAAATATTTTCGTTTAATTAACGATATCTGCCAAACCACGTGCCCTATCGAAAAATTCCAAAAGGACATTTTAGTAGACTGACATGCTGAACAGATCTGTGAAGTTTCCCCTTGAATGGATCAAAAATGACGGAGGAGCTCGGTTTTAAAGGTTCATGCTTAAAAACGTCATAACTCTGAAACCATGTCATGCATGACGTCATGCTCGCTGACGTTTTTGTTCGTCACGGGTATGCGATTCTGCCTGCAAAGTTTGGCCTCGATCTGTTCAGCCATTGCAGAGAAAAAGGGGTTTTCGTGTTTTCACGAAAAACAATATGGCGGCCGAACCACGTGACCTGTGACGTCATAATTACCATTAAATAATTATACAGACCGAGTCTCCCCTACGGTGAAAATTTGATCTCAATCGGTCCTATTATTGCAGAGAAATTGGTTTTTAAAGGAAATTAAAACTTAAAATGGCACTGAGTTAAGGATCATCAGAATTATCAGAATTCCCAAAGTTCAAAGTGCCATAGCTTTGTCAGAAATGATCGAAACGTCGTGAATTTCGAACTTGATCTGTAACTTTTCATCAGGAAACCATGTGCCAAGTTTGAAATCATTCGCATTAAGCGTTTAGAAACAAAGTCCGGAAAACTGTTCTTTGCGTGACGGACTGACAGACAGAGGGACGGCGTGCAAACCTATAGTCCCCTCCGGTGTACACCGGTAGGGGACTAATAAGAGCTTACAAGTCCAGGTTTATGAAATATATTGGCACCTAAAGAAATTTAAAAAATAGGAATACCAGTCTCTTCCAGCGATCAATACGAGTAAAAGCTGCCCATCACCAATCTCTGCCATCCCATCATCATATTCTTCTCCCACACCATTGGGGCATTGCCCACATGCCAGACACAAGCATGATTGAGTATTTATAGCTCCATATCCATGTCTGTACCATCCGCAAGCAGGAGTATCCGGAAAAATTAAGATTCATGAATGGGAATATATTGTTGCGGATATGAGGATTGTATTTTTTTTGATTGTGTGTATTGTAGTGGTAAATTGTTGTGTAACATTGGTTGGATATGGCCCCTCCTGCCTCCAGAGTTGTGTAAAGGTAAAAAGGGCGTCCCGGTAGTTATTCCATGAAACACCACATTGCAGGACCCGATAAAACCCTTGTTCAGTAGCTTATATCTTATTATGTGTTTTAGAGTAAGGCCTTGTCTTCCATTAGAATAATACTCCATTGCACCGAATCAATTAAGAATAGCTCCCCTTCAATACTTCCATTTCCCAGCCAAACTCTCCATCTGCGGGTAAAGCAGTTCACAAGCGTGGGGTGCACGCCCTCTCATTTCGCTGCTATAGTGAATATGTGCTCCGTGCTCTGTTTGAACAGGGGGGGCGGGGTCACCCAGGCGAGGCAAGCCCAGGGCGCGCCACGAAGGGCGGGGCTGTTCAGCCCCATGCCCAAATAAGGAAACAAGCCCGTGGCTCGCCACGAGGGGCGTGCCGTCGGCGCCATGCCCAAATAAGGAGACAAGCCCGTGGGATTACCATACAAGGTCACGAAACAGAGCACGGGGGAGGAGGGCGGTACCGAAACTGAAGGGGGCGTGTCAGACCCGCGCTGAAGGTTTGGACAGAAGGGTGCGACGATCGCTGGGACAAGCGACACGAGAGATACGGCAGATGAGCCCAGGTGCGTGAGAGGGGCGTGTCAGTCCCGCGCTGGAGAGAAGTGAGAGGCAGGGAATACGAGCTGAGCTGCGTGGAGAGGTACACGACAAAGAAAGGGTCCAAGAGAAAGCAGAGGAACTTTTACGAACGAGTTGCAAAGAGATACGGCAGATGAGTCCAGCCCCGTTTCAACCAGCCGCGTGAAGCCCTGACCCTGCCGGCGTGCACTGTAAAGCCGAATACAAGGAGCTGCCGGCGTGCGCTGTAAAGCCGAATACAAGGAGCTGCCGGCGTGCGCTGTAAAGCCGAATACAAGAAGCTGCCGGCTCCTCGCCTCCCGCCCGGAGTGGACCTGCTCGCTGTGCCCTGTGATCCCACCTGCTCATCCCTCCAAACGATTCCTACCCTTCCATCCATTTGCTTATGTGAGTTTGTTTTGTTTGTGCTGTCCAGGGGTATTTAATTAAGCTTGTATAAGGAATTCACTGTGTCTCTAAAAAGCTTCTGTATATTATTTTCTTATCTTTCCTTCTCCTTGGTTATTTTGAGCCTGTAAATAGTAATAAATAGTAATCGTATTTCCAAACCTTTCTTTGCCTTCGTCTTCCTTTCCTTCACATCCGTCGTCTTTGTCTTTTCCCTATTGAGTAGCTGTGGCGCGATACGGCCAACGTCTGGGTGAATCGGGTGAGTCGGGGAACAACTGTTCGGTCGCGGAGCCTCCGCTCGGCAAACATACCATCCTTAACCGCGTACCGTAACAATATTATGTGTTAAATATAGGGGCGAATTCAGACACCACGAAAGGTAGTTTGGCCCATGGGCTTTGATGTCACACATTTGTTTAAATTTGTTGGCAGGATGAGATTGGCCTTGAACCAAACCAAAAGCACACTCTTAAATACAGTTATACCATGGAAGACTTTGCAAACACCAGCATACGCAGCACCTGGAAGTGTTCCTCAGATAGATTTAGAAAACATTACAACTTGGTCCTCGAAACATAAACCCCAAAAAGGATTACGAGGTGGACACTTTGTGCTTTTGGAGGGCCTAGTTCCGCCATTTGATACCCGCTTCAGGGGATTACAACAGAGAGTGGGATGCCCATCTTTCCGGCATTGCAATCTGATGTGCGTTATGCTCAGTTGGCACTGCACCAGAGCAGTGCAACTTTCAGATGGGAATGGAAGGCAAAACTAGACAACGCTCTCCTGAAGATCAGCATCACGCACATTGAAAGATTAATGAACATGAACAGTTCAATGAGCATATGAACAATGTGCACAAGCATTGAAGGTTTAATCACGTGTTGCGCACACCCACCGAGGCTGCCCTGGCAAATGTCTGTCCGATCCGCTCCTCCAACAATAAACTGCGGCTGCGGTAACATATCCTGGGGGGACGAGAGAGCACATTGGGATCTTCAAACACATGAGCCAACGATGGCACAAAACAACAACCCTCAAACCAAAGAGGATTGGGGGGAGGCACAAACATGGATGGTGAGGACACAAATGTGGATGATTGGGGGAACAAATGTGGGATGGAGGGAGGAGGGGGGAAACACGAACATGAATTGGGGGGGGGGGGGAGCACACCAAAGCAGATTGGGGGAGGGTGGGACATCGCGAAAGCATATTTGGTGGATGGTGGGACAACACCAACACGGATGGGGGGTGTGGGGGGAAGACACCAACGCGGATTGGGAGGTGGGGAGCGACACCAACGCAGATTGGGAGGGCGACAGCAACAAGGGTTGGGAGGGCACACCAACAAGGGTTGGGAGGGCAAAACCAACAAGGATTGGGAGGGTGACACCAACAAGGATTGGGAGGGCGACACCAACAAGGATTGGGAGGGCGACACCAACAAGGATTGGGAGGGCGACACCAACAAGGATTGGGAGGGCAACACCAACAAGGGTTGGGAGGGCGATACCAACAAGGGTTGGGGGGGCACACCAACAAGGGTTGGGAGGGCACACCAACAAGGGTTGGGAAGGCAAAACCAACAAGGATTGGGAGGGCGACACCAACAAGGATTGGGAGGGCGACACCAACAAGGGTTGGGAAGGCAAAACCAACAAGGATTGGGAGGGCGACACCAACAAGGATTGGGAGGGCGACACCAACCCGGGTTGAGGGAGGACGGCAACACCAACGACAATTGGAGTAGGATGACGACAACAACACGGATTGGGGAAGGACGACGACACCAACGCGGATTGGGGTGGGACGACGACACCAACGCGGATTGGGGTGGGACGACGACAACAACGCGGATTGGGGTGGGACGACGACACCAACGCGGATTGGCGTGGGACGACGACACCAACGCGGATTGGCGTGGGACGACGACACCAACGCGGATTGGGGTGGGACTACGACACCAACGCGGATTGAGGTGGGACTACGACACCAACGCGGATTGGGGTGGGGGGGGGTGGGACGACGACACCAACGTGAATTGGGGGGGGGGTGTGGGACGGTGACACCAACGCAGATTGAGGCGGGACGACGACATCAATGCAGATAGGGTTGGGAAGACGACAACAACACAGATTGGGGTGGGAAGACGACACCAACGTGGATTGGGGTGGGATGACGATACCAATTCGGATTGGGGTGGGCTGACGACACCAATGCGGATTTGGGGTGGGACGAAGACACCAACAAGGATTGGGGTGGGACGAAGACACCAACAAGGATTGGGGTGGGACGAAGACACCAACGTGGATTGGGGTGGGAGGAAGACACCAACGTGGATTGGGGTGGGAGGAAGGCACCAACGTGGATTGGGGTGGGACGAAGACACCAACGTGGATTGGGGTGGGATGAAGACACCAATGCGGATTGGGGGGGGGCCGAAGACACCAACGTGGATTGGGGTGGGCCGAAGACACCAACCTGGATTGGGGTGGGCCGACGGCACCAACACAGATTGGGGTGGGACAATGACACCAATGTGGATTGGGGTGGGATTACGATGCCAACGCGGATTTGGGGTGGGACGAAGACACCAACGTGGATTGGGGTGGGACGAAGACACCAACGTGGATTGGGGTGGGACGTAGACACCAACGTGGATTGGGGTGGGACGAAGACACCAACATGGATTGGGGTGGGACGAAGACACCAACGTGGATTGGGGTGGGATGAAGACACCAACGTGGATTGGGGTGGGACGAAGACACCAACGTGGATTGGGGTGGGACGAAGACACCAACGTGGATTGGGGTGGGCCGAAGACACCAACGTGGATTGGGGTGGGCCGAAGACACCAACGTGGATTGGGGTGGGACTACGACACCAACGCGGATTGAGGTGGGACTACGACACCAACGCGGATTGAGGTGGGACTACGACACCAACGCGGATTGGGGTGGGAAGACGACAACAACACAGATTGGGGTGGGAAGACGACACCAACGCGGATTGGAGTGGGACGATGAACGTGGATTGGGGTGGGACGGGGTGGGACGATGACACCAACGCAGATTGGGGTCGGACGACGATACCAACGCAGATAGGGGTGGGGAGACGACACCAACGCAGATTGGGGTGGGAAGATGACACCAACGCGGATTGGGGTGGGACATTGGACACGAAGAAGGATTGGGGTGGGACGACAACACCAACACGTTTTGGGGTGGGACGGCGACACCAACGCGGAATGGTGGTGGATTATGACACCAACACGTTTTGGGGTGGGACGGCGACACCAACGTGGATTGGTGGTTGATTATGACGCCAACGCAGATTGTGGTGGGACATTGACACCAACGCAGATTGGGGTGGGATGACGACACCAACGTGGATTGGGGTGGGCCAACGACACCAATGCGGATTTGGTGTGGGACGAAGACACCAACAAGGATTGGGGTGGGACGAAGACACCAACGTGGATTGGGGTGGGAGGAAGACACCAATGTGGATTGGGGTGGGAGGAAGACACCAACGTGGATTTGGGTGGGAGGAAGGCACCAACGTGGATTGGGGTGGGAGGAAGGCACCAACATGGATTGGGGTGGGCCGAAGACACCAACTTGGATTGGGGTGGGCCGACGACACCAACTCGGATTGGGGTGGGACGACGACACCAACATGGATTGGGGTAGGACGACGGCACCAACACAGATTGGGGTGGGACAATGACACCAATGTGGATTGGGGTGGGATTACGATGCCAACGCGGGTTTGGGGTGGGACGAAGACACCAACGTGGATTGGGGTGGGACGAAGACACCAACGTGGATTGGGGTGGGACGAAGACACCAACGTGGATTGGGGTGGGACGAAGACACCAACGTGGATTGGGGTGGGACGAAGACACCAACGTGGATTGGGGTGGGCCGAAGACACCAACGTGGATTGGGGTGGGCCGACGACACCAACTCGGATTGGGGTGGGACGACGACACCAACACAGATTGGGGTGGGACTATGACACCAACACAGATTGGGGTTGGACGACGACACCAATGCGGATTGGGGTGGGTCGATGACACCAACACGGATTGGGGTGGGATGACGACACCACCATGGATTGGGGTGGGACGACGACACCAACACGGATTGGGGTGGGATTACGACACCAACGTGGATTGGGGTGGGATTACGACGCCAACTCGGATTGGGGTGGGATTATGATGCCAACACAGATTGGGTTGTGACAATAACGACACTCATGCGGATTGGGGTGGGCTGTCGACACCAACGTGGATTGGGGTAGGATTATGACAACAAAGCGGATTGGGGTGGGATGATGACAACAAAGCGGATTGGGGTAAGACAACAACACCAACTCGGATTGACGTGGGATGATGACAACAAAGCGGATTGGGGTGGGATGATGACAACAAAGCGGGTTGGGGTAGGACAACAACACCAACTCGGATGGACGTGGGATGATGACAACAAAGCGGATTGGGGTGGGATGATGACAACAAAGCGGATTGGGGTGGGACTACGACAATGCAGATTGGGGTGAGACAACAACACCAACATGGATTGTGGGGGGATGGTGACAACAACATTGATTGGGGGGGGACGGTAACACCAACGTAGATTTTGTGGGGGGGATGGCGACACCAACATGGATCGTGGGGGGGTGGGGGGGAGAGGAGGTGGCGACACCAACATGGATTGTGGGAGGGGAAGGTGAACACGAACACGGAGAAGAGGGGTACAGCAACGTGGATACGGGGGTAGGGGGGTTGGGGGGAGAGGAGGACACAACAGGAATGAGGAAGGTGGGGGTGGGGGGAAGACAGCAACACAGATGGAGGGCGGCAATATGGAGGGGGTTTGAAAAAAACAATACAGTTGGGGAGACGGCCAGCATTGCGGCTTCGTGGGAGCTGCAGAAGCTACATTTCAACATTATTAAATACTAGCAAGTGTACACAGCGTTGCCTGGTGCTGTTCTGATCATGGCATTTTGAAGAAATTAAATGTTTTCTTTTTTTCTATTTTTTGTGGGGGCTTAAAACGCTTTGCTACACCCACAAATTAATGAGGTCGGGGATCATTTAATATCACCTTTCACAAAGCTACAAAGGCTACGGCACTATCGAGCAAATAAAAAAAATCCAAAAAAAATAAATAAATCCAAAAGTTTCAAAATCTTTTTTTTTTTTTACCGAAAACACCCCGACAGTTACTGATGAACTCCGACAGTTTGACAAATATTCCTTCGGTCATCTCTGGAAAAAATGGCGACATGCAGCCAAACATCTCTTTTTGTGAAGATAATACATGTTCCGTTAAAAAGAACTTCAACGCAGGAGGCCGTTGGGCCCATCAGAGGCTGCACTCGTATTGCCAACTTATGGTTGTTTGTCCGTGCTCTATCTTTTTAAATGCCGAGTGTCAGGCAAGGAAGCAGAACCCAAACATTCTTGCCACTGCAAATTATCTCGAAGAATGACAAAACTTCAAGCCGCGCCAAATCGGGAGTGTAAAGGGGTGGAGAGCGTTACGTGAAGAGGGTGGTGCACACGATGGGAGAGGGTGACTCCAAGACAGGTAACACTAACAGCGAGGTGAGCGCACCTTGGGTCGCACCCACTGAACACCTCGCGTTTTGGAGGAGTGCGGTCCTAACTCCTTGAAGCCCAGCGAGGAGGGGGCGGCCGGAAAGCGATCATCCTCGAAGAGCGAGCCGTTTCTCAAACATTCTTCCTTGAGTTTCTGGTAGTCCTGGCCGCAATAACTGATGGGATTTCTGCAGGTAGTACCCACACCCGCTTTGCGTTGTTGTTGTCGTTCGAGTCTTGCTGTTATGCCGACTGACTGCATGGCGCGATCTCTCGCAACAAACTTCGAGAAAAGAGACAGACAACACCAGAGGAGCGACAAGAAAAAGCTGTCCCGGACGATACACGATCGGTCGCAATTCCCCGCTCACACGTTTTAACTTTCCTCCCATGCAGATATACGCTCCTCCCTTGCAGATCTACGCTCCTCCCATGCAGATATACGCTCCTCCCATGCCTGGTCTCATGCATGACTTCGCCGCGCACATGCGAACTTAAGCTCCTCCCTCACATCTGCTGCCCTTTTCATACATTACTGGTCATGACACTCACTGTAAATATTATGATTAAGATTATTTTGCGGCTGTTCAAGAGCTTAAGGTAGTTATTTATGTTTTATTGATAACGTCAACTCTTTCAAGTCCACAAGATCATGAAGATCGAAAGGACAGTTGTCCGTTGCTCCTTGATGCAACATTCTTTTTTATGCCTGCGTTGACGGTCTCCAGAGGCATTATGTTTTCAGGCCGTCCGCCCATCCGTCCATCCGTCCATCCGTGATAGGTTTTCGTTACTGCGATAACTTGAGAACGGCTGAAGGGATCTTAATCAAACTTGGTGCAGGGATGTATAATTAGGTAAAGATGAACTGATTCGATTTTGGGGTCACAAGGTCAAAGGCCAAAGGTCAGAGATCATGGTTAATAAAAATCCTGTTGCCGCGATAACTTGTGAACCAGTGATGAGATTCTGACCAAATTTGGTACACTTATGTAGAATGATGTAAAGATGAAATGTTTAGACTTTGGGATCAAGAGGGCAAAGGTCAAATGTCAAAGTCTGTAATATGTCTATAACTTGAGAGCGGCTGCAGTGATCTCATTCAAACTTGGTACAGGTATGTATGTGATGGAAAGATTAACTGATGAGATTTTGGGGGCAAAGGTCAAAGGTAAATGGCCGTAATAGGTCTATAATCTTGAGAACGGCTGAGGTGATCTAATTGATGCAAACACAGACATGAGCGCCATCCTGAAGAAACAAGCCGAGCAGATCGCTACACAGGCAAGCACAGATTCAGTCCCTGCTGTCCCACTTTCAAACCAAGCCCTCGGGCCAGTCACGTCCTGGAGGTAACACAAGAAATTGTTGAAATTGCAATGGTACTGGACATTTCAGACGAGACTGTCCACAGCCACGACGGACCCAGACAGCGGAAACAGTCACCCCATCCAGCACCACTGCATCTCCTTCTTTTTTTTCCCCAAGGAGTTAAACTAGTTAAGGCTTCCACCGAGAGCCAGGTGGTGGGCGAGGCTATCTCAACAGAGGGCTCAGTTTTCAGGAAAGCAATCAGAGAATGTCCACAAATTGACATGAGATTTGGTAAAATAGACGCTAAAATAGACATGTGATGATGCGGGGGCAAAGGTGTCAACGATAACCAATCAATTCTTCAGGGGGTATTTAGCTGGAGATTGTCAGCTGGTAGATGTGTCTTCAGTTATCCAAATCTCTGCTTCCCAGGCATCCGAAATTCCTTACCACGGGTACATGGAGCTTTCCATTACTGTCCTTAATCATACTTTCCATAATCTTGGATTCCTTGTAGTTCGTGACCCAGCCAATACCCCCAGTTGAAGCAAGGAAGTTGAGAGTGCCTGTCGTGTTGGGATCAAATATGCTGCGGGCCATTCAGGCATCAATAGAGGACATGTATGGTGACAGGTACGTGGAAAAGGTCAACATTTGGCAATGGTAAACCAAGGATTTGCAACTTTACTCCATGCTCTGAAGATATACTGAACGCGACCCGACCTACAAACCGTGAAAGCAGCTGTGCATAAAGTCAAACTGTTACCAAGCTCGCATGATCAATGTCATTGAGGGATCGTGTCAATCTTCATCAGTTGGCCAACATTATGCCCTCTTAGAGCGGCACGTCTCCCATGTAGCTGAGTTACCCAGTGGTGTAACTCTGGGAGCAGCTGCATTCACCTGTTGACAAGACTGGCAGAATACCAATGCAGGTTGCCAATTTTAGTGATCAAGACATCTACATCCAATCTAGAACCCCTATAGGTGTCCTTAAATCTGCTGTCATTGTAGAAAATGGATTAAATGAAGAAGACGTTCAAGAACTGGTCTCCAAGATGAATATTGATGATCTGGAAGAAACACAGAAACAGGAACTTCCTTTCTTCCAAAGTATCGCTCGACATTTAGCAAGGACGAAGATGATATTGGATATTGCAATCTTGTGAGTCACAGAATCATGGCAGAGGACGACCATCCTGTGAAGATCCCATACTGTAGGACACCACTGCATCACTGGAACGAAGTAAGGGAGTACCTGCAGAAGTCCCTAGATCAAGGTATTATTCGGGAGTCATCAAATTCATATGCATCACCCATTGTTCATGTAAGAAAGAAAGATGGGAAATTACGAATTTGTGTGGATTATCGTTCACCCAATGCCAAAACCTGTAAGGATGCCTATCCTCTACCAAGGATTGAAGAGGTTTTGCAAACCCTGAAAGGTGCAAGATACTGTCGCGTGGTTCCTCTCGGTGAAGACCGGGAAATCACTGATAGCAAATTGAGCGTTAATTTGAGGCATTCGGTTCAATATGTGGATTTCACTATACAAGCGCGGAAGGAAGAAAGAAGAAGAAAAGCTGGCAGCTTTTACCTGACGCGATCCACCGAGCAGTCTTCAATCCTGCAAAAAGCAACTTCAACGAAAACAGGATTTACAATGTACAAAAATAACAGGTTTATTTAACAGAAGCCGAGAACAAGAACGCGACAGTAAATAAATGTCCGAAATTGGGATACCTCACACCAGACTTAAACACGGACGAAGGGATAAAATAACATCGAAAGGAATGGCGTGTGATTTTATTTAGTGCACTCAGCTCAAATGGGCTGAAGTATCCTGTCAGGAACAATGTCGGCCCCAACTCGCCGTCCAGACGCGGCTCCGTGCTTGGCGGGAAGAATAGTCAGGTTCACTATGTCAATAAATTATATTTCGTTCAAAATCATGGTAGATTAGCAAACCTATACATTTTTGGAAAGGCTATAGCATAAGGAAACTAAAAACCAATGTTTACATTTGGAGAGATACCTGTATGGCGGCCATTTTGGATTTTCAAAATGGCCACTGTAAAATACATATTTTGTTCTATTTCTGCCTCTAATGACCCTAAAAACTTTTAAAAATATACTAAACCTATATTTTCAGGGACAAGGAATCCAATGAAAGTATCAAATTAGTGCTATGGGGAATGGTAAGACACGAATCAAAGGTTTTGAATTGCAAAATAGTCTTTATATTCGCGATAAGTTGCATAATCAAATACACGTTATCATTTTGTACAGGCAGTTAATAACATCAAAATGTGTCACAATAATTCATATCACCAAACATACACAGGCAGTCAGCAAAATCATATATACACATGCAGTCAGTATAACTTCACATCGACACAGGCAGTCAATGGCATCAAACATACACGATTACAGAATATGCCATTTAGAGTTCGTCATCACTGTCCTGTGTGTCGTATCCGACAATATAGTCCGCATCGTTTTCACAGTCCGTTCCACACAAGCAAAGGTCGGTCAAATTGATTGGCAAATCGAATTGGTCGAATGGTCAATCGAATCGAATTCGATGAATCGAATCGAATTCGATGAATCGAATCGATCGAATGGTCGATCGAAGCGATTGGTCGAATGGAATTGGTCGATTGGTCGAATTGGTCGAATCGAATTGGTCGAAATTGGCAAATGTAAACATTGATTTTCAGATTTTCCATGTATTAAATAACGTTTCTAAAAATGTATAGGTTTGCTAATCTACCATGATTTTGAACGAAAAAACATAGTGAACCTGACTAGAAGGCCGCCCGGTCGTTGGTGCGAACCTCTTGTTCCGCGCTGCTAAGCCAACATACACTGCAGCAGCAAGCCTCTCTTGTACGCGTGTCACTCGCACGTGAACACAGGGGAGGAGAATCGTCAGCGCCCCACCGTCTCTCCACCGTCCATCGTCGTCCAACCAGCAAGAGTCCAGGGAACGATGTCTGGGCGCAAAGAGATCCAAAAACGAGAGGTGCAAAATGCCGGCCAGCCGTGGTTTTACGTCCTGTCTCCTGACGTCATCGGTCCTACTTCAATCAGTCCGTCGCCTCTCGACCTCTAGAATGTTCTTCCCATGTCAGTCCTTCACCATTGGCCGAGTGCTTCGCGCTCTCCTCCTCATGCCATTGGTCGGTGGGCAATGTGTCTGTCGCTTCCTTCTACCAATCAGCGGGTCGCTCCTTGCTCCGCCCACAGCCAATCGAAAGTCCTTCCTTACTCTGGCCTTTCATTGGTGTGATTTCCCCATAAAACCCCCTCGACCAATCCGTCACGAGGTGGGCATGGCCTCAGTCTGCCTGAGCAATGTTTTATCACCATGTAGGAGCAATGCGTGGGCGCTTCCCGTCTGCACTTCCGGTGAGTTTTATTATTGTGGTGGTGGTGGTGGGGCTTTAATTAGTATGTGTGGTGCTAATGGGCCTTTCCTGCTCTATGTGTCTAGTGCATTGCCATACGGGATGAAGGATAAATCACAAGGTCTCACGAACAGGGGAATTAACATAATCTCTACTCTAGTTTACACAAGACCATCCTTGTAGTTGTATGACCACAAATATACGAGCTTAATCTGACGTCCTGGCTAAATAGGTCCTTTACTTATGTACATCGAAATGGTTCTTCCTTCCCCCGATCATCGGAGCATCTACCTATACAGATCTACCTGTATCTATATATCACGCTACAGCAAAATTCATAACAATACTTTTGTAGTCTCGATCTAGCCCGTGGTATTAATCAGTAACCGGTTGCGGAAGACGATATTGAGAAAACTAAAGTGCGGCGTTATGCGTGCTGCTTGCGAGCAAGGAGGAAGCGGACAAGCGGTAACTTATAAGCGTCTTTATTTCAGGAGCTCACTGTAACACTGGCCCGCTCCGGGCTGGGCGCCCGGTGTATATCATGAGGCCACGCCTACCCCTCGGGCGTGGCCACCGCCCACTTGGTGCGTGGAATGATGTCACCACGCCAGTGGGCTTTTGTGTCCGCCACACGCGCCCCCCCCAGAATTCCCGCACACCTGGAGGGCCAGTTTGCGGGGCAGACGAATGACCCGGCCGAAGCGCCCCCTGGCGATCGGCGGCGTCCGGGGTGCAGGGATGCCAGGTGGGATGCCCCTGGCTGCCCCTGGGATGGGTGCAGGACCGGGGGGCGGCGTGGCGGCGGGGCTGGGCGGTGCCGGGGGTCCGCCCGCAGGAGGGCGGCCCCGGCGTGGGGGTCGGGCCACTGGCGGTGGATGGTCCACATCGAGGTGGGCCGGCTTGAGGCGGTCTACCAAAACGCGGTCAGGAGTACCGCCGATGTCCAGGGTGAAGTGCTTCGCCCCGGTCTCCAGCACGCGGAAAGGCCCGTCATACGGGGGCCGCAGTGGTGTCCGATGGGCATCGTGGCGGATGAAGACGTACTCCGCCGTGCGAAGCTCCGGGGCGACGTGCGTCGGTGGGTGCCCGTGGCATGCCGTTGGCACCGGGGCGAACCTCTGGGCGGTCTCTTGCAGAGCGGAGCGCTGCTGTGCCGCGGACCATGGTGCCGTGGGGTCGGGGAGGAACTCGCCCGGCACCCGCAGCGGTTGCCCGAAGACCAACTCCGCCGCGGATGCGCGCAGGTCCTCCTTGGGCGCCGTCCGGAGGCCCAGCAGGACCCAGGGGAGCCTGTCGACCCAGCCGCTGTCGCGGAGGGTGGCCCGGAGCGCGGCCTTCAATGAGCGGTGAAATTGCTCACACAGGCCGTTAGCCTGGGGGTGGTAGGCCGTGGTTCGGTGCAGCCGGACCCCGAGCCCCTGCACAACCGCCCCCCAGAGCTCCGAGGTGAACTGGGGGCCGCGGTCAGATGAGATGTCTGAGGGGGCGCCGAACCGGGCGACCCAGGTGGCGATGAAAGCCTGCGCGACATCGGCCGCCGTTGTCGACGCCAAGGGCACAGCCTCCGGCCATCGGGTGGTGCGGTCCACCATGGTGAGGACGTAGGTGAAACCCCGCGAGGGGGGCAGAGGTCCCACCAGGTCCACGTGGACGTGGTCAAACCGGCGTTCCGGCACCGTGAACGGGGCCAACGGGGCCTGGGTGTGCCGGTGCACCTTGGCGCGCTGGCACGCGAGGCACGTCCTGGCCCAGCCGCGGACGGCCTTCCGGAGGTCATGCCAGACGAACTTGTCGGCGATTAGCCTTTGGGAGGCCCTCGCGCCCGGGTGGGACAGGCCGTGGATGGCGTCAAACACCTGGCGCTGCCAGCCCGCGGGCACGATGGGGCGAGGATGCCCGAGGGAGATGTCGCACAAGAGGGCCGCGCCCGCGCCGTCGAACGGCACCTCGGTGACGCGGAGGCCCGTGACGGCGGTCCGCAAGGCCTGGACGTCGGGGTCAGCGGCCTGGTCCGCTGCCATCCGGGCATAGTCGATGCCGAGGTGGACTGCGTGGGCGACGGCCTGGGAAAGGCAATCCGCCACCGGGTTGTCCTTCCCCGCGACGTGCTGGATGTCCGTCGTGTACTCGGACACGGCCGAGAGGTGACGCTGCTCCCGGGCCGACCACGGCTCGGTGACCTTGCCCATCGCGAAGATCAGCGGCTTGTGGTCGACGAAGGCAGTGAACGCACGGCCCTCGAGCAGATGGCGGAAGTGCCTGACCGCCAAGTGAAGTCCGAGCAACTCGCGGTCGAAGGTACTGTAACGGCATTCGGGCGGGCGAAGCTGCCGGCTAAAGAACGCCAGCGGTTGCCAAGCTCCACGCACCCATTGCTCGTGCACCGCGCCCACCGCGTAGTCCGAGGCATCGGTGGTGAGGGCGATCGGTGCATCGGGCGCCGGGTGCGCGAGCATGGTGGCGTTAGCCAAGGCGAGCTTCGCGCCCGTGAACACCGTGTCCATCTGCTCGGTCCAGGTAACGTCGCCTTTGCCCGGCTTACCTCGGAGAGCTTCGTGCAGGGGGCGCAGGAGCTGGGCGATACGGGGCAGGAACCGATGGTAAAAGTTCACCATGCCCAGGAACTCCTGCAGCCCTCTGATCGTGTGGGGGCGCGGAAACCCCTTCACCGCCTCCACCTTGGCCGGCAGGGGGACGGCTCCGTGCCTGGTGACACGGTGCCCCAGAAAATCGATTATGGCGGCGCCGAACCGGCACTTTGCGGGGTTCACAATCAGGCCATGCTGGCCCAGGCGTTCGAAGAGCGTGCAGAGGTGGCGTAGGTGCTCTTCGCGGGACGCGCTGGCGACGAGGATATCGTCCAGGTAGACGTAGACAAAATCCAAGTCGCGCAGGACGCTGTCCATCAGTCGCTGGAACGCCTGAGCCGCATTCTTCAGACCGAAGGGCATGCGCAGGAACTCGAAGAGTCCGAATGGCGTGATGACCGCCGTCTTCGGGACGTCCTCCGGCCTGACGGGGACCTGATGGTAGCCGCGTATGAGGTCCACCTTCGAGAAGAAGGACCTGCCCGCCAAACGGGTGGAAAAGTCCTGAATGTGGGGAACGGGGTAGCGGTCGGGAGTCGTGGCGTCATTGAGACGGCGATAGTCCCCGCACGGTCGCCATCCCCTGCCGGGCTTCGGCACGATGTGCAGCGGCGACGCCCAAGCGCTCTCTGAGCGCCGAAAGATGCCGAGTCGCTCCAGGGTAGCGAACCCCGCTTTTGCCACCGCCAGGTTCGTCGGCTCGAGGCGGCGTGCCCGGGCGTAGACCGGTGGCCCGACGGTGGGGATGTGATGGGCCACCCCGTGCTTGACGGCCCCCGCCGAGAAGGTGGGCCGCGTGAGGGCCGGGAAGCCGGCGAGGAGGCGGGTGAATGCGTCCGCTGCCGGAAGCGTACAGACCAACGTGGCCGGAACCAAACCGTTCGGCAAGCCACTTGGCAAGCCGCTCGTTGAGCTGGGCAACGCACAAGCGAGCGAGCTGAACGTCTCGGCCTGGACAAGACGTCTGCGCTTGACGTCGACCAGGAGCCCATTAGCGCACAGGAAGTCCGCGCCAAGCAGTGCCATGGGCACGTCGGCGGTGACGAACGTCCATCGGAAAACCTGCCCTCCAAACCGCAGAGAGAGGCAGCGTTTTCCGTACGTACGTGTACGTATATTGTGTCCCGAGGAAGATTTTCGGTGCAAATCTTTCATACCTGTATAGAAAATCGTGTTAATTTGTGTCGTGTCTTGAGGCCTTGTACAGTGTACAACCTTGAGGCTTTGTTTTTCTTTCAGCGGTCCGTCGTTTGTGCTCCAATAACTTTCGTTCTCTGCTTTGCCCAGTCTTTTCACCCCATGGCCTACTTCCTTGTGTAAATCTCAACTCAAAAAAACAAAAAAAAACATTTCCTTCTCTGTTCTTATTCTTTGTTCTCATTCGTTTATTCGTTCTTATTCGTTCGTTCGTTCTTCGACCACGTGTTTCTCCCCCATTTCCCCAGATAGTTTTACAAGTTATTAACCTTACAATGTTTACACTTTCCCCTCAAGTTCTGTATTCCGTCGTATATTATAACACCTTTTTCTTCTTCTTCTTTAAAAGGCTGCTTTCGACTTGCTCACCAAATCTATTCATCCCCCAAAAAAATTTCATCTCTTATAGTGCCTTTTTTCTACATTCCCTAAACTCTCCTGCACTCCATCCTCCCTCCAGCATCCTTAAACGTATTTTTGACTCGAAGGTCACAAGAAACTCATTTTGCAATAAATGTTAGTTTCCCATAAATCGTACACTTTCTAAAATCCAATCTCACCCCTCCCCTCCAAATCTTCCCCATAACCCCTCCCCTCCAAATCTTCCCCATCACCCCTCCCCTCCAAATCTTCCCCATCACCCATCCCTTTCAAATCTTCCCCCTTTCCCCTCCCCTCCTAAGCCTCCCCATCACCCATCCCTTTCAAATCTCCCCCCTTGCCTCCTCCCTCCTAAACTACCCCCTCACCCCTCCCCTCCAAGACTCCCCCTCGCCCCTCCCCCCTAGACTCCTCCCTCACCCCTCCCCTCCAAATCTCCCCCATATCCCATCCCTTTCAAATCCCTCCCCTTGTCCCTTCCCTCCTAAACTCCCCCCTCACCCCTCCCCTTCAAATCTCCCCACCCTCATTTCTTCTCAATTTCCCCCCTCTCACTCCCCCTCCTCAAAGCATCCTCCCCGCTTCTTCCCCCTTCCAACTCTCACCTCCATCTCCCCCAACCTTCTGCCTCGCTCTTCCCCCTCCTCAAATAACACCTCATTGTGCCTCACCCAATCACCATCAAATCTTTTGTCCACCCCATCCTTCCCTTTCTCCAAACTATTCTGAAATCTCTGACACACCTACAAAAGCTCTCCCTACCTCTTCCACCTCTTACCCTACCCCTCCTCCCCCCTGTTCTGTATCCGATGCTCCCCCTTCCTCTTCATTAACGGTATGGACCTCAAACATCCAGGGCCTTCGCTCAAACTTGACTGATCTCTCCATACAGGTTGCTTCTGACAAACCAGATGTGATCTGCTTAACAGAAACTTTCCTCCTTCATGATGTCTCTGATTCCTTAGTATCTCTCCCGGGTTACTCCCTCCTCCGGTATGATAGACCTGAGCCTCGTCCTGGAGGTGGGGTTGCTATCTTTATCAAAAACTCTCTTCATCACTCGCCCTGCACTGCACTCTCTCCACCTCACCCCCAGGAATACCTCTGGCTACGGCTTCCCCTTTGCTCCCACCTCTTGTTCATATGTGTGTTGTACCATCCACCAAACAGTGATGACTCCATCTACATCTCGCTGTCTGATAATATGGACCAACTTCTATCTACTCATCCCAACTCTCTCTCTTCCTCATATGTGGTGATTTCAATTGTCACCATGCCAGTTAGCTGGGTGTGGGTACCTCTCTCACCAGCCATGGCTCCTTAGCAAAGGACTTCTGCGACTCACTGGGACTGACACAATCTGTCAATTTCCCGCCTCGGATCTCAGTCAACGGAGCATCTTCTCTTCTGGACTTGGTTATGACTAACTTCCCTGAAAATGTCTGCTGCTCTTCTTCTGCTCCAATCGGATCATCTGATCATGTGCTTGTTAAAGTGGACATCTCTCTGACCATTCTCAGGGAGCCTGCTCAGCGTCGACGAGTCTGGCATTTCACTCAGGCCAACTGGCATGGTCTTCAAGCAGCCATCAATCATCTGGACTGGTCTCCCATCTCTACCACCTCTGACATCAACTCATCCTGGGAATTCTTCCAAAGTAAATTGCTCTCTCTCATGCACAGATTTATCCCATCTCGCCTTCAGTTGTCATACCCTTCCTCCCATCCATGGTACACGGAATCTTGTGGTGAGGCTGCTGCCCAGAAACAACTTGCCTTCATCTCCTGGAAAGCAAATCCAACGGAAGGAAATCTCATTTCCTTTCACAAAGCCCGAAACAAGTGTGTGTCCACCCTCAGGAGAGCCAGGAAACAATATCTCTCCGTTCTCAAGACCGAACTCTCTTATCTGTCTCCCTCTTCCAAATCGTGGTGGCGTCTGGTCAAATCTGTTTCTGGTGTTTGTTCCCCCTCCATCCCCTCCCTTACCTCAAACGGCTACACAGCTGACTCCGCACGTGAAAAAGCTGAATGCCTCAACTCTGTGTTTGCCTCTAAATCTTGTGTCCCAAACCCATCCCTCTCTGTACCCACCATACCCAGTCGTACCCAGCTGCTCCTGGACTCCGTGTCCTTTCCTCCTGACAAGGTGAAAAAGTTTCTGTCAACCCTCGACTCTGATTCTGCAACTGGACCTGACGGCATCAGCCCACGGGTCCTAAAATCCTGTTCTTCCGCTCTTTCACTCCCTCTCTCTGTTCTCTTCACCCTCTCTTTTGCTCAAGGTCAACTGCCATCTGCTTGGAAATCAGCCAACATTTCCGCTTTGCACAAAAAAGGTGCAAAAACAGATCCGAGCAACTACAGACCAATCAGCCTTCTCCCAGTTATCAGCAAAGTCATGGAATCCATCATTGCTTCGGATATGAAATCTTTCCTCTTCTCCAATGGCTTGATCTCTGATCATCAATTTGGTTTCAGACCAGGTCACTCTACTCTGGACATGCTGCTTCTGCTGTCTCAACAATGGATGGAGGTCCTCAATGCCAAACAGGAAATTAGAGCTGTCTCCCTCGACATATCACGTGCCTTCGATACGTCTGGCACCCCGCTCTGCTCAACAAACTCTTCTCCTTTGGTATCCATGGAAATCTCCACGCATGGCTAGCGGTCTTCCTCTCTAGTCATAGTCAACGTGTGGCCCTGAATGGGTTTCTCTCATCTCCTCTTCCTGTTAAGGTTGGAGTTCCCCAAGGCAGTGTTCTGGGCCCTGTGCTTTTTCTGGTCTTCATCAATGATCTCTCTGACTCTCTTGAAAATCCTCTCTATCTCTTTGCTGATGACTCCACTCTCTGCCACTCCATTCCTCATCCCTGAGATCGGCAGTCTGCAGCCTCCTCACTCTCTGCAGACCTGGACAAAATCACAGACTGGGCAAACAAGTGGAACATGTCTTTCAATCCTGACAAATCTCACACTCTCACGATGTCTCTGCGAAAAGTCAGACTGGACAACCCTTCCATCTACTTTCTGAACAATCTTCTCCAACAAGTTCTGTCACTCAAGCTTTTGGGTCTCACTATCTGCCATGATCTTTCCTGGGAAAACCACATTTCCAAGCTGGCCTCCAAAGCCAGTCGCCGACTGGGCATCCTCCGTCGTGCGAAGTCCTTCCTTGGCACACCTGAGCTCCTCACCACATACAAGGCTTTCATCAGCAGCTCAATGGAGTACTGCTCTCCCCTCTGGGCTGGTGCTCCTGCCTCACACCTAGCTCGTCTTCACGCTGTTGAATCCAAAGCGTTCAGAATCATTGGAATCTCCCGCGATGACGCTATCTCCGAGGGCCTTTCACTTAATCACCGCAGGCAGGTTGATGGTCTTTCGGTCTTAGACCGACTCCTCTCCGGCCTTGCTCCCCCAGCCCTCTCTGGGCTCTGTCCCCCAAATATTCCTGCAGGTCGCACAAGATCTGCCTGCAACCCTCTTATGGTTAAACTGCCAAAATCAAGACTCTCTGCTCACCTTCACTCCTTCATTCCTCTTTTCTCCCGCCTCTGGAACAAACTCCCTCACTCTCTTCAATCCCACTCCTCCCTCCAGGTCTTTAAAACGGCTGTTCACCACCATCTCTTATCTTCCCCAATCCAAAACCTTGATCTTTTCTACCCCCGCTAATTTCACCCCAAATCCACTTTTTTGAGGTGACTTTTGACTTATTTCCTGGAAGTCCTTGGTGTCCTTGCGTTTTATACCTATCCTGCCTCCCCCCAGGCCCTCTCCCTCCAAAAACATCTCCCGATGTCCCTGATCTCAAATGTTGTGTTTGTGTGCTTCCTCCCCTTCTCTCCCCATCTTGTCGACCACTCCTCTTTTTATATACTTTGTTTGCTTGTTTGTTTGATTTGTTTGTTCGATAAATGTTAGCTGTTTCACGAGCCTCGACTCTGTATACAAAAAAATAAAAATAAACCCTCCACCGATCCAACACTGACTCCACCGATCTGGGCTTTATGGCAGAGTGGCCAGACGGAAGCTTCTCAGTGAAAGACACATGGGAGCCCACTTGGAGTTTGCAAAAAAGCACCTAAAGGATTCTCAGACTGTGAGAAGCAAGATTCTGGGGTCTGATGAAACCAAGATTGAACTGTTTAGCCTCAATTCGAAGCGTCATGTCTGGAGGAAACCAGGCACCGCTCATCACCTGCCCAATACGATCCCAACGGTGAAGCATGGTGGTGACAGCATCATGCTGTGGGGGTGTTTTTCAGCAGCCGGGACTGGGGGAAAGGTCAGGGTTGAGGGAACAATGACCGGAGCAAAGTACAGAGATATCCTTCATGAAACCTGAAACAGGGTGCTCAGGACCTCAGACAAGGCCGAAGGTTCACCTTCCAACAGGACAATGACCCGAAGCACACAGCCAAGACAATGCAGGAGTGGATCAGGGACAACTCTGTGAAGGTCCTTGAGTGGCCCAGCCAGAGCCCTGACTTGAACCCAATCGAACATCTCTGGAGAGACCTAAAAATGGCTGTCCACCGACGGTCCCCACCAACCTGACAGAGCTTGAGAGGATCTGCAGAGAAGAATGGCAGAAAATCCCCAAATCCAGGTGTGCAAATCTTGTCGCGTCATACCCAAGAAGATTCGAGGCTGTAATCGCTGCCAAAGGTGCTTCAACTAAGCCCTGAGTTCAAGGTCTTGTTACGTGGTCCCCTCGGTGAATACCTGGTCTCGGTGACCCCCGGACCGTGAGAGGAACTTCGCCAGAAAGCTGTATTATATATGCGCTTTCGCCACGCAATCCATATGAATTTCACCCAAGAGACAACTGACGTTCAAGGATATATTTCAATGGGAATGACCATACAATTGCAATGACACAACCACGGAGATTTTCCCCGAGCAATCAACCATATACAACCATCAACAATTCCCAATTCACAAGCACTTTCCTATGAGTAAGATGGCCATCTTATATACGTGTGTCCCGGTGAGTACTCACGACACCCTTTTGGTCTCGGTCCCGCACAATGTCTCTGGGCCCCTCCTGACCAAGATGATGGTCGCCGTCACCGCACTCGGGCGGTAGAACGAACCCCGGGTGGACGTGTTTCCACCGGGCAGGTATCGTACCCGGCACCGTGGCTGCAGCCCCTCGTGGCCACGCGAAGCGGATACGGTAAAGCAAGCCAAACCCCACGCCGCTTGCAAGGCGCGTTAGGCCCCAACGTGCGACCCGCACGCGTCTGTTTGGACGGTGCCGCGAACGAGGCCAGACGCGGGGTCGATGCACGGCCCCACGTCAACTTGCCGTCTCCACCGGGCAGGTACACGTCCCGGTAATTCCTCTCGCCAGACAGGCTTCGGATCGGAACGCCGCTTTTCCACGCAGCGCAAGGTCGATCCCCTCTTTTGTCGGAGCGGGGCGAGGAAGAATAATAACCGTCCTTTTTTCCTCGTGTCTTTTTCTCTTCCGTTTCCGGTCACTTCCGTTTCCGGCCACTCCCTCAGAAGGGCTCCTGACCCTCCAACCACAACAACTACACAACAACTTAATATACTACACACGGATAAGCAAAGACCTGAATGGTAATTCACATACATTCACATAAATATGTAACAGTCTGAATACTTATGTTAATGTGATATTTCAGTTTTTTCTTTTTAATAAATTTGCAAAACTTTCTAAAATCCTGTTTTCTCTGTCTCATTCTGGAGTATTGAGTGTAGATTGAAGAGAGAAAAAATGAATTTAAACGATTTCAGCAGAAGGCTGCAACATAACAAAATGTGAAAAAAGTGAAGGGGTCTGAATACTTTCTGAATGCACTGTACATATTGTTATATCGGTGGGTAGGATATATATATGTAGATTTAGGTAGATCTGTATCGGTATCATGCTTCGTCTGTCGTGGGTAGCCAGAACCACCTCGATGTAAATAAGTAGAGGACCTGTCTAGCCCGTATGTCGGATTAAGTGTGTCTTCGTCCCCATTACGAGGAGTTAGTCAGGTTTGTTATGTAATTTCGTTCTTTTTTTGTGGAGATTAGCAAAACTATACATTTTTGGAAAGCTGATAGCACCAGGAATCCGAAAAGCCATGTTTCCATTTGCGCAAATTTTTCTTTGGCGGCCATATTGGATTTTCAAATTGGCCACCATCGGAAACCTATTTTTCACGATATCTCAACATCCGAACCACCTAGAGTGCTGATTCCAACACCTATACCCACATTTTTGGGGATGAGGAATCACATGAAGCCATCTAAAATAATCTACACCTACCCTGGGATACCAGGTGGCAGCCTACAGCGGATTTTCAAGATGGCCACTTTCAGGAAACATGTTTTTTTCTGAATATGTATACCACATTGAGTGATGTTTCGCTACATTGTGGCACACGGATCATAATTATGAAACCACATCCCTCATATATCCTAAACAGGTGATTTATGTATTCAAGAGGTAAGTATATAGAGATGAGGCTATACAATCCATAATTATACATGTAATAATTACTTTTATTTGAACATAGAATATTTCCCATAGATGAAATTTTATCTTTGTCAACATTCATCAACATTTTGTCCTCATAGGTTTTCAAATGTCCTCATCACTGTCGTCAGAGCAGAGAACAGGTTGACAGTCATCGTCGTTTTCACATTCGGAGCTGCACAAACACAAGTCTGTGCATGCCAAGTCATTGGCACGGCACGAACACCGTCTCGATGAGCAGTCTCCTTTGCACTGACATCTGACCATCTCAAGTATTGCTTTCGGTGCTGGTGGTACATCTGTCATTAGTGGTTTCAATTCCCCATCGTTGTCCTTGAAGTAGCCATGTTGCTGTGGATCCAGGAACACTTGATGTGCGATAGTAGCCTGAGCCCATACCCTTGCCTGAAGATGTACACGATCAACATGCTGATTTAGAGCCCCTAGCGTTGGAGGTAACTTGTGACTTTCAGTCATGTGTTTACAGAAGAGGTACCAGCGCAACTCCGGAATGCTGTTGATACATATTCCCTTTGGTACGTACACTGCACATACAAATCTTGCCAAGTTGGACATCTGATCTGCGGTCACATCTGCAGCATCACCGAGCATTCTCATGGCCTGTATCACGTCACTATCGGCTCTGACGAAAGCTTCAAACCATGTTGTTTTGCCTATTCGCGAAAACCGTCCAGTATTGTCTGCTCCTGTGAATGTGTGGAATGCTGGCAATGCCTTGGCCTTTTCGACGCCAAGATTGTTCCAGATTGGTTGTACTTGCACAAGGCCCGACACAAGGGAGACAGCAGTGTTTTTGAGCAGAACATCATAGTTAGCTATGACCAAGACCAGGACATCCGTATCAGGAGAGAAGAAGGTAAGCTGTTCTGCGTTGGGATTGTGGCGAGTTGCCAGCACTGCTTGGTGAATCATCAGAGTGTCTGCCTCCTCATGATTATTGTCTTCAAAATGCACGCCTTTGTTACTCTTGGCCTTTCCTGCTGCACATATAATTATCAGCTTGGAGGCATCTCTGTTGTACTCCAACGTTTTCTCAGCCAGATATTCTGCCAAATCTGACTTTGTCTGAGCGTGTGACAAGAACCGCTTCATGGTGATGTGTTGGATCTTGGTATTGTCCTTCACTTGGTACTGGACTGGATTGTGCCCCCCTCGTCTTTTTTGTCTTGTGCTTTGCTTCAACGAATCGGCCTTGTAAGTATCAAACACGAGGATAACTTCGTCAAAATGTCTTGTCAGTGACATCAATCTGGTATTAAAGCTGACACTGAGATCTTCAACGGTTACTGTTGCAGCTGGTTTTGTCGACAATTTCTGTACAAGAACCATGGCGTCGACTACTGCTATTTTCATAGCTGCAGAGTTATGGACTTGAGCTTGAGGACTTGAGGTCGGAGCTAAGTCACCCGGAGCTAAGTCTCCATGTTTCACAAGGAGATGGATTAACTTTGACTTGTCACTTTGTCTGTTTTGGTGTCGAACTGATCTTTGAATTCTCTGGTCAGCCGTGACAATTCTGGAGAGGCCATAAAGAATCTCTGCCTTGCATTGGCATTATTGGAGATGCCTGGAAGTCCAGAATGAACCTTCATTGCTCTGTTTTCCTGTTCACAAGCGTGGTCTGCACCGATTGATACAAAGGGGATGCTAGATTTCGTTACTGAGATATTTCCATTCTCGAGTTCCCTGTATGTGGCCAGATGCGTCTTCCTCAGGTCATACATATCTGCTATGTATCGCGGCCAAAGACGTTTGTATTTGATACGATCCATGGAGAAAAATAGCTTGCTGAGTGCCTCACCAGATTCGAGGTGGAGTTTGAGATCTGCGTCCCGAGAAGCTTCCACAAAGAACAGAATTGTCTCCACTCGATGCAGGTAATTCATCAAGGACTTGAACATGGCTTTTTTGGATTGTTCTGTTTCCCAAGTCTTGAATATATTCACAACATCAGCTGTAGTGATGACATTCAACAGTTTTGTGTTGGCTTCTTTCACACTTGTGGCTTTGGTGAACTTGTCCTTTTCTGAACATGCCTCGTCTATTTCTTCTGACATATCTGAGCAAACGGTTTTCAACTGTGGATAATCTTTGAAGAACAGGTCCAGCGCCATTTCATAAAGTGCTATATATGAATAACTATGAGCACGGAGAGTGCGTTTGTAATGCGAACATCTCAGGATCTGCCTTGTTGTTGAAGGTCCGTAGAGGTCGGCCTCTATCCACGCGTCATCAATACCTGAGTTCTCAATGGAAGTACCCAGGGCTCTCAAAGCAGCCATGACCACATGCAGCTCGCCAAGCCGAGGTACAACGGTACCTTTCAGGTCTGGCCTTGCATCCAGCAGCCTTATCACCTTTTCATAGAGGGCCATATCCCAGGAAATGACTGTAGGGTGGCTTGTACCAACAACTAAGTTCTTTAGCTGAGTTGTCTGAGAGATGACGGTCAGAAGAGTCGACCACTCGTGTGCTACTTCAGGTAGAAGGGGTAAGACTCCGACTTGTGTCAAACTGTGACTACCCGACAGCAATGAGTGGTATCCTGCCCAACCAGGTATATATGTGCTGTTTGATTTCTGCATTCTGGTGATCATAGAAGCAACCAACCATCCT
Organism: Myxine glutinosa; assembly: GCF_964187855.1. Taxonomy (NCBI): domain Eukaryota; kingdom Metazoa; phylum Chordata; class Myxini; order Myxiniformes; family Myxinidae; genus Myxine; species Myxine glutinosa. Next base: position 156,424,736 of record NC_136265.1, on the reverse strand, counting down.
AGATGTGTAAGGTGATACGCTGGTGATATACCATCCTTGCTGATGTGGAATGTGTCTGTTCTCTTTATGGTTTTCGGCACCGGCTTGTCACAATGAAGCATAGGAACCTGGTACGGGGTCACTGACAAACTGGTAGTGTCAGCTATGCTCAGTTGTGGCGCCAATGTTTCTCCTTGAGTGTCACGTTTTTGATAAACAGCAATGATTGTTCCACGGGTTGTCCCTTTGCCATCCACGCTGTCTTCAGCAAAGTCTGTGTTATCAGCTGCAAAAAACACAAAAGTTCCCTTCTTCAAAAATGGAGGAACATAAAGTCCTTGGAACTTCAGGGTGTTTTCCACAATGGCATTTGCTAGGGCTGTTTCGAGGTGCATAACACGACTGTACGAGACACAGTAACCTTGAGAGCAGAGACTTTCCAGGAGTTTCTTGTTTCTTGTGTCATGGTGAACTGCCAAGGCTAATCCTAGAGACTGTGGAGTTTCTTGTGATTTGGTTGATCGGAAGGTCGCAGAATCAGTTTTGGGCCTATAGTTCACTTGCTTGTCAGATTTGAATCCACCCAATAGCATCTGACTAACAGTGAGTACTTCTCTGTTAACGTGAGTGGTTCGTTTTTCAGTTTCTAGTGTTTCTGTTGGCCCCACCATAACCCATCTGATCATTGCGTGGAGTGCTGCTGGAACATCATCTGTGCTGCTAGTGACCTGTATAGCATCGGATGAGTTTTCCTGTTGGTGGAAGTTCTTGATAATTCTGCGCAATGCCTTTGCTGCTTTATAGATAATATTCAGATCGTCTACTTCACTTTCTATCATGGCAGACTGAACCATATCGGATTCGCATGCATCTGGGGAGTAAAGAACAGAAGGTTTTCTCCTGTCCTTTTGCCTAACAGACGTTACGTGTGGTAGTTCTAGAAGAATTCTCTCCTTGAGCCAGTGTCTACTATATGCAGGGAAGTGGTGCGCCAATGCATCTGTGCCACCAAGCAAGTTGATGTATGTTGTTTCAATATGTGCCATGGATAAGTATTGTTTATTCTGAGTTTGACAGTCGACAAGGCTAATCAACTCAATCAAACATGATGTTTGAAACGGATGACCTCTCTCTGTTGTTCCCTTGTTATCCTTGGTACGTAACACATGGAATACATTTGTTGTCCAACATGACTTGTGGTATTGAACATCGATTGCATGTGCATCAGTGGGTGAGATGGATGTGTTTAACCTAGTTTGCAGGGTGAGATTTCCAGACAGCTCCACAGCATCGTGTAATGCTTTCCCACCGTTTTCTGTTCTCAATGTGTACAATTTTTGCTCGTTATCTTCCTGGCAGAAAAAGCAATGTTCCTTAATGAATGGAGCTGTTGCAGAACGTGTAAACGGACTGGTGGTGGAAGTTGATGGTTCGTCCAGTTCTGTGCTTTTTCGCTTTTGTCCACGTTTTTTCTCTGTGTAGGAGCCGGCTGAAATGTGATATTGATGGCGGTCTTTGGCACGTTGTACCTTCTCTTTGTTGGTTGCATTTGAATAACAGATACGATGCCAAACTGCATTATTGAATTGCAGACTTTCACTTGTTTCATCCTTTAAGCGACTGTGAATTTTAACATATTTTCCATCATGGTAGGCTGCTCTATCATTAAGGGTTTGTAGCAAGTGTTCAAACGAGTCCGGTTTGGGCTGCTGGACAAGCGTTCCATATTTTGCTGAAGCGGTTTGACAAATTATGCAGTGCTGCCACTGTGTGGGCTGAGTCGTAACTTCACTCATCTTCTCTCAAGACCTGCAAATATATAAAACGACAACAGGTAAGTAATTGTGAGCTTCATGAGGTTTATTTTAAATGAACTATTAGGTCTGATATAATGACTTTCCATGTACATGAACTGAACATGTTGAAATGATTATTTTCATGTACATGAATTATGAAATGAAATGAAATGAGTAGATTATTTCAGATGGCTTCATGTGATTCCTCATCCCCAAAAATGTGGGTATAGGTGTTGGAATCAGCACTCTAGGTGGTTCGGATGTTGAGATATCGCGAAAAATAGGTTTCCGATGGTGGCCATTTTGAAAATCCAATATGGCCGCCAAAGAAAAATTTGCGCAAATGGAAACATGGTTTTTCGGATTCCTGGTGCTATAAGCTTTCCAAAAATGTATAGGTTTGCTAATCTCCACAAAAAAAGAACGAAATTATAAATCTGAACATAATGAACCTGACTAAGTGGGGCATGATAAATAGTTCGAGGAAATGAGGATAAGACTCCATTGTTTGTGAAACCTCTGTGATCATGCATGTGTCCCGTATGGCAATGCACTCTTATACATTAGTAAGGCCCATTAGTGCACCACATTAATTAATTCCCCTCCTCCACAATAAGACTGACCGAAAAGACCGACAGGAAGTGGCCGCGTACAACAGCGCCATGGCAGGCAAACATCGTACAAGGCAGGCTGAGGCCACGCCCAACGCGATGGATGGACACCGCGGGTTTGGTGGGTGGGTCGCACGACTGGTGGGAGGGGACTCGTGAATTGGGAAGATGCCCGGATGACATCAGAGCACGCCGAAAAAGAGACGGAGCGGCGAACATTTTGTCACTTTGGTCCGGACTTTGGTGGTGAACGTTGGTGTGCCAACATTGTCCCTTCTCGTTCTTAGACTGATCCTGCCCTGATGTCTCTCTTCCCTTTGGCTTCTCGCTTTGGCTTCTGCCCTTCCCAGACCTCCCTTCTGCCCCTGCCTTTCACTCTGTTTGGACCCTTCTTCCATTTGCGAACCGCGAATTACCTGCTGGACGACGGGCGTTGGAGCAACGTTGGAGTGCCATCGAGTCTCCTCCCTGGCATTCACGTGCGAGCGAGGCTTGCGAATAGAGCGGGCGAGACCGGGGCGAGCGAGTGGCTCGGCCTAGCAGTGGGCGGATGGGGGTGCATCGAGGTCTGTCTTCCCACTGACCGGAGTTGCATCGGACGACGCGCTCGAGCCGGAGAATTCCTGATGACCCGGCATTCAGACAGATCCACAAAGACTCATCCACAAACACAACAAGTTATTTTCGATTATCTTTCCATTTGTGCTGTATGTGAAGTCTGTGCGTGGGGACGTCCCAACCTCGGTCTTCGTTCTTCCGTCGCATTCTTTGTTATCGGGTCCGTGATAAATATTTATTTTTGTACCATAAATTCTGTGTTCGTTCATGAGTTAATTTCCACAGGGAGAATACATCGTCGGGGCCGTGAAGGTGAGCCGCGGCATTTCCCCCCCCCCCCCCCCCTTCTTGCATATGATCCACCATCGATTTGATTGTCGCCTCATTAAGCTCGATTCCATCCATGGACGTTCTGTCTTCACAGAGCGTCCGCATGACAAGTGGTGTCAGGAGTGGGATACGGGCCCGACGGACAATTTTTTTTGTCCGCGGCTGTGATCGACACAGTCGGGCGTACAATGCGCTCGGCATTCGGACGAAAAAAAATTCATAGTCAGAGGCGCTATAAAAAATATTTTTTTTTCGTCGATTGGAATGTGCAAAACCGCGGTTCAAAAATTTAAATTCTTGTTTTATTCTTGAGGTAAAATACGCAACCGGGAATTGCGCTAGCCACCAGCGGGGTAATGGCGGATGCGCAGTTGGACCCGTGTGAGGGAAATGCCGACGGGATTTGAAGTGGGCTGAATACTGGGGTGGAGCATAGTGATGGATCTTCCCCCGCCGTCGGGACGGCCGCGATACCCGACCAGGTTTGGGATCTCTTATTTAGGAAGATAGAGGGATTGAACGATAAAATGGAGGAGCGATTGAGTCGTAAAATGAATGCTCAGAGTGAGCAGATAGGGAGATTGAATGAAAAAATGGATTCCCAAAGGAATGAATTGAAGGATGAAATGAGGGGAAGGAAAAGGGAATTGAAGGGAGATATGGAGGAAATGAGTGAATGAATGAATAACAAAATGGCTGAACAAAACATTGAAATGGAGGAAATGGATGAGCAAATTAATGCTCACACCGACAAAATTGATGGATTGAAGGAAGAATTGGAGGGGCAAATTGATGGATTAAAGAGGGATTGAAAGGACAAATTGAAGGAATGGAAAGTAAAATTGATGGATTGGAGGGGAAGATAGAGGGGAATGAATGAGCAAATGAATGAACAAGGGAATGGAACAAGCGTTACGCCTCGGTCCCCTGTCGGTGAAGTGATGTGAGTTGACAAAGTGGAGGACGCAAGGTGGCCATCTTGGATTTTGACGTGGCGACCCAATTTTCAATAGCGTTCTTTCTTATGCGGAGATACACCCACACACCAGATTAGAAGTTAGTAGTTCGTTTATTTTTCAAGATATTTCGCTCACAAGGTTCAGACATATATGGTGGCCGCCATCTTGGATTTTGACGTGGCGACCCAATTTTCAACAGCGTTCTACCATATGCCTAGATACACCCACACACACGGTATTAGAAGTTGGTACTTCGCTTATTTTTCAAGATATTCCGCTCACAAGGTTCAGACATACATGGCGGTGGCCATCTTGGATTTTGATGTGGCTACCCAATTTTCAATAGCGTTCTTCCTTATGCTGGTGTCATGTATTCCACTGAACAATCAGCATTCCAGACCTCTAAGGATCTGCTCAAATCGTCCAATGTTCTCATTCATTTTGATCCAGAGAAGGATCTTGTGCTGACATGCGATGCCTGTCGCTATGGAGTGGGGAGTGTATTATCACATGTGATGCCTGATGGGACGGAAAGACCTGTTGCATTTGCATCCAGAACGTTGTCCCCGGCAGAGAAGAACTATTCCCAACTTGACAAGGAAGGATTGGGAATTGTTTTCGGCGTCAGCAAATTTCGCCAGTACCTTCTTGGACATCATTTCACGATTCGCACTGATCACAAGCCGCTGATCAGTATGTTTGGTCCAACTAAGGCGACATCTGACATACTACCGCCCAGGATCATCCGCTGGTCCGTGTTTCTCGCTGCTTATGACTACACCATCTATATATATAAAACACAGTTTGTGTGTGTGTGTGTAATGTTACCGATAGACTCCTAAACGGAGAGGCTCACGTGCTTGATATTGGCATAGACATGGCCATTGAGCCTGGGAAGAACATGGCCTACCTAAAATAAAAAATTTCATCATATTTTTTTACAATATTTTTACCTCAGCGCATTTCAGCGAGGAATATTATACACGGAATCTGACCGGTGGCAGAGCAGCGCGCTGATTCACTCAGAGCGATCACGTGATGTTCCATCCCCGCCGCCAGTTGGCTTCACATTTCACGGAGTATGAGGGTTCTATATATTTTCAAATCAGTGCGCCCGACTCGCTCACGTGCTTGATTTGTGGCATAGACATGGCCATTGGGCCTTCACGGTGTAATTTGTGCGAGGCTTTTGTCCGAGTGAGCTTGAGTCGAGAGGGGCAAATGTACGGGTTGGGAATGTACGGGTCTCCCTTCCCCCGCCCGGCAACGCCGGTACTGGAGGGCGTCACAGGATCGGTGAGTCTCCAAAAGCCGCTTCGTGCTGTTGCGAAGATTCAGGACAATGTCGCGATTGTTGTGCTGCTCTAAGACCATGAGAACTGCAAGGTCATTGTTGACTGGCCCTCCCCTTCCCCCTCCCCCCCCTACCCCCTCCCCCTCCCCCCCCCCCCACCTTCCCCTCCCCCCTCCCCCCCACCTTCCCCTTCCCCCCCCACCTTCCCCTTCCCCCTCCCCCTCCTCTCCCCCCTCCCCTCCCTCCTCCCCTCCCCCTCCCCCTCTTCTCCCTCACGTTTATACACGAAATGCCGGGTACTTCCCCCCCCCCTCTTCTCCCCTCCCCCCCCGTTCCCCTCCCCCTCCTCTTCCCCCTCCCCTCCCCTCCCCCGCCCGGCAGTGCCGGGTACTTCTGCTAGTATGTTATAAGCCCGGTTCGTCTATCACAAATGCAGATGCCATGAGTCGGTTACCCCTTCCAGAATCCGTTGATGATTCGCCTACACCAGGATCCATTATCGCACTGATGGATCATCTGGAAGATTGTGCTGTTGATTCCGGCCAGATCCGCACTCATACTAGACGAGACCCCGTTCTGTCCAGAACTGTCCAGGCTGTGCAGCTTGGATGGCATTTGCTACCTGAGCTTGACCCAGCTTTTGCGGCTTTTAAAGCATGTGAAAACGAACTCAGCGTGGAAAATGGTTGCCGACTCTGGGGATGTCGTGTCGTGATCCCGGAAAATCTGCGTTCCAGGGTCATGAATGAAATCCATGACTGTCACCCCAGGATTGTGAAGATGAAGTCACTCGCTAAAAACTATGTGTGGTGGCCGAATCTTGATGCTGATATCGAACATCATGTTCGACATTGTTACCCCTGCCAGAGCACCCGGAATACACCTGCGAAAGAGCCACTGCATCCCTGTTACGTGCTCCTCCCCAAACCCCGGTCACGGTGTACCTCCGAGCCCCGAAAGGAGTCACGGCAGAAAGATGTGTTATTCTGTGTGTCAATGACCAATGGTGAAACCACACCAATTGTTACCAAAAAACAAGTATTGTATTAAGGTCACACAAGAATAACAACACAAGAACAATATTAATCAATTGTACAACAAATATTATATCATTCCTATGATGGTACCATCAGTTTCTTACAATATAACTCACTGTACTCCCAGTGAGCGAAAAGAACATTCCCAAAGTCTGTCCCGGCACCAAGCCAAAGTCGATCCACGCTCCGGTGATCGCAAGAAAAATGTCGTATCGAGACCAGAATCCAGTTCGGCCGACAGTCACGCTGCCAAAGAGGCGCAAAGGTGCCCTCAAAAGGCGACTGGCAAATCACACCTTCGGGTATGAACGTTCAACGGCTCCCAAACGGAGAACCACAAATTCCCAATCGAAATCCATGTTACTCACGCAAACCAGGCTAACGGCTGGGTGCGGTGAAATGGCTGGAGCGAGGTGAAAAGGTTGGAGCGATGTGAAATGGCGGGAGCGAGGGAAAACGGCAGAGGGGCCCGCACTGGAGGCGTTCCTGGCTACCAGGGGACGCAGATCTCCATTTCACTTAAATGATAACAATAATAGTACATGGAACCCAAAATAACAATAATAGTACATGGAACCAAAAATGCTTACAGTGGATGAAAACCACAACGACGGAAGTGACTAATCCGTAACAATCCCTGGGAATGGCCCAGCGAACCGTGGCATCGCCTACATCTCGATTATGCCAGGCCTATTAACGGCAGCATGATTCTAATAATTACGGACGCGCACACAAAATGGATTGATGCCTATGTGACGCATGGTACTACGTCAGCCATTGTCATCGACAGACTCAGACGCTGTTTCACCACTCATGGTCTGCCCAGGATGATCGTGAGTGATAACGGTTCGTGTTTTTCCAGTCCCGAGTTTGCCGAGTTCACACGTCGGAACGGCATCAAACATAAGTTTGTCAGCCTACATCACCAGGCTTCAAATGGCTTGGCCGAACGATCCGTGGGACTCATCAAATCCGGATTGCAGAAACCTCAGGAGGGAACCTGGAAACAAAGCTTTCTCGTCTCCTGTTCGAATACCGCATCACGCCACAATCAACAACCGGGGCAGCTCCGTCTGAGTTATTGATGAAACGACACTTGAGATCGACACTTGACAATCTCAAACCAGACATATCATCATACGTTTATCAGAGCCAGCTTAATCAAAAGTTGGTGCACGATAAGACGTCCAACAGTTGCTGTATCAACATCGGAGATCCAGTGTTTGCCAGAAATTTTGGTGCAGGTGCGACGTGGCTACCAGGGGACATCATCGAGAAGCCAGGTCCACTGTCTTGCGTGATTCGCCTGCAGGAGGGCCGTGAAATTCGTCGACATCAGGACCACATAACCTACCGTCATTGTCAGTCGATAGATCCTGCAGCATTGTCACAGTCAGAACAACAGTTCGAACCACCACTACCGGAGATCGTCGTGGCGGCAACAGCCGGCTGGGATGCCCCGAAAACCTCTGCGAACGCGACACCCATCGTGGAGACCAAAGGAATCACCTCGGAATCTGTATCCACTGGTACACCACCACCAAAAGGGATCACCTCGGACTATGTATCCACTGGTACACCGCGACGCTCAATGCGTGAGAGAAAACCACCCGACAAGTTGAATCTTTGAAGATGTTTTTTTTCACGTTGACACATGTTCTATTTTCACGTTGACACATGTTCTATTTTCACGTATTTTCATTATTTTCATAATCGTTTGCACACATATTTTCTCATGTTTTGGAAATGTTGCTTTTGAAATGTCAATTCTGGAAATCTAGCACGTATTGCTCTTGGTAATTTTGGACTTAAAGGGGAGGATGTCATGTATGAAGCTGCAAATATTCACCGTTGTATCCCTACACCGTGACCGCGTTGTATCCCTCTGCCCCAGCTCGGATGGCGCTGTAGTGAATCGGGCCTGTATCGGGAGAGTTAATAAACGTGTGCTACAATCGATCGTAGTCTGTCGAGATACCTTACACGTAGATACACCCACACACCAGATTAGAAGTTAGTAGTTCGTTTATTTTTCAAGATATTTCGCTCACAAGGTTCAGACATATATATGGTGGCGGCCATCTTGGATTTTGACATGGCGACCCAATTTTCAATAGCGTTCTTCCTTATGCCTAGATACACCCACACACCAGATTAGAAGTTAGTAGTTCGTTTATTTTTCAAGATATTTCGCTCACATGGTTCAGACATATATATGGTGGCGGCCATCTTGGATTTTGACGTGGCGACCCAATTTTCAATAGCGTTCTTCCTTATGCTTAGATACACCCACACACCAGATTAGAAGTTGGTACTTCGCTTATTTTTCAAGATATTCCGCTCACAAGGTTCAGACATACATGGCGGCGGCCATCTTAGATTTTGACGTGGGTTGCACCCACACACCAAATTAGAATTCGGTCCTTCGCTTACGCACGTACGCACGCACGGACAGATGCACACACGGACGGAGGGGAAAACCATAGTCCCCCTTTCGCTCCGCAGTGCGACGGGGGACAAAAATAGAGGAGGGCATGATACAGGCTGTCCGAATGGGGGAAAAGTTGGAGGATAGGATTAGTGCAACAAATACCCGAATTGATAAAGCAAATGGAGACCTGGAAGACTATCGAGGCCGGGTGGATGCCAGAATGCGAAAACAGAGTGAGGAATGGGGACTCCTTAAACAACAGGGGGGTGAATTGGCCGAGGAGGTAAAGGGGTTAGAAACCCGCATAACAGAGCAGGAGCGGGGGTTAATTGAGAAAGGCCTGTGGGGGCCGCAAATGGATAATGAAAGGGTGAGTGATTTGGTGCAGGAGCGACTGGAGACGATCAAAGCGGAGGTTGTTCGGGTCCAAGAAAGCCGAAGGGAAGAGGTGAGTCGGTCCGATAAGCATCTCCAGGATCATATTAAGGTGACCCAGGAGACCCTCACCACGAGCCACATTTGGACACCAGAGGCTCCGAAACTGAATACCCAGTTGGGGGGGGGTGTTTTGGCTCCGGACTGGATTTGGACAGAGAGGAATCGGGGAATAGAGTCTCTGGAAAAACAATCCCCCTCGTACATTTTGATGGATCAGGGAGCCTCGAGGCTTTCCTGACACAATTTGAGTGCGTGTCTCAGCTCAATGGTTGGGGAGAGCGGAAGCGCATGGGGAATCTGGTGGCGACACTGCGGGGGTCAGCCGCAGACGTGCTAAACGTAGTCCCAGAGGGAATATTGACCAGCAAGGCCATCTGCGAAGCCTTGAATAACAGGTATGGGACGGGTGCAAGGTGCGACCTGGTCAGCGCACAGCTGCTGCATCTCAGGCAAGAGCCTAACGAGACGATGCAGGAGCTGGCCCAGGATATATACCAATCGGTGAGGATAGCATACAGAGACCTACCAGCACAGGCGTGGGACAAGCTGGCGATAGAGAAATTTATGGCTACTCTTCCGGACCCCGAGACGTAATTTGGCTGCAAAGGGTATTTTTGATTTATTGATTAATTATTTATTAATTAGTGAATTAATCAATCAATTCTTTAATTTTTTCGATTAATGACTTATTAAATTAATTTTCAAAAAGTTACAGCTTCAGATGAAACACTGGTGGTTGAGGTTGTCACCAGTGCCAGTTGTCACCGATGACAAACCCTATGTGAACCTGGAAATTGTTGTTACTATAAGGTTTTTTGGTGGATTTCTAATGGTTCGGGGGTATATATGACAGAACCACCTCTTGCCGCTGCAGCAACTTTGGGGAACTTCCGTAATTTGCATAAATCCAAGATGGCCGCTGCCGACCTTGGTTCAAATGGAAAATCAGCAATAACTTTTGATAGAATCGAGCTAGAAGGATGATTTTGGTACCTACACAGGTTTTCACACATGGCGGATGCAATGAAAGTGTCAAAAAAAGTTTTTGATGTTGCCACACAAACATAATCCAAGATGGCCGCTGTTTTGATTTGGCAAAATAGCTAATCGGCCATAACTTTTGATAGAATCATGCTAGAAGGTTGATTTTGGCATCTACCCATAGGTTTTCCCATATGGCAGAGGCAATGGAAGGCTCAAATTATGGTTTTCATGTTGCTTGGAAACCATAATCCAAGATGGCCGCCGGTTGTATATGGTGAAGTCGCTATTCGGCTATAACTTCTGATAACATTCTGCTAACTTCCTTATCCCAAGAAATCATGTTCTGTTTCACGTTTTATGTGAACAACATTCTGATAACTTCCTTAACAGATGAAATATTTTTCTGTTTCAGGTTGTGTGAAACTTTGAGACACCATGGACTGCCTGTTTGCCCCTTGTAAATCCACACGCAATTCTACGAAGTGGCGGAGTCTTGGCAATGGTGGACTCAATACCATCATCAAAGGAGCATAGAGAAGGGGGATGGTTTGCATCTGGACATTGAATCAAAATTAGCCACTAAACCCCCACCACAGCTGCGGTGTCATGTATCCTGTGGAGCGTCATATACATAGGTTCTTCAGTGGAGTGGATACATCGAAGTGGATACAGTGGATACATCGAAAGAACATAGGGGACGGGATGCCACTAAAAGGCGAAAAACTGAAAGGTCCCAAAGTGAACCACCAGTGAGGCGACGGCGGTCACAACTAAAGACATTTAACTTCAAGCTGCACTGCTTGTTATGCGGAGAAGAAAGTCTGCCGTTGGACGAGCGTCATCGTGACAGATGGGACAAAGTCTGCCAGTGCGAAACTGATGTGCGGCCCGGCCGCCTAACATTTAAGCAGCAGCTCCTTGATATCGGTGAGGGTCGCGGAGATGCGTGGGCACTGGGCACATGATGTAGCACTCCGCATGGCTGGTGTCACAGACCTACCAGCCGCAGACGCACAGTATCATTTGCGTTGCTATAATGCGTACAGAAAACCTCTTGTCAAACCCGTTGATTGTGTTCCTCTGATATCTGATCCAGCTTTGTCTAGTCTTATTGATGATGATTTCTAACTGGGAGCAAACTTGGACGGTATCAGAGTTGTATCAAATATATCATGAATATGAAGGGCAACAATGTATCAAACAAATGATGTCAAACTTATCATATTATTTTGGTGACCAGATTGTGATCTTACGTTTAGAAGGTTGTGCAAATATAGTAGGGTTCCGCAATTTTATATCAAGGTCTATGAAACTTGCATCCCAGAAGAATGCAGCTGAGGATGAAGAAGATGTTGATAAGATTGTGTGCAAGGTGAGATCAGAGGTGAAGGCAATAGCAAAGCCCATTGACTATGATTTAGACCAGTTCACTTTTGCGAAAACCTGTGAAAGTACTAGTGAAACGCTGCTGACCCTGATTGCCCAGTTAGTGTCTAAAGGGAAAAAAAGATAAGGTTGCTTTGACAATATCACAATGTATACAACAGCATATTTCCTTATCACCTAACCAGACAACACTTGGTCTGGCGCTGAAGTTACATCATAAGTTTGATAGTGCAGAACTTGTCAGGTTGATGCATGAGCATGGTTTAGCTACAAGTTATGATGAGGCATTACGGTTTCGAAATCAGTAGCCATATATATGGTTGATCACGAGAAAGACGTGCTGCAGCAAGTGGTTGGTCTGAGTAGAAGGGTGGGTCCGCTCTTTGGCTGGTGCGATAACTTTGACCTGCTTGTGTGCACCCCGAATGGTCGACGTGAGACCCACTGCATGGCTATTGAGTTCATGTGCCATCCGGCTGGGGATATACTGACAGGGTATATCCTGACAGGGTATATCACGCAGGGGATTCTCCTCCACTCATCGTTCCTAGACTCAAGAAGTTCGCAGCTGCAAAATTTAAGCTGAAGAACCTATCTTCGGTTACTCTGCAGCACTATAGTGGACCAAAAAAGACCAAGCCACCCAGCTTATCAAATAACATTGGGAAACCATTTCAAAATGTATGCAAATTGACAGAAAGTATTTTGTATTTGTATTGTCGTATTTTATGTTGATAAACCTGGAAGTACAACATATATTCTGGGAGAAAATATGCGTATTGCTTGAAGCGAGGCTTGCCACATTGTCCTCTCGTTCTAAACTCTCAAAACTTCTAAATTGGAACCACAAACACCACCCATCCTTCGATAAAAGATTATAATTGAAAATGCTGAACTTACAAGTCGGTAGAGCCGATGTTTCGGCGAGAATACACTCACCTTGTTCACGGCAGATGTTGAACCCATCGCCGAAACATCGGCTCTACCGACTTGGAAGTTCAGCTTTTTAAATTATAAACAGTTACTGATTTAATTCGACGGGATGAATCATAACAACTTGCATCGATTTACCACTCATTCTTCATTCATGCCATAAGCCCCACAAACCAACAACCGCACACGGGGCAAAATGCATTCGCCATTGCTGCAGACGCCATAAACGGCACCTTTGAGTGGACACATGGAGGAAGCGAGGCAGCCATGGCGGCAGCGGGTGGACACATGGAGGAAGCGTGGCAGCCATGGCGGCAGCGGGTGGACACATGGAGGAAGCGTGGCAGCCATGGCGGCAGCGAGTGGACACATGGAGGAAGCGAGACAGCCATGGCGGCAGCAAGTGGACACATGGAGGAAGCGAGACAGCCATGGCGGCAGCGAGTGGACACATGGAGGAAGCGAGACAGCCATGGCGGCAGTGAGTGGACACATGGAGGAAGCGAGACAGCCATGGCGGCAGCGGGTGGACACATGGAGGAAGCGAGACAGCCATGGTGGCAGCGGGTGGACACATGGAGGAAGCGAGACAGCCATGGCGGCAGCAAGTGGACACATGGAGGAAGTGAGACAGCCATGGCAGCAGCGAGTGGACACATGGAGGAAGCGAGACAGCCATGGCGGCAGCGAGTGGACACATGGAGGAAGCGAGTGGACACATGGAGGAAGCAAGACAGCCATGGCGGCAGCGAGTGAACACATGGAGGAAGCGAGACAGCCATGGCAGCAGCTGTTACACTTGAGGGGTGGATTGTTTAATGATGGTACACTCATGGGGCTGGGCTTGCAATGATAAGCTCGCATTGTTGGGGTGTATATTTTGTGAAATTCCGGGTCGGCTGTGAAACCAGATTTGCGCTTTTATTTTGACTTCCCTTTCGACTTTATTTTTTATTCTTTTGTTAAAATAAAAACAAAGATCTTCCTAATCGACCTTCTCCCTCCCACCGGAGCTCTACATAATTGAATAGAGAAAGAACCTTTGGAAAGAAAGAAAGAAGAGGAGAGGGAGGAGGAAGAAGAGCGCGTGGAGTGGGTGGAAAAGGGTGAAAACGAACGATGCACGTCCAGTCCAAGTTTTGACGAGAAACTCAGCCTGTGTGAGCTTTTTGAGGCTTTGATTAATTGATATCTCTGAGGGCTGCCTGTTGGAGACACAGTCGGTGCCGAAGAGATTGGGGTGGTGGAGGATTTTCTCGGTGCATGTGGGATCGTGAGGCAAAGTGGAAGAGGAAGCAGAACCTTTTGCTCCGTCTCAAGTTTCGTCCGAGGCGGCCAGAGGCAAAGTGCGGCTTCATGGTCTTGCAGAAACTGCCCTGGGCAAGTCGTTAGTGGAGCTTGGGGACACCCACTGAGAGAGAGAGAAGAGTGGAGGGGAGGCGCCATCCTTGGGACACGTGGCTGGGGCGAGGCAGCCAGGACGCCATCTGAAACAGGCCTGAATTCCCCTCCTCCCCTCATCCCCTCCCAGTTTTATTTTACCTTTTATTTCCTTTATCCTGGCGAATATTTATTTGTTATTTTGCTGCCCTCTCCCTCCCCTTTGGGATTAGCTAGGGATACCGGGTGGGTTGTTTTATTGTCTTGTCTGTTTTGTCTTGGCGCCTGTCTGCCCTTTAATTACTTGATCTTTGCCGCTGCATATCAGTGGGATTTCTTTTTCTTACGATTTATCTTTTCCTTGGTGTTGTACCCTGTGTTTTTTTTCTTGATTTTGAGTGAAGTATTTGCATTTATTTCCCTGTTTTGAATTTGCATTGCATTTCTGAATTGGCATACTGTTTTTGAAGATTGGGGGTGGGGGGTGGGGGGAGGGGTGTAAAATTACATCAGCATTTGGATGGTAGCTTCGCTCGGTCACTTCTGATTGCTCATTCGGCGCGACCTGCCCACGGGGAACGTATTGGTCCGAGCACATCATTTAGGATCTCCGGAGCAATAGGCAGTACCCTGAGCCCTTCACACAAGGTGGAGGTCGTAACACAGCAAGTGGACACATGGAGGAAGCGAGGGGACACATGGAGGAAGCGAGGGGACACATGGAGGAAGCGAGGGGACACGTGGAGGAAGCGAGACAGCTATGGCGGCAGCGAGTGGACACATGGAGGAAGCGAGTGGACACATGGATGAAGCGAGACAGCTATGGTGGCAGCGAGTGGACACATGGAGGAAGCGAGACAGCCATGGCGGCAGCGAGTTGCCACATGGATGAAGCGAGTGGACACGTGGACGAAGTGAGACAGCCATGGCGGCAGCAAGTCGACACATGGAGGAAGCGAGACAGCCATGGTGGTAGCGGGTGGACACATGGAGGAAGCGAGACAGCCATGGTGGCATCGAGTGGACACTTAGAGGAAGTAAGACAGACATGGCAGCCCCAAATGAGTGCCACCATCGACTTGGTGAACACCATGGAGTTTTCCACCAGGCAATGGGCGCCAGCGGATAAATCGGAGCTTGCCAATGAGTGCTGATGGATCACAAAAGCATGGACATGTGAGGTGATAGGCGACATGTCTGTACTATAAAGTGTCATGTCAAGCTGGCAAGAGGGGTGGGACGTCTGCGAGCAATACAAAGGAGATTGGAGTCGGGAACGTAGGGGGAACTTTGAGTAGAGTAGTCCGACGGCGAGGCAAGGAACGGGCTCTTGGGCGTGGTCACAACACACCTACTGATATTCTCCCGAGCTGTGTCTCGCTCACTCCATCTAAAACTCCAGAGCACATGCAGAGTTTTCCAGTGGCCCATTTAGTCAGGTTCATGATGTTAACAAATATAATTTCGTTCAAAATTTTGGGAGATTAGCAAACCTGTACATTTTTGGAATCATCAGAGCATGGAGAATCCGAAAATCAATGTTGGCATTTGCACCGACACCTGTATGGCCGCCATTTTGGATTTTCAAAACGGCCGCCATAAAATACATATTTTGTGCTATCTCGGCTTCTCGTCAACCTAGAAACTTAATTAAATGTGCTAATCATATGTTTTCTGGGTCAAGGAATCCAATAAAGGCCTCAAAATAGTGCTCAGGATTAAAGAAAAGCAACAAACAAAGGTAATTGAAACCATTGTCTTTATATTTGTGATATAACTGTATTACATAATACATGATACTGCAAGTCCTTTGAAGTTATAGGTATGGGTTTATAAAGCAAGAAAGCAGCCTTGTTAGTATCAGATTGAACTATAAGTCCGATACACAGGATCTACTAGGTCTATACCGTTCAGGAATATGCTTTTACAGATCATCACTGTCGTGAGTGTCATTTTCGCAAAGGTGTCTACGCAAATGCCAACATTAATTTTTGGATTCCGCATGCTCTGAATATTCCAAAAATGTATAGTTTTGCTTATCTCCAAAAAATTTGAACGAAAAAACATGGTGAACCTGACTATTTTCAGGACCCACATCACACCTTTTGTTTCGTGCTCCTCCCCAACCACCTGGTCACGGTGTACCTCCGAGCCCCGAGAGGAGTCACGGCAGAAAAATGTGTTATTCTGTATGTCAAAGATCAATGGTGAAGCCACACCAATTGTTACAAACCAACAGGTATTGAATAAAGATCACACAAGAATCACAGTACAAAAACAATAGTAATCAATTGTACAACAAATAGTATATCATTCCTTTGATGGTACCATCAGGTTCGTACAATATAACTCACTGTGCTCCAAGTGAGTGAAAAGAAGAAGATTCCCAATGTCTCTATTCCCCGGCTTCAAGCCAAAGTCGATCCGCTCCAGCGATTGACAGATCAATGTCCAATCGAGACCAGAATCCCGTTGGGTTGGCAGTTACAGTCCAGCTGCCAAAGCTGTGCAAAGGCGCCCTCCAGGCGACTGGGAAATCCAAAGGCGCCCTCCCGGCGACTGAGTGATCACACCCTCGGGTATGGATGTTCCACAGCTCGCAGTTGGCAAACCTCAGATTTACCTTCAGGTATATCCACGTTGCACACACACACACACCAGATACGTCTGAAAGCGGTGAAAACGGCTGACGTGAAGCAAAGAAAAACCTTGCGCGACGCGCAAAGGCTGAAGCGAAGCAAAGAAACCTTGCTCGACGCACAAAGCGCGTGAGTCAAAATGGCCGACGACCGTACTCGAGACATAACGGCAGTCCAATGATTCTCTTCGGGATCGACCGCAAAACCTGACACACAGGTTGATCTGTCACAGCGATAACAACTCTGTCGCAGGAATCCGTTTCCTGGGAAACCCAAAGTTCACTCGTGACTCTTGCTCGCCAACGTTCGCTCTAGACCTCGAAGCGACTATGCTTCTTGTCCGACTCAACTCGCTCCACCTTCTTTTTCTCTTCTTCCTCTTCGTCGTCCGGTTCCCGATCTGGTTTCCAGTTTCTTTTAACTCTAACTTTTTCACCTTCTGAAAACAGTTCATAAACAATAAACCTTTTGAAAACAATAATAGTACATGGAATCAAAAATGTTTACAGTGGATGAAAACCACCACAACGGAAGTGACAAATCCGTAACACTTCCCCCCCCTCAAGAAAGAAAGTTTGACTCCGAGGGCCTTTCACTCACTCACCGCAGGCGGGTTGGTGGCCTTTCTGTCTTCTACCGACTCCTCTCCGGCCTTTCTCCCACAGCTCTCTCTGTGCTCTGTCCCCCCAATATTCCTTCAGGTCGCACATGATCTGCCTGCAACCCTCTTATGATTAAACTGCCAAAATCTAGGCTCTCTGCTCACCTTCACTCTTTCATTCTTTCATTCCCCTTTTCTCCCGCCTCTGGAACAAACTCCCCCACTCCCTTCAATCCCACTCCTCCCTCCAGGTCTTTAAAACAGTTGTTCACCACCATCTCTTATCTTCCCCATCCAAAACCTTGATCTTTTCTACCCCCACTAATTCACCCCAGATACACTTTTTTTTTTTGAAATTCCAACTTCTTTCCTGGAAGTCCTTGCAGTGTTCATATGTTTTATACCTCTCCCACCTCCCCCCAAGCCCTCCCCCTCCCCCATTTCTCCCGATGTCCCCGCTCTCAAATGTTGTGTTTGTGTCCTTCCCCCTCTCTCCCCATCTTGCCTACCGCTCCCCTTATTTTTTGTGTTTTATGTGTCGGTTTGACTTTTTGTGTGATTAATGTTTGCTCTTTCACGAGCCTCGATCTTGTATACAAAAAAAAAGAAAAAAAGTTGGGGTGTGAAGAGAATGACAGAGATCTGTAATCTGGTGGTGAAAGAAGGCCGCATTCCAGTGGATTGGGAACTGAGTACCCTCGCCCCTCTATACAAGGGGAAAGGTGACCCTCTGGACTGTGGCTCGTATCGAGCGATAAAGTTATTGGAGCATGGAATGAAGGTATTGGAAAGGGTGTTGGAGAGGAGGATAAGGAAGAAAGTGAAGATTGACCAAATGCAGTTTGGATTTATGCCAGGAAGAGGAATGACAGACATGCTTTTTATTGTGAGGCAGTTGCAGGAGAAGTACATGGAGAAGAGGAAGAAGTTGTTTCTTGGGTTTGTTGATCTGGAGAAAGCATTCGACAGGGTTCCACGTGAAGTAGTGGCATGGGCATTGAGGAAGTTAGGAGTGGAGGAATGGTTGATCAGAGTAGTGATGGCAATGTACAAAAGAGCACGCACAGCTGGAAGGACGAAGGACGGGAACAGTGGTGAGTTTGAGGTGAAGGTGGGAGTGCATCAGGGGTCGGTACTAAGTCCACTACTATTTGTAGCTGTGATGGAGGTGCTGGCTCGGAACGTAAAGGAGGGTTTACCGTGGGAGTTGTTGTATGCAGATGATCTGGTGTTGATTGCAGAAAGTATGGATGGACTGAAGGAGAAGATGAACAAGTGGAAGGAATGTATGGAGACAAAAGGCCTGAAGGTGAATATCGGAAAAACGAAGGTGATGGCAGGTGGTAAAGCATGTGGTGAGGTGGAAAGAACTGGGAAGTGGCAGTGTGCTGTGTGCAGGAAGGGTGTCAGAGTGAATTCCATTCAATGTACAATGTGCGCTGAGTGGGTTCATCAAAAATGTAGTGGTTTGAGAGGGTCATTAACCAGTGTGGCAACTACATTCAAGTGTAAGGTGTGCACAGAGGGAGCTGCAGATGGAGGAAATGTTGAGTTGGATCTTGGAGATGGCATGAAGCTGGAAGGTGT
This sequence comes from Myxine glutinosa, assembly GCF_964187855.1. NCBI lineage: Eukaryota > Metazoa > Chordata > Myxini > Myxiniformes > Myxinidae > Myxine > Myxine glutinosa. Next base: position 156,405,793 of record NC_136265.1, on the reverse strand, counting down.
GAAAACATTTTGTTACCTAGGAGACATGCTGAATGGAGAAGGTGGATCAGACTCAGCAACGGTTGCTAGAGTGAGATGTGCATGGAAGAAGTTTCGGGAACTGAGTGGCGTGCTGACGAGGAGGGGAGTGTCGTTGAAGCTGAAGGGAAAGGTGTATGGTGCATGTGTGAGAAGTGTTATGATTTATGGGAGCGAGACATGGGTAATGAACGTAGAGCAGCAACGAAGGCTGGAAAGGGTGGAAATGCGAATGGTTCGGTGGATGTGTGGAGTGTCGTTGAGAGAGAGGAAGACAAATGATGAATTGCGAAAGATGATGGGAATAGAGCCTGTGATGGATGCTGTGAAGAGAAACAGGTTGAGGTGGTTTGGTCATGTGTTGAGGAAGGATGAAAGTGACTGGTTGAGAAGAGTGATGGAAATGAATGTAGAAGGAAGTAGAGGATGGGGAAGACTGCGAAAGTCTTGGCCAAAGATGGTCGAAGAAGAAATGCGGGCAAGGGGGTTAACAAGGGGAGATGCAGAAAATAGGGCAAAATGGAGAAGATTGTCATGGGGATCGCAAGGCTAACCCCCGCTCTTGCAGGGAAAATGGCCTTAAAATGCATGTTATGTACGTAGGTATTCTTTGGCGACTGTTTTGCGCATTTGTTTGTGACATATTTGGTGGCCTTCCTCTACTCCGAGGTATTTGCATGATGCCTCGTTTTCTAATTGCTGTATTGTTGTGTGTGTGTGTGTGTTTGTGTGTGTGTGTGTTTGTGTGTGTGTGTGTGTGTGTGTGTGTGTGTGTGTGTGTGTGTGTGTGTGTGTGTGTATATATACATGTGCATTACATATAGTATTTTTGATCAATAAATCCACCTTTAAAGGAGACATTTCACCATACTTTTATTTCATTCTCCTTGGATAATAAGTTTGCAGACACAAACATGTATGAGATTTACAGGCAGCATTTTGGGAAAGGGTTGAGGCAACAACACCTTTAAGGCTCAGTTAGTATAATCAGGCATTGTCGAATCATTTGAGCCAGGCAGTTAATTGTGGAGTCACAAAACCTTGGATAATATTATAGTTTGTAATAATATATTTGCTTGAAGATCAAGTTGCTTAAAGCCACTTTTATTGTGCGATCACAAATTAGACATAACTAAAATAAGTTTTTCACAAAGAATGTTCTGTGCCTCACAGCAAATTGATAGTACCAGTCAGGTTGAAGGCAAAATAATTCGTTGTCATGAAGGGGCGTCACACAAACCCATCAGGTAGATGGCATATCACATCCTCATCGTAGGCTATGTTATTAAACATGATCTTTTGGAGCATATCAAAGCAGCCATTTAGCATAATCTACAAATAATTTTCTAAGGCACTGCACCTCTTTGGCTGCAAGCTTGGGCTGCATTTCCTGTGAAATAAGGGTGACTTACATTGAGGCACCAACACCTGGCAAAGCATACATTCCATGGATCATTGCTTTGTGATTCAGGTGGCTCGACTCTCTCAATCCATTACTTGAATACTTGAGAGTGTTATTCACCTTTAGTATATTCACAAAAGGAACACCTCAAATTTACTTTCATGTAAATTTTGGTTTTCCCCACGTCCGACACTTTTGCACGTTTGATCTTCCCCAATAGGCACATTTGGTAAATTGGTTTGTATTATGGGGCAATGGATACAGTGAGACTAAATAATACAGTATTACTAAAGCTTGTTACGATGTATTTAAATTCATGAAAGGAAGATGATAGTTTATTTGTTAATTAAAAAAAACAAAAACAGAATAAGTAACACAATCAACAAATAACAACACTAAATTAATTGTGTGTGTGTGTGTGTGTGTGTGTGTGTGTGTGTGTATGTGTGTGTGTGTGTGTGTGTGTGTGTGTGTGTGTGTGTGTGTGTGTGTGTGTGTGTGTGTGTGTGTGTGTGTGTGTGTGTGTGTATGTATGTATGTGCAATACGCAATAAGAATGCTGACCCTATTACAATATCATCCCAATGCACCATAAAGCAAATGGCTTTCCAAAAAGCAAGTGTTCTGCTCCCAGTATAAATGTATACGTGCAGGTTATCTGCAGCAGAGAAAGCGGGGAAGAACTCCTTTGCCGGGAAGAATGTAGGTCTCATCCATACATCGTCATGCTCAGGAACTGTCAGGGAAAATATTGAAGTTAAAAGGATCCTGGAATCCTACTACTCACAGTACATGCAGTCATGGCCAAAAATATTGGCACCTTTTCACTTTTTTCAAATAACTCACAATTTTCCCTAAAAAATAAGTTGAAATTGACAAAAGTATTTGGTCTCCACAATTCTTTATTTCACTGTTATTACAGAACCTTTGTTTTTGATTCAGAACTTAATATATCCTTTTAAATCAGAAAATAAAAAGCAATGGCATTGGCAAAATTATTGATCCCCCAGGGCCTTGACTTAATATTTGATAGCACAGCCTTTGGACAAAATAACTGCAGTCAAGCACTTCCTATAGCCATGAATGAGCTGCCCACACCTCTCTACTGGCAGTTTGGTCCACTCTTCTTGTGAAAACTGCTCCAGTTCTCCCAGATTTGATGGGTGCCTTCTCCCAACTGCTGTTTTCAGATCTCTCCACAGGTGCTCAATGGGATTTCAATCTGGACTCATTGCTGGCCACTTCAGAACAGTCCAGCATTTTGTCTTGAACCTGGGTGCTTTTTGAAGTGTTTGGGGTCATTGCCCTGCTGCAGGACCCATGACCTTTGACGGAGACCCAGCTTTCTGACACTGGGTTGAACATTGCGCTTCAAAATGCCTTGGTAATCTCCTGATTTCATGATGCCGTGCACACATTCAAGGCACCCAGTACCAGAGGCAGCACAGCAACCCCAAAACGTCACTGAACCTCCTCCAACTTTGACTGTAGGGAAGGTGTTCCTTTCTTTGAAGGCTTCATTTTGTTTTCTGTAAACATAGAGATGATGTGCTTTACCAAAAAGCTCCGATTTGGTCTCATCTGTCGACAGGACATTCTCCCAGAAGGATTTTGGCTTGTTCAGGTGTGTTTTGGCAAACTCCAGTCGGGTTTTCTTTTGTCTCTCTCTCAGCAGCAGTGGGGTCCTCATGGGTCTCCTTTCATTGAGTTTGCGATGGATGTACGAGTTGAAACTGTCGTACCTTGTGTCTGAACGTCAGCTTGAATCTGTTTGGCAGTCGTTCGTGGTGCTTTCTCCACCATTCAAACAAGCCTTCGCGGCAATCTTCGATCAAGTTTTCTCTTGCGGCCACATCCAGGGAGGTTGGCTACAGTGCCATGGTCCTTAAATTTCCTGATAACATTGCGTACGGTGCACACAGGAACATCAATGTGTCTGGAGATGGACTACTACCCTTGAGACTGTCCAGGCTTGGCTACAATCTTGTGTCTGATCTCTTCAGACAATTCTCTGGTTTTCTTTCTTTTCTCCATGCTCATTGCGGTACACACAGTGACACAAAACAGCAGAATGACTCCTTTTCTCCATTTAAATTGGTTGAATGGATGATTTTTTTTTTACATTGCAGGCACCTGCAACTCATCACAGATGAGAGCAATTCCAAAGTAAAGGAGAATCACCTGCTTGATATCTAATTATTTCTAACAACTTTTGAAGGTGCCAATAATATTGTCCAGGCTATTTTAGGATTTCTGTGTGGAATAAGCTAAGATTTAGTATATTTTTCAGCTTTTTTTGTTTTGTTCCAAAGCAAACTAAAGAAATACATATGTGGATACCGAAAGATTTTTTTATTTTAACAATTTCCTGGAATAAATGGTGCATTATTTGAAAAAAGTGCAAGGGTGCCAATATTTTTGGCCACGACTGTATAATAATATAATTCAGCTTGTGCATTTGTGTGTTTGGCTTATATATGCACTCCGAAACCACTGGATGGAATGACTTGAAATTAGGTGGTTGGGGTTGTGCTTGGAGTGTGACTGTGAATGTTTTAGCAATGAAGAAAATTAATATTTGGGAGTTTTCAAAAGGGGGGATACAATGCAAATTATCAAAATTGTCAAATTATTGTATCAAATTATCTTTGTTGTGCTTGTGTGCTTCCCTCTCTCCCCCTCTTGTCTCCCACTCCCTTCATTGCATGTTTTATGTGTCTGTGCATGTTTTCATGTTCAATGTGTTAGCTCTGACATAAGCCTCGATTCTGTATCAAAAAAAAAAAGAAAAAAAAAAGTGTGCATCATGTCGCGCCGCTCCCGATGAGAGAGTGTATTGCAGGTCCCAGCAGTTTACATTATAATAGTATCTGTATGAAAACCATACATTATCGAAAACGACTTCGCCAACTTACATACATGCTCTGTATTTTATGCACCCGTAAAGCGCTGGACAAAATAAGTCAAAAGGTGATGGTTGTACTCTGGGTGTGCATGGGAACATTCTACGAAGTTAGGATGGCCACCTCCAACTTTTGTTTTTCTTTTTCTTTTTTTCGTGTAAGAGTTAACATTAATCACATAAAAACAAACTGACACATAAAACATATGATCGAGAGAGTGGGAGACAAGATGGAGAGAGAGAGGGAAGCACACAAGTACAACAGTTGAGAGCAGGGATATCGGGAGATCTGTGGGAGGGAGAGGGCTTGGGAGGAGGGGGAATGGGAAGGGTAACACATGTGAGGGGGGGGGGGGGGGGTGGGAGAGGTAAAAAACACATGGACACTGCGTGGACTTCCAGGTAAGAAGTCGGTATTTCAAAAAAGTGGATCTGTGGTGAATTAACGGGGGTAGAAAAGATCAAGGTTTTGGATGGGGGGAGATAAAAGATGGTGGTGAACAGCTGTTTTCAAGACCTGGAGGGAGGAGTGGGATTGAAGAGAGTGAGGGAGTTTGTTCCAGAGGCGGGAGAAAAGAGGAATGAAAGAGTGAAGGTGAGCAGAGAGACTTGATTTTTGCAGTTTCACCATAAGAGGGTTGCTGGCAGATCTTGTGCGTTCTGCAAGAATATTTGGGGGACAGAGCACAGGCAGAGCTGGGGGAGCTCGGCCGGAGAGGAGTCGGTAGAAGACAGAAAGACCACCTACCTGCCTGCGGTGAGTGAGTGGAAGGCCCTCAGAGATAGCTTCATCGCGGGAGATTCCAATGATTCTGAAAGCTTTTGTTTCAACAGCGTGAAGCCGAGCTCAGTGTGAGGCTGAAGCACCGGCCCAGAGGGGGGAACAGTATTCCATTGAGCTGCAGATGAAAGCCTTGTATGTGGTGAGGAGCTCAGGTGTGCCAAGGAAGGACTTCCCATGACGGAGGCTGCCCAGTCGGCGACTGGCTTTTGAGGCCAGCTTGTTAATGTGGTTTTCCCAGGAAAGATCATGGCAGATAGTGAGGCCCAAAAGCTTGAGTGACAGAACTTCTTGGAGAAGATTGTTCAGAAAGTAGATGGAAGGGTTGTCCAGTCGGACTTTTCGCAGAGACATCGTGAGAGTGTGAGATTTGTCAGGATGGAAAGACATGTTCCACTTGTTTGACCAGCCTGTGATTTTGTCCAGGTCTGCAGAGAGCGAGGAGGCTGCAGACTGCCGATCTGAGGGATGAGGTATGGAGCGGCAGAGAGTGGAGTCATCAGCAAAGATTTAGAGAGGATTTTCAAGAGAGTCGGAGAGATCATTGATGAAGACCAGAGAAAGCACAGGGCCCAGTTACAGCTTACAATGGAAATAAATTTTCCAGCACTTCATCTTCTTCCTGTACCACAATTAATGACAACTGGACTTCCTTAAATACTCCTTGGTATTTTTTTTAATGGAGATACCCAAGCCCAAGTTGGACTGGATATGACATAGTAGAAACAATAATAACTATGTGGTCATGTTAAATAACAAGCGATGAGAGAATAAACCACTCAGACATGTTTAGGTTGAAGTCAACTCTTATCAAACTTATGGAGATTTCATTCTTCCCCTCACACATTCTTCCAGTGTCCCTTCCATTGCGTCCCTCTACCTGTTGGTGTGTTTTTTTCCCCTTTCCACTATGTTCTTGTTGTTATGCTTTCCATTCTGTATGTAAATGTTTGTAAAAATGATCTTCCATGATCCTCAAAAAAACCTCCCCATGAGGCACAAACTCCTGGCTGCTTCTTCACTTGCCTCGCCAACTCTACCTGTCAAGGTGAAATTTAAATCACGACTAATCATCTTACCTGAAGAAGGTTTAGTCGTATTCTTCCTTCCCCACCCTGGTCCATGACTTTAAACATGCCTGAAAAGGGAAAGAAACGACCATCAATATTATATTGCTCAATATACCATTACATACAATATAAGGAACACTCGTTATAATTAACACCACTTTGGTTGATAATCCTGTTTTGACAAAATTTTAACGAACAATGAAATGTTGAATATTATTTATACAAAATAAAAAAATAAAACAAACGTGCCAGTTAGTTGAGCCATTGCAGAAAAATTAAGTAAAACCGTCTATTCTGGCCAGTGAACATCAAGTGGCGTTACAACTAACTGGAATCTGAAAAGATGGAATAAAATATATAATTTGTACTTTTTTTTAGCTCACCTGGAACGAAGTTCAGGGGAGCTTATGCGATGGAGCGTTGTCCGTCCGTCAGTCAGTCCGTAAACACTTGAAACTTCTCCGAAACCGCTGAAGGGATGCGACCAAATTTGGCACAAATGATATTTGTTGTGTTGCGACTAAAGTTTGTTCACGGCATTTAAAAAAACAAAAAAATCGGGGTCCAAGGGGGTCTACCGGGGGTCAAAGTGGGTTCAGGTTTGACCCCCCAAAATAGGAATTTGCTTTTTTCTCTGAAACTACACACACAATTTCAATGAAACTTGACCACAACCTTCACCACCCATGATGTACCGAAGTTTGTTCATGGCACGAAGAAAATCGAAGTTTAAGGGGGTGTATGGGGGTCAAAGTGGGTCCAGGTTTGACCCCCCAAAATAGGAATTTGCTTTCTTCTCTCATCCATAATTAGGACGTGGGGATTGGGATCTCTCACCCCATCTCAAAATTTGAAACTTGACCACATCCTTCATCACCTGTGATGTACCACAGTTTGTTCACGACATTTAAAAAAATCGGGCCCTGAGGGGTCTACTGGGGGTTACCCCCCAAAATAGGTACTTGCTCTTTTCTCTGAAACTCCATACACAATTTCAATGACATTTCGCCAGAACCTTCATCAACCGTGATGTACCAATGTATTTATGTTCAATTAGGCATTAGAAAAATTGGGGTCTGAGGAGGCATACAGGATGGGAGGGGAGGTAGGTAGGGGTTTCCCCCCAAAATAGGTATTTTTTGTTTGTTTAAAGTCTTATGATTATGTTGGTATGATTCTACATGCTGCAGGGTCTTCCAGCAACCATTTAAATTGGTTTAAAATACCTTTAGTCAGTGTAGTATACCGTTTATTCTTTCAGGTGAGCGCCAGAGGTATTGCCCCTATGGTTTTTTTTATTGCAGATACCATGGTGATATGTCTCACTCGCAAGCCCTGAGCACAAGAGAGCACCATTTTTATTTAGGCCTTGGTCGGAGAGTCCTGATATCGTAAATTTACAAAACAACGGTGACTGTCAACAACCAGGTTGGTGATCTGCGAAGATGGTTGATTAATTAACATGAAGTGATGTGTGATTTGGCTGCTTCACTTCCTCAGTTCACAGATGTGGTTGTTATTGTTGGGAAAAATCAACCCTCTCAATTTCTAAATTCGTGGGAAATTATTAACACCATCATCAAAAGTTATCATGTTGTAATGACAGGTGACATACAGTATATCCTCATATAATTTCAAAAAGTTAAATGAATGTTCGTCTTTTTTAATAAAGAATTTAAGTCTGTCTGACAGATGTTACAAACGTAAACACTGAGTGGCGTCATGGAGGTTTAAGTCCATTGAGGAAACCGCTTTGCAGCATCTTCAAAGCCTGAGAAAACTATACTAGGGGCAACAGGGCCGTTACCAGTCTCAGAACATTTGACAATGGCACAATAACTCAGGGTTTCATCATGGTATATAACACCTGGCATCCCTGGGCAGTCAAAAAGGAGGAAAGGGATTTGAAATACATTAACTTCACGAAACTGAGAAGAGTATAAATTGAAAAGAGTTAGTGGCATAACGTTTTTTACAACGTGGCCAGAATTTGTTTTTAATAGTTTTTTGTTTTTAATAAATTTGCAAAACTTTCTAAAATCCTGTTTTCTCTTTGTCATTATGGGGTATTGAGTGTAGATTGATGAGGGAAAAAATGAATTTAAACGATTTCAGCAAAAGGCTGCAACAAAACAAAATGTGAAAAAAGGGAAGGGGTCTGAATACTTCCTGAATGCACTGTATATATGCATATGTCCTGCCCAAAATGTGACTGCCCAAAACTCCATCCCGACAACCCCACGTCCTAATTATGGAGCCGGCGCCCCCGTAGCCAGTTGAAGGATTTGTCCTGCTACTGTATCAATTTTGTCCCAGCCTCCAACTTTGGTCGAACACAATTGGATTAATAACGGTGTCACTGTCCCCAGGGTCCACCACGGCCTCACAAAATTCCCCCTTACTTTTACATCTAACCCTCAAATTACTCGTGCCAATTTTTTTTTCTCCATTCACTATTTTCACCAAAGAAGGGCGCTTCTCCACACACTTGCCAACCGAGCATGGCCCCGTATGCTCGGCTCATTCTAGTTTCCCAATTAATCTGCCAATCAAACCCAGAGCTCTCTTCCCAAACCGAGAGTCCACAAATCACAGCGGAATATCTGTGGAAGATCATGCTCACACCATCACGATCCACAGATGCTCCAATGGTTGTCCGGTGGGCTATATCCATCCCTGTCCATGTGATTCCACCCGCGTCCATAGACCAGCACTGCATGGCAGGTCATCACATGCTGGCTGTCCCAGAGTCTCAGGGAGAGGCTGCAAGGCCGCATGCCCGGGCGGTCACCACATCAGGCCCTTGATGGCCGTCCGTGGTGCCGACACCCAAGCGAGACCCGCAACACCTCTCCCTAATGGTCCTCATGATGCACCATGCCACATGCTCAGGAGAAACCACCTCGGACTCCCGAAGGTCTCAACCCCCTCCAGGATCCGGCGACCCTACCGGCCCGAGACACTTGCTCGGGCGGCTCCCCGATGGACCAGGGACGCCACACTCCACCAGACTCCCCGTGGGGCCCGGGTCCGTACCACAACACCCATGCTCGGACCCCACGTCCAAATTCCGCCAGCGCAGCCCCCCAGGTGCCGACATAACCCAATTTAGAAGGGGGGCAAATTTACAACGAGGCAGACCGCATTGACCTCCCTTGGTCCGAATTCCACAGCCAGGGGACCAACTCCATCCAAGGCTGCACCAAATTAAATTCCCACTTAAATTTCAATTTCAATTAAATTTTACAAATTTTGGCCTCGTGTGCCCAACCGCAGCTGCAGATTACGACTCCTTTTTCAGTTTTTTTGCCCCTTCCTGCAGCTGTTCCAAATTCAATATGGGGATTGCCTTTCCCGAGGCTCTATCCCCTGACTCCCCCCTGTCCGAATCCAGCTCGGGGCCAACACTCCCCCACCCCCAATCTAGGTGCTCGATTTTGGAACCTCCTGCGCCCAAATGTGGCTCATGGTGAGGGTCCCCTGGGTCACTTTAATGTCGTCTTGGAGATGCTCAACGGACCGACTCGCCTCATTTCGCAGACTCTGTTGAACCCGAGCAACCTCTCCCTTGACGGTATTGCCCAAAGTGCTCGGCCACTCCTGTGCCATTTCCTCCATACTTCCGCCAATAAATTGTGGCCCCCACAGGCCTTTACCAATTAATGCCCGCTCTTGCTCTGCCAAACGGGCACCCGACTCCTTCACCTGTTCCGCTAAACCACCGCCATGGTGCTTCACAAATTCCAATTCCTCCCTCTGCTGGTGCATTCTGGCATCCACACATGTGCGATATTCACCCAGGCCATTTTCACAGAAATATTTCCTTTCCTGTGCCGTAGTTTATTCTTTTGTTCTCTTTCGGGCTTTCATTTCTCTCATTTCGGCTTTCATTTTTTCACTACCGGCATCCAATTTAGCCATATTTCGTTCAATTTGCTTTGCTTGGGCATTAATTATTTCTTTCATATCAATCTTATTCCTTTTTTTCATCCATTCCCCCTTTTATTTCCATTAAGATTTGTAAGAAGACCTGGTCGGACATCACACCTGTTGCCCGCGTCCCAGGCTCCCTCATTAGGGAGGAGGGTGGACTAACGCTCGGGACGGGGAAGCTTCCAATCGTATGCTCAGACTCATTTACCCACGACCCGCTTCCTTCATCCTTGTTCCCGTCCAGCCGCTCCATTTCATTCACGTCCGCCATTACGTGACGAGCCGTTTTCCCCGCACGCGCTTAATCTCCTCAGAAAAAAGAAAAGAATTTAAATTCCCCCCTCTGCCCTTGCGCTCTCTCGACACCAAATCACCAATCACTATAAAATTTGGACATCGGTGATACGATCCCCTGCCCCTCGATGAGAGAAAGACGAGCGTTTAAAATTTAGAGTCCAAAAGCTGAGCGCAATTTGCACTCAGCAGGTGTCGCACTCGCACCCGGGACACCGAGTGTCTCACAGGGTTTGAATCCCAAACTCCTGACACATATTTCGATGCATGTATATATGTACAGTACATATATGTGAGGAATCGAGGTTTACCGACCATACAGTATTGTACTCCTCCAATCTTTGCAACTTTTGCACTGATCACTCCAAGTATCGTTTTCGTTTATTGGCGCTGAGGAAGCGCCTCTAGCGATTGACTTCCAGCCAGTGTAACGCTAATTCCTGTCACAGGAATTCTGAGATCATATAAGTGGGCGTGGCAGTTCCTGATTGGTTCGTGTTGGGGAACGCCTTCTCGCTGCCGACGTGACGTAAATTCGCGCACGCGCACTGGTGATTGGCACTGAGGAAGCGCCTCTAGCGAATGACTTCCAGCCAGTGTAACGCTAATTCCTGTCACAGGAATTCTGAGATCATATAAGTGGGCGTGGCAGTTCCTGATTGGTTCGTGTTGGGGAACGCCTTCTCGCTGCCGACGTGACGTAAATTCGCGCATGCGCACTGGTGAAGCTTACTCGATCTTACTCGATCCCATATTACATGTACTTTCATTGCATACAAATTATACTTCCTCCTAGAAATTCCATGCCCGAACCTCAGCGCAATCCAAGAGGATTCACTTGTTATAATTATCGTTCAAATGGACACTATGAGGTGTGTGTGTGTGTGTGTGTGTGTGTGTGTGTGTGTGTCGCCATATTTTTCAGTGATAGCCAAACTGATCGTCAAACTTTCGGAGTTTCATCAGAGTGCTGGGGAGTGATTTAAGCAAAAAATAAGAATTTTTAAATGAAAAGTTGGATTTGTTTGGATTGTTTTAAAAATAACCACTCTTACTTATAGTGCCGGAGCCTTTGGACCTATGTGAAAGGTACGATTAAGTGATCTCCGACCCCATTTCTTTGTGGGTGCAGGTAAGTCTTTTAAGCCCCCCCCCCCCCCCCAATATATATATTTTTTTTTTTCAAAATGCCAACAGGATTAGAACAGCACCGGGCAACGTGTGTACCCCTGCTATTAAAAAATAAACAAGTGCTCCTGCCATCTTATAATGTTTACAATGTACTATCTATATCTATCTATAATTCCAGTAATCTCTGTGTGTTTGTTTGTCTGTGACCGCTGTTTCTCGACAACCACGGGTCCGATATACTTTAAACTTGCCAGGTATATTGCTGGGGACCCGAGGATGTGCCTTTTCAAGGTTTCATATTAATCGGACAAGTAGTTACCGAGCTATGTCCAAAAAACGATTCAACCAATCAGAGAGCAGCGAGCTATCACGTGTGCCGAACGTGCCGAACAGACTCTGCCTCGGACGGCACATTTGAGAGCGTATTCATTTATTTCACGTTGGCAAACTATGTTGGCGTTAAACTATGTTTTAAAACTAATTAAAACTAATTTGCGATTCTTTCGCTTTCCTGCGCGTTTGTGCACGCGATGGCGATTTCTTTACCAAACTCCGCAAGCCGTTCGCTTTGGACCAAACCATTTCATGTAAATAGAGGGGGGGGGATTGTCACCGTACTCGCAAGCCGTTCGCTTTGGACCAAACCATTTCATGTAAATAGAGGGGGGGGATTGTCACCGTACTCGCAAGCCGTTCGCTTTGGACCAAACCATTTCATGTAAATAGAGGGGGGGGGTATAATTTTAGATATATATATAGTACGGGCATGCCCTAGTATATATAAAACACAGTTTGTTTGTGTGTGTGTGTGTGTGTGTGTGTGTGTCTGTGTCTGTGTCTGTGTCTGTGTGTGTGTGTGTGTGTGTGTGTGTGTGTGTGTGTCTGTGTGTGTGTGTAAGTAATGTTACCGATAGACTCCTAAACGGAGAGGCTTACGTGCTTGATATTTGGCATAGACATGGCCATTGAGCCTGGGAAGGACATGGCCGAACTCAAAATATTTGACGATCCATATTTTTTATTCATATTTACCTCAGCGCATTTCAGCGCACGGAATCAACGGAATCAGAGCAGGTGGGCGCTGATTCGCTCAGAGCGATCACGTGATGACGCTATAAACGATATGACGCTATGAAAAAAAAAACCACTTTGACGCTATGAAACGCTATGACGTTATGAACAATATGACGCTATGAACGCTATGACGCTATGAAAAAAAAAATCGCTATGACGCTATGAAAAAAAAAATCGCTATGACGCTATGAACAAAAAAATCGCTATGACGCTATGAAACGCTATGACGCTATGACGCTATGACGTTATGATGCTATGATGCTATGACGCTATGAAAAAAAAAATCGCTCGCTTTGCCAAGGGGCTCGCTCTCCCCCCGTTCCCCTCCCCTCCCCTTCCCCCTCCCCCACCCCTCCCCTCCCCCGCCCGGCAATGCCGGGTACTTCTGCTAGTATATACATGTTTTTTTAAAATTTTAACCACCAGTGTTCTTTTAACTGAACAAGCAGCCAAAATGTAACTTTAAAAAAAACATTGAGTATAGTTTTTAACCAAAAGTAGTATGGCCAGGGGGAGACGGGGAGGAGCAGTGTGTGTGTGTTAATTCAGGTAAATTGATTATGGAAAACAATAGGAAGTAGAGAGAGAATGGAGGGGACAGTCGTGAGAAGGGAGCAGGTGAAGGAGAGGAAACAGAGGTTAGAAGGAGATCGAAATGAAAATCGTGGATTGTTGAATTGAGCCTCAGAAATGGGTGGGGAACAAAAACACCACAACTGTGGGAATTATAAATAGAGGCCTTGAAGGCCTGATGATGTTACAGTAAAAGCAAGACTCAAGAAATATAATACAGGTAGCAGGTGTCCTTACTGCTCATGGCTTCGAGTCGGACGAGGCAACAAATGAAGTTATCAAAGTCTATGGTCATGTCGTCATCTCTGTATCGGGAAATGATCATCTGTGTGAGTTTGTCATTGAGTTGGTAGCCTGTGGATGGGATAAAGGGGCAGAATACATAGGGGTTTAATTCAGCCATAAGCATGAATTGCCGACTCCCCTATCACTCACTACATACGAAATGAATATATATATATATGTTGAACAAAACTAAAAAAAAATACACTGGACAATGGTTCAGGTAATACATGTCAAAACAAATACTGTAACATTTCACAACACAAAATGCAAAATGACGATGGGACATGATTGCTGACATTTCACTCACAAAGCTGAGTGGCATCCATTGCGAGGTTGGGAAAAAGTGTATGACAGTTAACCCTCAAATATCGCGGGCTCCAATATTGCGGGTTTCGACCAATCGCGGATAATCTATTGTGTCCCGATTCTGTTATTGCGGTATTTCATTTCGACCAATCGCAGGTATTTGAGCTGAGATAAGTCATCGTTTGCATCCATGTGTCCGATTACCTCCCATTACGAGCCTTTTGTTGTTTCTTGCGCACCGTTAGTTGTAGTAATCAGAAGCTTAGTTTAAAAGATGAAGAGCGCAATTGGGAAACACATTTGACGCGCTATTAAAGCACTCTTAATAACGAATCGTCATCAAACAGGAAATGACAAACGGAAATCCTGTAATACTAGATCTACAACATCTAGTGGCCACACAACAGTGGTGCCCAAACGTAAAACGATGGACAAAATCAATTGTGCGAAAAGGCAGAGAAAGGTTACGACATTGTGTGAAAGAATCAAATTGTTAGATACGTTGGCAAAAAGTGAAAGTGCATCATATGTGGGCCTTCATTACAGGATCAATTAATCGACTGTGTGGTAAATGTAAGTCAAATATCTGTGCAAGTGTTTCCGCCAGGAAAGTGCAAAAGTCTAACTCCAGTCCTGTCATCCTCACATTGAAAGGATGGAAATAGCGCTTCTTGTTTGGATCAAGGAGCGAGCAGAAAAAAGTCCTTTTGAGTGGACCAATGATACGGGAGAAACCATTGCGGTTTTACCCCTTTGACTGGACCAATGATACGGGAGAAACCATTACCGTTTTACCCCCTTGAGTGGACCAATGATACGGGAGAAACCATTACGGTTTTACCCCTTTGACTGGACCAATGATACGGGAGAAATCATTGCGGATTTACCAACGTTTCCACAAAGTACCTGGGTCTGAAGGCTCGAGTTCAACAATTCAAGCATGATGCTGCACAAAACTACCCACTGCAACACACCAAACTAATTAAGCCGAAGGGATTCATGCCACAGCATGAATTCACGAAGGGATTCATTCATTCACCTCCCACCCCCCCCCCCCCCCCCCCCCAGAATTTCCGTGTGTTAAACGTTTCCCAGTGTGTACCCCGGATTAGAATAGGTACACCGTATCCCTGCGTGTCGTAAGAGACGACTAAGAGGGTTGGCGTCAGGAAGGGCATCCGGCCATAAAAACATTGCCTCAAAAAGAGAACCATGACAATTACAACTACATATGGGCAGGGTACAGCCTGAAGTGGAGATCGGTTTCTGAGGTTTGGGACATGGAATGTAGGGACAATGACACGGAGATCAGGAGAAGTGGTGGACGTATTGGTCAGAAGAAGAGTGGACATATGTTGTGTGCAAGAGACGAGATGGAAGGGACGTGGTTTGAGAATGGTGAAGGGTAGGCAGGGACAGAAATATTAGTTCATGTGGCAAGGGTGCCTGGAGGACGTGAATGGTGTTGGTGTCCTGTTTTCTGAGGAGTTTGTAGACAGTGTGGTGAGTGTGACTAGAGTGAGTGATAGGTTGATGATGGTGAAAATGATGATTGGAAAGCTCTTGGTGAATGTCACCTCGGGATATGCTTCGCAGGTTGGTCGAAGCGATGAAGAGAAGGACAAGTTCTGGTGTGCAATAGAGAAGCTGATGGAAAACGTGAAAGATGAGGAAGTTGTTGTGGTGGGAGGAGACCTAAATGGACATGTGGGAAGGAGTATGGATGGTTTTGAGGGAGTTCATGGGGGTTACGGATATGGTGTGAGAAATGGAGAAGGTGAAAGGATTTTGGAGTTTGCTGATGGAGCTGATTTGTTGATTTGAAATACTCAGTTCCAGAAAGAGGATAGTAAGCTTGTTACATACACGACAGGTGGGTCGACGACACCCGTTGACTACCTGATGGTGCGTAGGCGACATAGGGGGCACCTCCTAGACACAAAGGTGATCCCGGGGGAGGAGGCTGTTTCACAGCACCACTTGGTTGTCTGCGACATAAGGGTGAAAGGTGCGAGGAGAGCTCGGCGGTGAAGTACCAACCGAGAATGAAGGTGTGGAGGTTGAAAGAGGTGACAGTAAGGGAGGCATTAAAAGAGAGGCTGAGTAGGGTAGAGGATGATGTGGTTGAGCTTGAAAGTGGTTGTATGTCAATGAAAGCTAGTCTGTTGGGAGCCGTTGGTGAGGTATGTGGATGGACAAAAGGACCACCGAGGCACTCGGAAACATGGTGGTGGGATGATGAAGTTGGAAAGAGGATTGACGAGAAGAGGAAGAAGTTCAAGGAGTGGCAGAAGGCAAAGGGTACGGGAGCAGAAACAGCAGAGCATGAAAGTTATAAGGCAGCCAGGAAGGCTGCAAAGAAAGAGGTAGCAAAGGCGCAGGAGGCATGTAGGAAAATGTTCGGAGAACGCTTGGATTCGGAAGAGGGTCAGAAAGAAGTATTCAGGATTGCAAAGCAGATAGCGAAAGAGAGGTGTGATGTGATGGGGGTGAGTTGCTTGAAGGATGAAGTGGGACAAATCGTTGTCGACCCAGATGGAATTAAAGGAAGATGGAAAAGATATATGGAAATGCTGTTGAATACAGAGAATGAATGGGATGGCAACATAGAGAGTAACCCAGTTTTAGGACCAGCAGAGAAGATAACTGAGAAGGAAGTTGAGGAAGTGATAAAAGCAATGAAGAGTGGAAAAGCGGGAGGGCCGACGGGAGTTGTGGGAGATATGTTGAAGGCAGCAGGAAGTTGGGGTGTGAAGAGAATGACAGAGATCTGTAATCTGGTGGTGAAAGAAGGCCGCATTCTAGGTAGACGGGTCAATATACAACCAGAACAGCCGTACCCCAAAAAAATTGCAAATTTTAGTTTTATTGCATTTCCTTATATTTTAAGACTTACTTAGGAACATATCAAAAGTTGGACAGAAATGGACCATGGGAAAGTAAAAATTTTTGACATGATAAAAATGTCACAAAACCATGCACGATTCACTACGTCGAAAACGTCTTTGGTTTTTTATTTTGGTTTCTTTTTGTTTATATAAATTAATTTGTTCCACTGAGACCAGCTGCAAAGGCAACATTTTATAACACTTGTTTCGTGTCTTTAACAATGCTTACATCTGCTACCTGACACATGTCTTTAACAATATGACCTCCCAGCATGTAGGCTAATGACCTAATTCCTCACTGGTAGTTGTGCAGCTTGACTGAGTAACAACTCCACATGAATGAGTTAATTACACCTAATTAGGACTCAATTGGACAACGTTGTATGGTAAACATTGGAGATACAATACAATACAACCAAGGAGATACAGTACAATACAACCAAGGCCAAGGCAGTAGCAAAAAGACAGGTAGGCCTATGCATACAATTGCCCCATATATTCTACATGTATTTTGTACTCCTACAACTGTAGTGTATGATGGTATTTATTTTCCAGGTTCTAGAGTTGTGGGGATGCATATTTATTTAATAGGAATGGGACCAGTTGATTGGGGGAAGGGGGGGGGGGGGGGGTTCTATCAGTATGTTTTTCTTCTGGACTATACATATCTTTTCCTGGTGCACCTTGTGACTAAGCAACAGAGCCCTTGTATATAATTCATTTCAGATGCAGAAAGCAATGGGATGACCACTATGCAGATTATTCCATAGTATGTTTCCTCCTAATATATATCTTACATAAATATCTCAGTTTCAGGGGCGGAGAATGCTCTGATGGCATTCAATGTATATGGCCAATGTAAATTGACTGCATGCTTCTAAAAGATCTCATTTTTGTATTTTCAGAGATAGAAAATGAACTCTTTATATGGTAAAGAGACCTGCCCTTTATGCCAAAGGGGATTGGACTGTGAGGAAACAGTATCAGTTCGTGAGAAAGGAGCAGAAGGCATCAACCGTGCAAGTGCCGAAAGGGGTGTTGACATCAGAATTCTAGCTGGTACCAGTGTTCACAAATCATGCCGAGTGAATCACATAAACAAAAAGGACATTGCTTTAACCAAGAAGGATCATGCGGAATCAGGTCCATCAGTCAAGAGGAGTGCTCGCATTTCCCTGGGACCATATGACAGTAAAACACATTGCCTTTTCTGCGGCACTGAAGTTAAGGAAGAGGGCCCAAAGCGAGGCCATGCAGAAACAGCCAGTTTTGGCTACGTGAAGACTGACGCATTTGTTAAAACTATATCAGTTCATTGCAAAACAAGGAGCGATGAATGGGCCCTTGCTGTTCAAGGCCGCATTGAATATTTTGAGGGTGATCTCCATGCAGCTGACTGTGTGTACCACAAGTCCTGCAACATTAATTTCCGCACAATGCGAGACATTCCACAACGGTTCAAGCCGACTGAGTCAAACAAGAGACGAAAAATGGGAAGGCCTAAGGACAGTGACCAGAATGAGGCTTTCGATAAGGTGTGCTCTTTTCTTGAAGACAATGATGAGGAACAGTTAACAATTACAGACCTCGTGGCTAGAATGGAACAATACCTGGGCGATAGTGAATCCAATGCATATGGGAACCAATACATGAAGGAACAGCTTAAAAAACGATATGGTGAATCTATATTCATGGCAGAGGGTAGAGGCTTAAAAGACATTGTGACATTCAGAGAAAAAATGTCCCAGATCCTCCGTGACCACTACAATGCACCACGAGAAGATGATGAAGAAGCACAAAAACGTGCAATTCTTCAGACTGCTGCAAAACTAATAAAAAGTGACATAAAAACAACAGTTGCACCACATGGGGATACATACCCAACTACTGCAGACCTAAGCCTTACTGCTGCATTGGGGTATGTCCCAACTAGCCTGCGATTCTTGCTGCAGCATCTTTTGGTCGGGAAAGATACATCTAGGGAGGTTGCTGGTATTGGACAAGCAGTCATCCAAGCAGTGCGTCCAAGGGCTGTAATTGCACCATTGCAGCTTGGTCTTGCAGTGCAAATGCATCACTTGTATAGGTCTCGTTTCTTGATAGATAGTCTATCAACCTTTGGCTTTTCCTCATCTTACTCCGAAGTGCAACGGTTTGAAGTAAATGCAGCCTCTTCTCTTGCTCCGGATGTGTTTGGAGGTGACACCGACATTCTTGATACATCCTTGTTATTTGCTGGAGACAATGTGGACCACAACATCATAACGTTGGATGGAAAGGGTACCTTTCATGGGATGGGCATGATAGCAGCTATTACACCAGGGCGTCAATCTAGCCACATCATATCTAGAAAGAAAATGTCTGACAGGAAGCTCGTCGAACTGACGAAGATCAATATAATAGATTACCGCTATGCAGAGCACGTCAACCGCAACCTCAAATTTCAGCCCCTCCCTTTGTTATCAATTTGTGATCGCCCAATTGACATATTATGGGAGATGTCATTTTGCTTCGAAAAGAGTGCACCAAATTGGCAAGGCATGATGCACTTTCTGCATGAGGAGTGTGATCACCCAGGGAAAGCCTCAATACAGTTTCTCCCAATGATTGATATGAACCCAGGTGACAAAACCTGCATCTTGTCAACTCTTGATTACCTGAGCAAACTTGCATCAAAACACAACATGCCAGCAATCATCACATTTGACCAACCGCTGTTTTGGAAGGCCTCTGAGATAGTGAATGCTCTTCCTGCTGATAACCCAATCCATAATGCAGTGCTACTGCTTGGGAGCTTCCACACATTAATGAATTTGTTGGGTGCCATTGGAAGTTTGATGGATGGAAGTGGACTGAAAGAGATCCTGGAAACAGTGTATGGTCAAAATGCTGTTGTGCACATGCTGAGTGGGAAGGCGGTGCAACGTGCTTTTCATGGCCATTTGCTTGTGGATCAGTGTCTTACACGTCAGGTTGTTGGCAAGATTGTGGAAGTTGACCCTGGGTTTCAAGAACAAGTGGCAGAACTGGAGCGACTGTACATTTCCCTGGAGACTGTCGAAAGTGACACTATAGAGTCTGTGTTGCAATCAGAGTGCATTCATTTCATTGACAATAGATTGAATCAGGAAAGGAATAAACTTGCAAAGGACTCGAAAACCAGTGCACTTTGGATCAACTACCAGCGTATGTTGGGAATTGCAAGGGCACTTGTGGCAGCTGATCGGACGGGGTCCTGGGAGATGCATCTCCAAGCCATATCAGCTTGCTTGCCGATATTTGCAGCTGCTGGCCATCCCAATTACCTGAAGTCAGCTCGACTCTATCTCGAGAAGATGCTTGCGTTAGAGGATGACAACCCTGAGGTTCATCAGAAGTTCCAATCTGGTTATCATGTAATCCGGCGCAGTGACCAATACTGGGCTGGCCTAGGCTCTGATCTTGTGATAGAACAGACATTAATGCGCTCACTGAAAAGCCAAGGGGGGCTGACTCGAGGAAGTGGGATGTCAGAGCACCAGAGAGCAGTTTGGACTCTGTCTTCAACCATATCGTCCTCCTACAACCTTGCTATGCAAGAACTGACCTCGAGTAGCTACTCAACAAGTGAACAACATAAGGAGTTGACAACATCCAGGGTGAGTCGAGATGAAGCTGATCGTGGCAAAGTTGCCGAAAAACTGGACAGCTTCACACCATTTTCTGATGACAAGTCATTGCGCAATATCATCACAGGGGTTACTGCAAATGAGGATGTCAATGTTCATGACCTATTCAAAGTAGGTAGTGACATTGTCAAGAAGATGGATGATCACCCAGCTTACTCCTATTCACACAAAAGGAGTTCTAAAGCCAAGACACTTGCATTCAGCAGGGCAGTCAAAGTTGCTGAGGACCGCACAATAGATCCAGCGTTACTATTCCAGAGGTTCTTAGTGGTGTCACAGACGGGAGATCTCCAGATAGGTGAAGTGATGAAATATGAACTCTGCCCATACCCAATGTCTCTTTTTGAGGCAAAAAACATCCTGCGCCAGCCAGATAAACCACAGTTGGCGGAGGCAATAAGGAATTATGCTACAACCAAATCTGACAATGCTGTCAACCAGACAGTTCCAGGAACAGATCACTATGTTCTTGACGGGGGATCACTTATTCACCGCTTAAAGTGGACAGAGGGATTCACCTACAGTTCCATTGCAGATGAATATGCCTCATTTACAGTATGACACTATGGCAAAGCTACTGTTGTGTTTGATGGTTATGAGGCTGGGCCAAGCACAAAGGACTGTTCTCATCAACGTCGGAATAGAAACAAGAATGCCACCAAGGTTAACATTACGGAGTCAACAAAATTTGTTGGGAAAAAGGAGGACTTTCTGTCGAATGAGTCAAACAAGCAGGCAATGATACTGTTGATTATAGAGGTGTTGCACAAGGAAGGCTGTGAGGTGATCCAAGCAGAGGGAGATGCTGATGTTGAGATTGCAAAAGCGGCCGTCGCAAATGCGGCTTCCAGATCTACAACCCTCATTGAAGAAGATACAGATCTCCTTCTCCTCCTGCTCTTCTATATGGTGGAGACAAACTGCATTGAACTCTATTTCCGTTCTGACAAGGCAAAATCAAATGTCTACAATATCAAAGTCCTTCAGCAGATACTTGGAAATGCAGCCTGCAGAGATATATTGTTCCTTCATGCATTAACTGGCTGTGACGCAACGTCTCGTGTCTTTGGGATTGGAAAGAAGTCAGGGTTTCAAATAATCATCAAGAAAGAAAAGGAACTGATAGACAGCTCAAAGGTGTTCTGTAAACCACAGCAGAGTCAGGATGTTATTGAAACTGCAGGCTGCAGAGCAATGGTGGCATTGTTTAAAGCAAATCAGAACGACTCATTGGCATCGATCAGATACAACATTCTCTGCAAAAAGGTTGCAAGGGCTAAGGCATTTGTCACTCCTGAAAGACTGCCACCCACATCCGCTGCCTGCAAGTTTCATTCTCTGCGGACCTATTACCAGGTAATGGAATGGATGGGCCTTTGTTGTGGAATGGAGCCAACGGAGTGGGGATGGAAGGTAGAAGGAGGAAAACTTGTTCCAGTGATGACAGACAAAAGCCCTGCTCCAGACATACTACTTCAGATGATTCACTGCAACTGTTCAGGGGGGTGCAAAACACTAAGGTGTTCATGTAGGAAGCATGGATTAGAGTGCACCAGTGCATGTGGACATTGCCAGGACAGCAACTGTGACAATATGAGTGTTGAACCAGACATAGAGGAGGAGGAGGAGGACGATGAAACTGGAATCTAAGACTAGAAGGCATATTCCACATGTGTCAAAATTGTCCAATTTTTTACATGTGGCTTTCCATGTCATAGACTGGCAGAAACAATCAAAGAACATATATTTGTGCAAATATTTACTTTAAATTGCGAATGGTCTCAGGATTAGCACTGGATAAACTACCAGCAACGATCATAATACAAATATTGGTGCAAAATTTACTTTAAATTGTTAGTGGTCTGATGATTATCAGTCAATTTTTTTACGTTTTATCTGCCGGCAGCCATCTTGTTTTCTGACGTCACTGAGGGACTTTCCCATGCGTCAAAATTGTCCAACTTTTAATATGTTGTCTTCCACTTCATAAACTACTAGAAATAAGCATAAAACAAAAATTTGCAATTTTTTTGGGGTCAGGCAGTATATTGACCCGTCTAAGGGGATTGGGAACTGTGTACCCTCGTCCCTCTATACAAGGGGAAAGGTGACCCTCTGGAGTGTGGCTCGTACCGAGCGATAAAGTTATTGGAGCATGGAATGAAGGTATTGGAAAGGGTGTTGGAGAGGAGGATAAGGAAGAAAGTGAAGATCGACAAAATGCAGTTTGGATTTATGCCAGGAAGAGGAACGACAGACGCGCTTTTCATTGTGAGGCAGTTGCAGGAGAAGTACATGGAGAAGAGGAAGAAGTTGTTTCTTGGGTTTGTTGATCTGGAGAAAGCATTCGATAGGGTTCCACGCAAAGTATTCTCTTGTTGATTCATGTTCCACGCAAAGCTTCGAAGCAAAGTATGGGCATTGAGGAAGTTAGGAGTGGAGGAATGGTTGATCAGAGTAGTGATGGCAAAGTACAAAGGAGCGCACACAGCTGTAAGGACGAAGGACGGGAACAGTGGTGAGTTTGAGGTGAAGGTGGGAGTGCATCAGGGGTCGGTACTAAGTCCACTACTATTTGTAGCTGTGATGGAGGTGCTGGCTCAGAACGTAAAGGAGGGTTTACCGTGGGAGTTGTTGTATGCAGATGATCTGGTGTTGATTGCGGAAAGTATGGATGGACTGAAGGAAAAGATGAACAAGTGGAAGGAATGTATGGAGACAAAAGGTCTGAAGGTGAATATCGGAAAGATGAAGTTGATGGCAAGTGGTAAAGCATGTGGTGAGGTGGAAAGAACTGGGAAGTGGCCGTGTGCTGTGTGCAGGAAGGGTGTCGGAGTGAACTCCATTCAATTTACAATGTGCGCTGAGTGGGTTCATCAAAAATGTAGCGGTCTGAGAGGGTCATTAACCAGTGTGGCAGCTACATTCAAATGTGAGGTGTGCACAGAGGGAGCTGCAGATGGAGGAAATGTTGAGTTGGATCTTGGAGACGGCGTGAAGCTGGAAGGTGTGAAAACATTTTGCTACCTCGGAGACTTGCTGAATAGAGAAGGTGGATCAGACTCGGCAACGGTTGCTAGAGTGAGATGTGCATGGAAGAAGTTTCGGGAACTAAGTGGCGTGCTGATGATGAGGGGAGTGTCGTTGAAGCTGAAGGGAAAGGTGTATGCTGCATGTGTGAGAAGTGTTATGATTTATGGGAGCGAGACATGGGTAATGAACGTAGAGCAGCAACGAAGGTTGGAAAGGGTGGAAATGCGAATGGTTCGACGGATGTGCGTAGTATCGTTGAGAGAGAGGAAGACAAATGATGAATTGCGAAAGATGATGGGAATAGAGCCTGTGATTGATGCTGTGAAGAGAAACAGGTTGAGATGGTTTGGTCATGTGTTGAGGAAGGATGAAAGTGACTGGTTGAGAAGAGTGATGGAAATGAATGTAGAAGGAAGTAGAGGACAGGGAAGACCGAGAAAGACTTGGCTAAAGATGGTGGAAGAAGAAATGCGGGCAAGGGGGTTAACAAGGAGAGATGCAGAAAATAGGACAAAATGGAGAAGATTGTCATGGGGACCGCAAGGCTAACCCCCGCTCTAGTAGGGAAAATGGCCTTAAAATGCATGTTGCATGTTGTTGATTCATGCCACAGCAGGTTTTTAACGCCAAAAATATGGGATGTTTCTGGAAGAGAATGCAATCTTGCACCTTCCTGTCCAAGGAGGAAAGATCTGCTCTGGGTTCAAGGTGGCTAACGATTGTCTTATCCTTCTATGGGCAATGCAGCTTCGTCTTGCTCCCGATGATCCAACACCCATCATCATCCCGAGCTATGTGTTGCGATTCCTCTGTACGGCAGAGTATGTACAGTCACGTGAAAAACTAAGTACACCCCATGTAAAGTTTTGACTTTTTCAACATATTTCAACATACAGCTATTTGACCTTCATTTCAACAATATTGATAGATAAAGGTGATATAATATAACAAATATCATGAAACATTTACATTTTGTAGTCCATTGTATAATTTAAATAAACATAAATGCAAATTTCGCATGTGGAAAAAGTAAGTACACCCCATGAAATGTTTAAAATAAAATCTTTTTAACATATGTGGACATATCAATATCTGATCTTCATTTAAACAGCATCCAGAGATAAAGGTGATCTAATTGAACAAAAAACAATGAGAAATTGACTTTGCAATAATATATTCAACAAAAAATTGAGATGTTTGAGGGGTTTCTTGCAAGCACAACCCGTTTCAAATCCCCCCACAACATCTCGATGGCATTTAGATCCGGGCTTTGACTTGGCCATTCCAGAACCCTCCATTTCTTTCTTTTCAGCCATTCCTTGGTGGATTTACTGGTATGTTTAGGGTCATTGTCATGTTGCAAGGTCCACCTTCGGTTGAGCTTCAACTTTCCGACAGGTGGCCTCACATTATCCTCAAGCACCCTCTGGTACAATGAAGAATTCATCGTGGATTATATGATGGTGAGCTGCCCAGGCTCTGATGCAGCAAAGCTGCCCCAAACCATAATATTTCCACCACCATGCTTTACAGTTGGTATCAGGTTCTTGTGGTGAAATGCTGTCTTTGGTTTTCGCCAAACACGTCTTCTGGTACTGTGGCCAAATAGCTCTACCTTTGAGTCATCTGTCCAGAGCACATTGTTCCAGAAGTGCTGGTCTTTGCCTAGGTGTTCATTGGCAAACTTGGATTGGCAACCAGACAAATCCATGTCCATAGAGCACAGACAAATCCATGGATTGGCAACCATTGGAAGAGTAACAGGAGGAGAGGCTTTGATGGGCTTAATGACTTTCTGCGTTGAAGGTCTTTGTAAGGAAACTCATATTATTAAACTTACCGGCTTCTTTCAGGGCCAAACGCATCTCATAACTGTTGAAAGCCCCCGAGTTGTCCATGTCATACTGCTTGTAGATTTTCTGTGGGGGGCATGGAGGGGAAGAGTGTGGGGGGGGGACAGATAGGACAATTCACCATCCATCATCCATATTTATTGAATTGATAGCTTGGGAGTTCATAGTCACAAGATAAAACAACCAAAGTATTCAACACAAAGAAGCATTTACATTGATTACCAATGAGTAGCCGAAACGGCTTTTCTCACCCACCGACGGAAAGATGCACAGTTTCTATTGTTAATAATCAATGTCTTTTGTTTTCCAATTTCAACCCCCTCTTTTACCGGCGGAACCAAATCCAAACAAAACTAAAGGTATCTTTCGGCAAAGACATTAGCTTCATTAGAGCTTACTGGTCCATAAAGACCACATCAGCTTGAAGTAAACTTGAAGAATGGGAAACCACAAATATTTAATCCAAAAAATAATAAGAAATAATGATAATTTAAAAAAACTGCTTTCTTAAGGCTGCTTAATCTCACGCTTCCCTCCATGGCTTCAGGTAAGTGGTGCACTGCCATTTCATGCCAGCCTCAGTTTCGACCCGCAATCTTTTCTACCCCCATTAACTCTACCCAACCAAACCAAACTCTTCATCTCAGGTTACTGTGTATCGTATTATTTCTCTTTCTTTCTCTTTCTCTTTCTCTCTCTCTCTTTCTCTCTCTCTTTTTCTCTCTCTCTTTTTCTTTCTCTCTCTCTTTCTCTCTCTCTTTTTCTCTCTCTCTTTTTCTTTTCTCTCTCTCTCTCTCTCTCTCTCTCTCTCTCTCTCTCTCTCTCTCTCTCTCTCTCTCTCTCTTTCTCTCTTTCTCTCTTTCTCTCTTTCTCTCTTTCTCTCTCTCTCTCTCCTCTTTTGATCATTTTCGTTCATTCTCTTCCTCATTCATTCTCTTCCTCGTTCATTACCTCCAAGTTCAAGAGTAGGAGGATGGGTAGATAATTACCTCCGCCACCAAAGGTGGATGGAGGTTTTGTTTACACACCTGTCTGTTTGTTTGCGAACACAATATCTCAAAAGGATGTGGAAGGATTCAGACGATATTTGGCGGAAAAGTAGTGTATGTGACAAGGACGAAATGATTACCTTTTGGTGAAGATCCGGATCCGGATCCGGATAATATAATTTTTTTAGTGATTCTTCACCATTGAGTGATCGGGCTAAAAACAATACATAGAGCGATAACTCAAAAAGTTATGGACGGATTTGGATGAAACCTGGTGGACAGATTGGGCGTGTGACGAGGACAAATCTATTCGATTTTGGTGAAGATCTGAATATGCATACAGATACAATAATTATTTAATTATTCAAGAGATTCTTCATCATTGAGAGATCAGCCGAAAAGCGATATACAACATATTTTAAAAAGTTGTGGATGACTTTTGATTAAAGTTGGTGGACGAGTTGGGTAGGTTACAAGAACAAACCGATTAGATTTTGGTTCAGGTCCGAATCCAGATCCACCCTATCAGTGCGGTCTCACTAAAATCCGAAATGGACTCAAAATCCGAAATGGAGCGAAATGGACCTTCAAAATCATCCGAAATGGACTCAAAATCCGAAATGGAGCGAAATGGACCTTCAAAATCATCCGAAATTGACTCAAAATCCGAAATGGAGCGAAATGGACCTCAAAATAACCAATAACTTCCCCATAGCCTACACTTTTCATTTCATTTCATACACAACATATTAAACCAACCTCAATAACATCCGAAATGGATGGTGATTCAGTAGTAAAATTAAATGTTAAAATACTGATCTAAAACAGGTGAGGAATTAATAAAATGTAATGTTAATTAAGTACTCCATTGTACTATGTAATTTATGTCAATGTCTGAGTTGGAATAAACTAAAACAAATTAGAAATGTGGTTTTGTTATTTTTTATAAGTCAAATGAAATGTGTAGTTGTCAAACAAACAAAAATGGACTTCCCATTTAGCAAAATGGAGTTCTGACTTAGCAAAATGGACTCCATTTCCATTTCGCTCCATTTCGGATTTTGAGGTCCATTTCGGATTTTAGTGAGACCCCTATCAGTGAGATACAAAACATAAACTGTTCAGCCTGGCAGAGGTATGCGCTCTACCGAGTTCCGTTCTAGTTCTAACTACGGCCTGACTGTCAGAACATTGACATTTCACCCTTTGTCACCTCACTCTTCCACAAGTCTCAATCGCATACAGAGTAAAATAAATAATAAAAAACAGAAACCAATGGTGACAATAGATGTATGAGGGAGAAGTTGAAATTATACCTGCCATGCTTTGATCCTCTTCCACAAGTAGTTGAATTCCGTGAGGCCAAGCTTGCCCGTGCTATCTTTCTGAAAGGTCCGTCAGTAAAACACAACTTTCAAAAATCAAATTGTTAACAACGCCATTTACAAATGCGTACGCTTGGGGAGCTCAACAGGGCAGCACCATGGACCACCACCCATAAAGAAAAGGCAGCATGCAAACGCACACCTGCATTATGCAAAAGTTTTCGGAATTATTAACAACACAAAGATATTTGGGGCTTTTACTTGTATTTGTTGATTTTATATCAGTCACCTGTTATCGAGTATTCCTCCTCAGATTTCTACAGATGTGGTGTGCAACGGTGTGTGCATGTCGGACTTGTGTTATGACTTGCACCTGCATAATTTCCCCATATTCTCACTTGGATCTTATTTGATGTCATCACCATAGCCATTGTATTTTCAGTATAAAATATAATATTAGCACGTTTTCGACCTCCCCTATTGTTAATTGCATAACTGACGGCCGGTTCAGCAACAGTCACTGGGAAATACATGTATGTGAACCTTTTTAACGCCATGGCACAATTCATGCAGCATTACTATGTGCTAAGGCAACGTGGTACATTACCAGATACAATTTCTGTTTCGGGATGGCAGGGGTGGGGGCTTGGAGGAAAAATAAAATAAAAATAAACGAGAAACAAATGAAAAATATTTTTGCATTTAAAAAAAATCACCAAAGCAATGACTTGAAATACCATTTACATTATTTACATGAACAAAGTTCTAATTCAGTAAACTATTGATGCGATATTGTCACATTTAAACACCAATTCACTTGGCATTTTGCCTTGCGCAATTTTTATCCACATAAATTCTATGAAAACATACCGGTATCTAATCCCAGACTAGGTCCCCACCCTCCCCACCTTTGAGGGGAGCAAACCGTAAAGGATTTTCAATTCACGAATTGCACCATTTTGATCCCAAGATTCCATTAAAATCACATTAATAAATGCTATTTTTGTGGGAATGTGTTCTCGTGGTTAAGATGAAGATAGTTATCTCCATAATGCATGTTTAGCACAAGCATGACGTAGAATGCCCATATTAGGAAATGAATTGTTATTTGTATAGAAAGCTGTCATCTTCCTTGCCTACCTGTTCGTGTCTAAAACTGTTTCTCCCTTGAACCCTCTTATTGTTTTATCCCACTGCAATCTGTCTTGTATCTTCTTTTTTGAGAAAAACAGAGCTACGACCACAATTTTCAGCAAGAAATTGGCAAGCACACAAACCGTCTATCAGGGTCAGGAATCAAGGGTAGGAGCCCACCCATGGACTATGCTTGCCTGCCTAATAGGCACCATATGGGCGTAGCCGAAATACGGCACAGGGTGGGACATGCATCGAAGGGATAAATGTGGTTCCAAAGGTAGGCTCGGAGGAGTTGCTCCTTGGTCCATATTGCTGGAGCTGCGCGGTTTTCTCTACATGCATGGTCGGAATAGCAGACACATCCTGTCACCTCAGCGCTTCCCAGACAGAAGCTTGAGGTCCTGCCTGCAGGTCTCCTCCACCTTGCCTGCTGGCATGCGATCATGCCTCGGCAGAAGACCAGACTCGTTCCCCGCCATGCCACATTTTTCCTTTTGGGACTTGCTGCGCTCACCTGAATACAGCAATAGTATTTTCATTCTTGTGCGCTTCCTGAACATTTATTTCGCATGGTGTGCCTGAGGCCTTAATGTTATATAATTAAGGGCCTTCCCATAATACGAAATCTGGGTGTATACTGTATAATAATCGTATAATCATTGCTTCTTTTGTTATCCCTCCCCTCTTTTTCAATACACTTTGCAAAGTAACTTGTTCACTGTGGAGTGATTCACGTTGCCCTGACCATGGGCTGCAGTGGCTCTTAACAATCTGTTAAAGGACAGATTAGGTTTGGGGACAACTAGCATCCCGTACAAAATGTACCATGCGTCTGGCACTGCAAAGCACTCATGCCACCAATTCGGTACCAGGCATGAGGGAAGTACCAGCATGTCGCTCAACCAGGTCAGACGCTCCACAGAAGTATGGTAGAGCAGCAATGTAGCTCTTGACCCTGCTCGGAGTGCCCAAACGGGTGGACGAGTATGACTATAATAGTGGTTTGTCAAGATTCAGACCAGGAAACTGGCTCGGATGCGGACAACTGTAACACCATTTTCATAAATAAAGTTAAACAAACGATGCTTTGTACCGTATTTGAAATGATCAGAATTGGTTCAGATGTATAATATACTGTGATTACAGCTAGCCACAGATATCCATTTTGCTGTCATGGTAATTAATATTTTCTATAGCTTTACTGTAGCCATTACAATTTTTAACATATAAATAAATGTTTAACCTTACATTCTGGTAATCACCTGAACGGCTCACCATTGGCAGTGCACTTCAGGTGAATACCAGTGAAATAGCCTATGACATCACAGCACATGCACTCATGGACAATCGCTCCATCTTTATAGCCTGGTGATAGTTTAACGGTTCAGGTAGCCAGCTTGAGATCTTAGGGTCCTGAGTTTGAGCCCCTGTCATTCCATTGAATTAACACCAGGTGGGTTGACTCAGCCAATCATCCATCCAAGGTTGGAAAAATGAGTACCAGCTGACTGGTAATGGGGGGCATTGCATCAGTGACAAAGCCACGCCCACAGAAAATGAAGCAGCTCAGCAGACACATAGGCTGCATACGAACCAACACCACAACTCCTTGTTGGCACCGATGATAAAACTCTGATCACCACAAAATCCAGTTAATAATTTAGTAGCAAAGCTAATATTAGTGCAAATGCTTCTGCTGAGAAATGTAATTTAAAATGGGAAACGAAGCATTTGTGGACAGAAGCAAAAAATAATAACAAGCGGTCAAAGACCAGCACTTGCGAAATCAGTTGCTGTGACCTTGTCCTATGGAACAAAAAAAAACAATGGGGTTCTGGCTTTGCACGATGGAGGCTGCCTCCTCTTTTGATCTCAAAAACAATAGGCTTCCAGCCAATGACGTGCTCTACAAGATTCATGAAGATCGGTGTTGAATTGTGACCTGTAGGTGATTGACATACAATCAAACCAGATGTTGTGCACAGCACGATACTTGCAAAATCCAAATGAAAAATAGTTGCCATGGAAACAGCAATTAAAAAATTTGGAAAATTTGACCTGATTGAATGTTTTACATGATTTAATGTTATAAATAAGAAATGTTGTAATTATGGCCCAATAGGTGTTTTGTATGTTTCGAATGGCCTTAACCCTTGACTATTTTTGACTAAATGTTACTCACAAATACTACACATACTAGTGTAGCAGCATAGCAAACCTGTTGTGCATTTTGTGATACAAGCACCAAATTTGGCACAAATGTACATTAATATGTTGCGAACATTTTCAGATATTGGGCCACTTGAAATTCCGTAATTTTTTTTTTCAAATTTTTTCAAATTTCGTAATTTCAAATTTTTCGGGTGACACCGTCACAATTTCGGTCTTCGAGGCCGGCCGATATAGTGGGGCGGCTTAGCCCAAATATTCAAAAGAATTGTGCATTTTGTGATACAAGCACCAAATTTGGCACAAATGTACATTAATATGTTGCGAACATTGTGTGGTCAGCAATGAAGACGAGAGTCTGAATTACATGTATGCAAAAGACCTTGTGAACCAGTGAAGCAAATACATGGGTAAGCATGAATTAAATCTAGGGCATGATATAATTTCCATGATGTTTACCTCTACACTCAATGGTGGAAGGAGGTAATGTTTTGATCCCAGCTTGTCTGTATGTCTGTTTGTCTGTTAGTCCACAAAATTCCAGACAAAGCTTGTAGTAGTGGTGGTTGTAGTGGTAGTGGTGATAACAGAAATTGTTATATAGAACTGAACTTATATTATTATTATATGCAGAAAATAACTTCATTTCTATATGCCCTGCAGTGGACAGGTTAATTGGTTTATGCACTGAAGGGGTCACCCTGGTGTGCACTGCTGTGTTCTGCCTCACTGAGTTGTTCAGGTATGATGTACTCAGCACAAGCTTCCGGTCGGCCCGGAGGTGGGGGTGCGGGGCCTGTCACGGAACGTCAAAACAAACGGCCTGCCGGGGCCGCCCAAAAGTCGGGCGTGAGGGGCGCGTCCACTAATGGAATGCCTCTCGCTTCCCAGATCGAGGGCCACGTGGTCAGGAGAACCTCGTCCCTTCCGGTCACACTTTGCCTATCGGCCGGCCTCGAAGACCGAAATTGTGACGGTGTCACCCGAAAAATTTGAAATTACGAAATTTGGAAAAATTTGAAAAAAAAAATTACGGAATTTCAAGTGGCCCAATATCTGAAAATGTTCGCAACATATTAATGTACATTTGTGCCAAATTTGGTGCTTGTTTCACAAAATGCACAATTCTTTTGAATATTTGGGCTAAGCCGCCCCACTATACATACAAATAAGCGGTGTAAGTTTCAATTTGACTTATTGAAAAATTATTGAGGTGTTATAAAAATAAATTCACAAAAAGTCCCATTTCACTATAATGGGGTGAAATTGTTGTCATGGAAACGACTGACATGTAAAAACGGCTCAATCGATCGTTCCGATTTTGTGAACCAATTCAGTAACCCAATATGCAAATCCTGTTCAAATTTGAAGTCTACAGGAAGGAAATAGTTTATTTTATATGATTATGCTTGTCCTTTTACCTTTTGACCCTGAAAACAATAGGCCTAGAGCTTTTGATTGGTGAACCAATTCAGTGATCCAATATACAAATCATGTTCAAACTAGCAGAGTATCATAAGCCTGGTATTGCCTTAGCGGTTAGGGTGCTGGCTTGGGATCCAAGGATCCTGGGTTCAAATCCTGGTCGATCGTTGAATTAACGCCAGGGGGTTGACTCAGCCTGTCATCCTTCCGAGGTCGGCAAATTGAGTACCAGTTTCCTGGTAATTCCCTGTGCGTCACAAGAAGCGACTAACAGGGTTGGTGGCAGGAAGGGCCTCCAGCTGTAAAACATTGCTTCAAAAAGGGAACTAAAGACACTAAAGGTGGTTCTCGCAGGGTATCCTCATTCCAGGTGAGTGGGGTTTTCACATTACTTGTTGAAATAGGTATCGTCTGTATATTGCAATAAGACTATCGATGTTTGTGTGGTGTGCATCTAAAAAGGATCAAACTGGTCTACAGGTCCAAAGGGTATTTTTTTTCCAATCGTAATTATGATCTAAAGAGGGTCTAGTGAGGGCTTATAGGGATTTGAGGAGGACAGAAGGGGTCTTAAAAGGGTCTATTCCAATAGTCATCAGCGGCTAAAGGGTTTAAAGGGATATAAAGAGGTCGAAGGGGGTCATGAAGGGGTGTGTGGGGTCTACTCGGCTTAATGGGTCTGTTCAAATAGTAGTTTGGATCTAAAGGGTTTAGAGGGTATGTTCCTATCGTAGTTGGGGTATAAAGGTGTGTAAATAAATCTTTATTGTTTTGTGTATAAAGGTGACGTGGAACTGACTCAATGTCCATTCCGGGTCGAGTTTAAAATGTATAATTGGAGAGATTATCAGAGGTCAAAGAAATTACGAAAGAGCCAACAACAATTACAAGAGAAACACAGTTATAAAAGAAAACAGCTCGATGATACAATGATCAGTACAACGAGATCAATCTCAGATCAATGTCGGGGATTATTAACAGAGAAGACCAACCAATATAGTTGCAAATCTTCGATTTTGCAAGTCATAATAACAACAATAATAATAATAATAATAATAAACAGAAAAGGATACATCCAGGAGAGCCACGATGTTGCGGCAAGCGTCGATGCTGAAGCCATCAGTTTTAATGTTTCCATCTGCAAGACAAGTTCACCCACATTCAAAAATCCTATTACTTTTCTTTGTGGTCAGATATTATAAATAAATAAAAATAAAAATAAAAGATTCACAGAATGTCTCGTTTCACAGCTCTGCTAATACATCTGGGTGTTCACTCCAACAAAATTTTCTTTGGCCTAATTGGCGATCCAGTATTTACAGACAGCTCAAGATCCGGAGATCCTGCGTTCTAATCCCATACATTGTGTTGATTTCCAAATAGTGTGTCTAATTTCCTTGCAACTCATGTCAAAGTGCACCGGCATCTCCACATGTATTTGTTCTATGTGCAGGTTATGTACAAGCTCCACCAAGGAAAACAAGTATATTTAAATCATGGCAGCAAATCCTTTATCATATTAGGGGAAAAAAAGGATTCATCCCCTGGAATAAGATCAGGATTAGTTACGAGGTCATTTATAGGGGAAATGAGGTTTGTTTGTTTTTTTAAATTTTATTTTCTTGTTATTTTATTTTCTTGTTATTATATTTTCTTTTCTTGTTATTTTCTTGTTATTTTCTACTACTACTACTATACTACTACTACACTACTACACTACTACTATAGTACTACTATACTACTACTATACTACTACTACTACTATACTACTACTATACTACTACTATACTACTACTACACTACTACTACACTACTACTATAGTACTACTATACTACTACTATACTACTACTACTACTACTACTACCACGCTACTACTACTACTACTACTACTACTATACTACTACTACACTACTACTACAATACTACTACTACTACACTACTACTACTATACTACTATACTACTACTACTACTACTACTACTATACTACGACTACTATACTACTAATATACTACTACTACTACTACTACTACCACACTACTACTACTACTACTACTACACTACTACTACTACACTACTACTACTACTATTACTACTACTACCACCACCACTCTAATGGCTCAATTTGTTCCCAAATTCTTGTGGGGTCAGCCCAAGGCTTTCACAAACCGGCTCGCCATGCTTGCTGTTCAACCGAAGGCGATTCAGGAGGAAATGTGCAATATGTTCAAGGGTGCTGGTGATAACTCGCCTACCCTTCACGAAAGACACTGTGGGAGCCTTAAAGTCTCCCAGACAATGCCAGTAGATGAGACACACAGCTTAGCAACCATCTGAGGAAGGGCAGTACTCTGTGAGGCGATGTCCCTGCAGGTTCACAATGTAGATGCTTGTATTTTGATCTCAGAAAAAACTAGAACGGCACCCAGTAGAGAGCATACCTCCACCTGGTTGGCCATATCACTCAATGGTGAAGAATAGATTACAAAATTCTACGAGCTGGATCCGGATCCGGATCTTCACCAAGATTGGATCGATTCTTCTTTGTCACACACAAAACCTGTCCACCAAGTTTTGTCCAAATCTGTCCACAACTTTTTGAGATATCCTGCTATGTATCGTTTTTGGCACGATCTCCCATTGGTGAAGAATCACTTTAAAATTCTAGTAGCCGGATCCAAATCTGGATCTTCACCAAAATCTAATCATTTCGTCGTTATCACATACGCTACGTCTCTGCCAAATTTCGTCCGAATCCGTCCACAACTTTTTGAGATATCTTATTCAAACAAACAAACAGACAAAAAACAGACAGACAGACAGACAGTGGTGAAAAGATAACCTCCATCCACCTTTGGTGGCGGAGGTAACAAATTACAACTGCACAATGTATTTTCACATGAAGTATATACCAAACGCATTTATCCACAACTTCCTCAATTAGGATAAATACTTTGTGGAATTGTTTTGAATTATTTTTCCTTTACAAGATCAAGGCTCATGGAAGAACGAGGTTATGGAGGGTATAAGGCAATGAACTGAAAATACAGCCACAGTTGAACATTTCGAAAAAAAGAGGGAATTAACGAACAAGAAAACAAGAAGACGTCATGCGTAGCACGATACCTGCAAAATCCGGCCCCCCCCCCCCCCCCCGCCTCCCCAAAAGGTTTTCCATTGATACAGCAAATTATCCATTTCATGAAGATAAAAATTTACAATCTTGATCAAAGCTCGGGTCAACAGGATGAAAAGTGACGATTTTTCAGATGAAAAATGACGATTTAAAAGTTTGACCTTGAGTTGACCTTTGACCATTTGACCTCATAAATCGTTGGTTTCCCAATTCGGTGAGGAAATGCACAAATGCTGTTCTATTTTCAAGTCAATCGGATGAAAATTGACGGTTTTTCAGATGAAAATTGATGATTTTGGAAGTTTGACCTTCAGTTGACCTTTGAAATTTGACCTCAAAAATAGTATGTTTCTCAATTTGGTGACTCGATATACGAATGCTGTTCAATTTTCAAGTGAATCGGTTGAGAATTGACGGCTTTTTGGATGAAAATTGATGACTTTTAAAATTTGACCTTGAGTTGACATTTTGACCTCAAAAATAGTTAATTTCCCAATTTATTGACTCAAAAAACAAATGTTATTCAATTTTCAAGTCAATCGGATTTAAAATGGCGATTTTAGAAATTTGACCTCCAAACCTTTGACCTCAAAATCAATAGGCTTCTCAATTGAGACGACCTAGACAACTTGGTGAAGTTTCATGACGATCAGTTTAGAATTGTGACCTGTAGGCCGGTGACAAACAGACAAACAGACAAACAAACAGACGGAACCACAATCGCAACCGACCAATATACTTGAAAAATCTTCGATTTTGCAAGTGATAAGAGATACAGAATGGGAAAAAAAACATTTTCAACCTGCAAGTAAGAGTTGGATTAGTTAGGGTTAATGGTGGTCGAAAAGACAATGGGTATCGCCTACTTGAAGCCTTGGAGAAAAGGGTGTGATTGAGCATGTGTCCATTCGACAGGAGAAATCAAAAGGAACAGAGCATACACTCAGTAGAGTGCGTACCTCTGCCAAGCTGAACATTTTAGGTTTTGGAGCCCAGCGATAGGCTGGATCTGCATCCTCCAGACCTCAACCAAATTCTAATCGGCTTGTTTTTGTCACATAGCGAACTCATCCAGCAAGTTTCGTCCGAATCAGTCAACGTTTTGAAATAGCGTGCTGTATATCGTCTTTGGGCCTTTCTCTGAATAGTGAAGAATTACTTTTAAAAAACGATGGTATATATAGAAATAGTTACCCTGCACAGTCGACTTTGTGCGAGCCAACTCGACTCTTGAAGTTTTTTGTTTTTTTTCATCCAATATGGCTGCCAGACCAGGTGACCGATAACGTCCTAAATTTACATTCTCCAATATAATTGTTGCATCGAACATGCTCAACAAATTTCAAATATCAGACTGTAGTGGGGAACTGGTGACCCCGTTGCCCCCGAACATATTCGGGGGCCAAATGAACATGGCAGGATTGCGACCGCAATTTCTTCCACAAGACCTAAACTCGAACTGCCGGAGTTTTAGCAACGACGAGCGACCATGTGGTTCGCGCATCGCGATCGGTTCCTCCTCTATGACTGGAGGGGCGAACCAGCTCCGGGACCCTCCGAAGGAACGCCGTTACGGGGCGTTAGCGGCACGGCTACTTCGTCGCCTCCGCGCACACAGGCCGAGTACTGCTGCTCATCGCCTTCGCGCACACAGGCCGAATACTGCTGCTCGCCGCCTCCGCGCACACAGGCCGAGTACTCCTGCTCGCCGCCTCCGCGCACACAGGCCGGGTACTGCTGCTCATCGCCTCCGCGCACACAGGCCGAGTACTGCTGCTCGTCGCCTCCGCGCACACAGGCCGAGTACTGCTGCTCGTCGCCTCCGCGCACACAGGCCGAGTACTGCTGCTCCCCACTCCTACTACTGCTCCTACGGCGGATCCCGAGGCTGATGCTGCTGCAACTACAACTACTACCGCTGCTCATCTCTTGCGCACGCACGGCTGCCTCGTTACCTTCGCGCGCGCTGGAGCCTCGTTGGCTTCGCGCGCACTGCTGCTCGCCACTCCCGCAATTCCTACTGCTGCAACTACAACTGCTACCGCTGCTCAGCACCCGCGGCCCGGCTCTGTTCCACCCGCGGCCCGGCTCTGTTCCACCCGCGGCCCGGCTCTGTTCCACCCGCGGCCCGGCTCTGTTCCACCCGCGGCCCGGCTCTGTTCCACCCGCGGCCTGGCTCTGTTCCACCCGCGAACTATGTACACGCCCGTGGCGTGCCTTCTGGGGGGGGCGCATGTAGTGGTTACCTTATTCACATGTCGCGGTTACCTTATTCACTTGTCGCGGTTAACTTATCCGCATGTGACGGTTACCATTACGATGGGTTTGTTCTAACCCACGCACACGGGCTTTTGGTTGTGTCGTCGTGACGCGCGCGCGGCTGTTGGAGCCACGCCCTCTGAAGAGGGTTCTTGGTTTTATATAAGCCGTTACGACTTCCGTTCGCAAGCAGTTGCTGGAGATTTCTGTACAATAAACAACCTTTTGTACCCAACGAAATGGCCTCTTCTTATCGTCTTCGGCAACCGCTAAAAGACCAAGCATTGTACTTGTCGAATTATGATGTCATAATGAAGGCACCAATGAGTTATTTACAATGAGCTATGTTTCATTTATTTCCATGAGCGGTTTCAAAGATATAGAGGTCCAAGGTTTTCCATTTTTTCCCCAAGATGGTGCCCGTACCACATGACCTATGACATAATTATCTCTTTTAAATTATTCTTGAGTAGATGCATACTATGGTGAATATTTTGTCAAATCGGACCTATTGCCGAGAAAATGAATTTAAACAAGATGGCACCAGTACCACGTGATCCATGACATCATAATTATCACCAAAACATTATACATGAGTATCGATCAATCGTTTTGGTTTATTGCAAAAAGCACTTTAAAGCAATCTGAGGACTAAAATGGTCAGTGTTACAATTTGAATTTAAAGAATGTTTACATTTTACAATAATTACAATAATAGATTACAACAAGAAGAAAAAGACAGAAAATGCCATATCCCCTGCCATGGTTTTAGGGATTGCGCTGTATGGAGTTAAAGGCTGTCAGTCAGCCATCTTTGGTCGGATGAGAAAACGAAATCTTCTGTATATGCATACTGTCATGTATTGTCTTTTTGCCAAGTATAAACAAAATCAGTCCATACATCTCCGAGATGTGGTTGCAGATGCACGGACGGCCGAGACCAAATCCATAAGCCCCCATCGGACCGAGTCCAACGTGGGCTAATAATTATTATTATTATTATAAATCAGGATATAATAAGATGCAAGTTATGAAATGCATCGATCAATATATAGTTATGTCAAAAAAAAAGCTAAAACAAGTACAGATACATTCAAAGTACACCCCGCCATGTCCAATAAATAAATAAATAAGATCCTCCAGTGCTGCATTGCCGGAGCACCTTAGGCGCCCAGGAAAACCGCCATGCAGCACAAAGAGATGGTATTGGGAGGGATAAAAAAAACAAAAAAACCTTTAGAGGCCATTTTTCCCCGCAAGCGGGGGTTGGCCTTTTTCGGGGACCGTGGTTGTTGTTGTTTTTTTGGTCCCCTTTTTGAAGCAATGTTTTACGGCCGGATGCCCTTCCTGCCGCCAACCCTTTTTGTCGCCTTTTTACGACAAACAGGGAATTACCAGTGAACTGGTACTCAATTTGCCGACCTCGGAAGGATTATATCTCATTCAATTGGATGATAGCATACCAAAACTACCAGTGTTTCATCCGAAGCTACAACTTTTCGAAAATTAATTAAATAACTCATTAATCAGAAAAATTAATAAATAATTGATTAATAAATAAATAACAAATCGATTAATTGATTAATCAATAGATCAAAAATATCCTTTATAGCTACATCACTTGGTCACTGTCATGTCCGAATATCAGCTTCCTTGCTCAAAAGGTGCCTGAGATAGTGAGATATTGTCCAGATGAGAAAGAAAATAAACAAGTGATTAATAACGAAAATAAATAAATAATAATGGTAAAATAATTAAATTATTAATCAATTGGCTAACAGAGTACCGAAACCCCACCGTTTCATGCCAATCTGTAAGTTTAAAAAAATCAATCAATTAAGCAATGAATCGAATAATCAAATAATTAATTGACCAATTCATTAATCAATAAACCAGAAATACCCTTGAAAGCCACATCACTTGGTCATTGTCGTGTCCAAATATCAGCTTCCTAGCTCAAAAGGTGCCTGAGATATTGCCCATACGAGAAAGGAAATGTATAAGAACTTAATAAATCGATAATAAGTAACTCATCAATTAATTGACTAATCAAAAAACAAAAAATACCGTTTTTGACAAAGTACTTACTCACTATTGTGCCCAAATTTCAGCTTCCTAGCTGAAATGATGGCTGAGATATCGCCCGGACAAACAAGAAAACAAGAAAGCAAACAAACAACCAGAGTGAAAACTGAGTACTCCCTTTCAGCGTGCGTCATTGCAGAGCCCCCTTCGGTGCCCGGCAATGACGTTATGCAGTGCCTGGGGATGGCATCGGAAAGGAGCGGTGTGGCGTTTGTGCAGAAAAGCACAGAGAAGTCCCATGCACATGCAGCAGAGAACACCAAGTTCCACACGCAGACTAAACAACGGGCGGAAGGACGCAGGAACATGCACGGTGGTGGGCCCGGCAGCGAGCAGATAAGTCATGAGCAGAGTGTAGGCAGCTGTGGCACGAAGGGAGTGCCAATCTGCGACAACAAGGTAGGCCCAAAACGTCGTTGGCAAACCTGAAGAGAAGCATGCAGCACAGAGCCAGGAGTGCAGCCAGGAGCCAAATCCATGGAAATTCAGGCCAGTGCTTGCCAGCAGCCCAAGGATGGGCTTAGGGTAAAATGCAGAGCCAAGAATGGCACCACTCACAACTCCTAAGCCTTCAAGTATTCTTCCATCACAATCCCTGTTCAAATCCTTGCCGATCAAACCCACCGCCAGAAGCCTCCCAGCCACAGCAGGAACGGCCCAGAAGGTCACAAACCCGGGCATCACTCACCGCGACCTCCACATTCATGAACAGGGGCACACATTCCATGCTGGCAAGAGAGA
Source organism: Myxine glutinosa (assembly GCF_964187855.1). NCBI lineage: Eukaryota > Metazoa > Chordata > Myxini > Myxiniformes > Myxinidae > Myxine > Myxine glutinosa. The sequence continues at coordinate 156,365,317 of NC_136265.1, read as the reverse complement.
GAGGGTGCACCTCACCGGCACCAAGACTATCCGAGGGTCGGTCACTGTGGCACCACATAGGCCTCAGAGGCAGAACTTAAGCACTGAAACCATGAGATGCATGCAGCTCAGGGGGCATGGACAGTTATTATGGATCCATTATGGAGCACTGGAACTTCCTCATTTGCTTAATTTAAATATGAATGAATTAAAATTTAAACAGAACTGCCTTGTAACAACTACCAAATCTTAATCACTCTTTTGGCCACGCAGCACGCATGATGCCGCACCCATGAATCCAGGGTGACGCCCATCAGCTACCGATGTCATCATGACACTATTCAGCTGCCGACGTCAGTGCCCAAGCTATGTGCTCCCAAATGGAAAGATGGCATCGAAGTATGGGCAAACAAAATGTGAAAATGGTGGGGCAAAGTGAAAATGTTGTGTCAATCGGACCAACGGTTGCCTAGAAAATGAGTCTTAAAAATGCAGACACGTATGTACGTACATATGCGCCCAATCGCTTAACCACGCTTTTCACTTGTGAGCGCAGGATAAAAATGAAACAATTATCATATCTGAATCTTCAGTAAAATAGAGCCAATTCGTCTTGGACACACACCCAACCTATCCACCAAGATTCATGAGAATCCGCCTCACTTCTTCAAATATCCTGCTATATATCGTTTTTAACCCAATCTCTCAATAGTGAAGAATCACTTTAAAATTATAGTATCCGCATCTGGATCTTCACCAAAATCTACACAATCAGTCCTTGTCACACTCACAACTTGTCCACCAAGTTTTGTCTGAATCCATCCATAACTTTTTGAGATACCATACTCACAGACAGATACAGAAAAACAAACAAACCGGTGAAACCATAACCTCCATCCACCTGAGCTAACGGAGGTAACAGAAGACTGAAGGTGTGCGCAGTGGCGTAGTGATGGGGGGTGGGGGGGGTGGGGGAGCGACCGCCCCCAGCGCAAAGTGGATGGGGTGCCAAATGGCACCCTCAAAAAAATGTTTTCATGCTCCATTTGGTTGTATTGTATATAAATTGTAATACAACGGACTCGTAAGATTACGAAAAGCAACTTTCAGAACCACGTTTTACAGTTTAAACTCCGTGCTCCGTGTCTATGTGTCATGTCGATGTTTACAAACTCCTTTCCATCCGATTTACTATTTCTATCACCTCGCACAGTAAATAAATCTGTGTTACTGTGTTAGTAATTATCGGGCTGCCTGCAGCGTACATCTCTTATTTTGTATGATGAGGTTTCGTATGCACTCCAACATGGAGATCACCCATTGGCCCAAGGGATGGAGGGGTGTAACTGTTGGGCGTTTATTTCTCATGCGTTGATCCAGATGTCTCTCTCATGGTGCCGTACGAGCCCAATTAGCGATGTCCAGGATGACTTGTAGCGTATGACGCGTGACGTGTGACATAGCCATGTGTGAGGGGAAAAAGCAAAGGTGGTGGCACTCCAAGGGTCTGGACAAAATGGTAAACGTGGAGACACGTTTCAGCGAGTGTCATGGATTGGAAGGATACCCAAGGGGTAGCACAATAGTCTTCAAGCTGTTCAGTCTGAATTTTAATCTCGACGCAGCTATAAACTGTTATCCTGGTGTTTAACAGGTGGGGTCATTCATCAGTGTGTGCGCCATCCCTCACATGGATGTTAAGCTGGCCATCCCCTCTGTCAGCATTGGTTGATGGACGTTAAGCTGGCTGTCCCATCTGTCGGCATTAGTTAGTTGGTGGATGTTAAGCTGGCCGTCCCATCTGTCGGCATTGGTTGATGGGCGTTAAGCTGGCCGTCCCACCTGTCGGCAATAGTTGATGGATGTTAAGCTGGCCGACCCTAATGTCGGCATTAGTTGGTGGACGTTAAGCTGGCCGTCTCACCTGTCGGCAATAGTTGATGGATGTTAAGCTGGCCGACCATAATGTCAGCATTGGTTGATGGGCGTTAAGCTGGCCGTCCCACCTGTCGGCAATAGTTGATGGATGTTAAGCTGGCTGACCCTAATGTCAGCATTGGTTGATGGGCGTTCGGCTGGCCGTCCCATCTGTCGGCATTACTTGGTGGATGTTAAAGATCCCACGGAGTTCTTCGGAAAGAGTATGGGAGCTATCCCCAGTCCATGGCCTAATTACAGACACGACAGTTCGCTTGCCGACAATCAGGCCGACAACGTACTGATCACTCCTCGAATACTAACTCGCATCATAAGTATTTTGCTATACCTTGAAAAGTAGTTTGATGATCCGTCAAATCGCCAACATTTCTACGGCGTAGCCTGTAGGGCAATGCCATCTGGAACAGGGTTTGTATGTCCGTATGTATGTCCCCACAAACGTATACCAATCAGAGTTGAGGATCTGGTCACATGACAGGGAGACAGCGTTTAGTAACCATTACAGTTGCATATTTTACGAAAAGGAAATATAATAACCTTCTGTGTAATGTTTTGGGGTCCCAGCGGATGTCGTAAGGTAGCTTCCTGGTTTCAGAAATTCCTCTACACCATTATATTTTGAAACATTATATTTTGAAACAACAGTTTCAGAAACATTATATTTTGATATACTAAAACCATTGTATTAATTTGTGATTGGAATGACGAGTGAGGCTGTTTGAAATGAAAATGTAGAGATATTGAGTTCAAAGCAGACTGAGGAAATGACGTAAGGGTTTCCAACCTTGACATTAGCGGATTTGCCATTTGCAGTTTTGCCATTGACTGGATACAGCAACATTCACACAAGGTACGTTTTGTCCAAGTCCTTCACTAACCTGCCGCCAATGCCTGACATTCGGCGGAAGGTGGCACAGGAATGTGGAATTTATTGGTTCATCAATTGCCATTCACTGTTTTTTTTTTGTTTTGTTTTTTACCCAAGTCATTCACGAACTGGCTGTCCATGTCTGAAGTCAAAATTTTAATACTTACATTATTTGCTAACTGGTAACTGTCATACTATCCTCTTCAACTAATAAATACCACACCATGCTACATGCATGTTTGATGTAGTTGTTGTTAAAGGTCTTGGAACATACCTGCCTGCTATACTGCTTCAGCACTAGTTCACCTTCACCCATGTCTGCTTGAACCAGGGCGGGGATTACACGTTCGTTTTATTAATGCCAAATGGTACTAATATTATTCCTGTTCTTAATATTCTTTGTATTAATAAATGCTTTGTTGCAATGTTATCATTGTTTTTGTTTTTTATTTTGTAATAGTAATAACATGCCATGGAAGGACCTATTAAACTGCTCTATACACCTTAACATGGTGTATAGAGGATGCGTTTAGAAAAGAGATGTAAAGATGCGATGTTTAGAAAAGATGAGTTTAGAAACATCGGAATTCTTCTGGATTATTTGTGCAGGGGGCGATATTTTTGACCTCAGCCCCAAGCGCCACAAACCATCACTACGCCACTGGATGTGTGGGAAGACTAGATTTTGGGAGTCAACTAAGCAGGTGGTAACTGGAAGAACGCGTGTGACCTGCAGAAGCCAAGAAGATTCAGAGGACAGAGAGCAGCAGATGGAGCAAGACCCTAGGAGAGGTGCTCTAGAATAGAAGCCACCGACCTAGGATGCGATGCTAGAGCTGTTTGAGATGCGAGAGCCATGGGCCTTGCGATTATTTATTTCCAAGATAGTTTTACTTTCCACCAGCCAGCTTCTTTATATGCATTTGTCGGTGTTTAGTGAGTGAATCTGAAAGTCCCATGCGTTAATTATTAATAAGTACATTCTCTTGTCCATCTGCGCCATGAATTTCACTTTAGATGGAAAGCTGAACAAATTTTTCTGTAGATTTGTGTGAAAGACAACAGCCTCTACTTCCAGAAACAGTGCTACTCATTCAACAACCATCGGATAGAATTCACTCCGTCGGGATCTGTTTTTCGTCGCATCCAGAAAGATAAAAATGACCACCTTCATACGAAAATTATGAAGCACCAGTTGGAAATTTAAGACGAACGACAGTAGAAAACATTTTTTCAACATCAATCACTGTGGTGAAATTGTATCCAAGTTGCAACCCAGGCGCCATTACCGCTTCTCTCCACTACGTGGCTGTTATAAGAACTTAGCTCCGAGACGCGAAGCGCAGTCCTGAGACATTTATCTTGCTTTAGCCACGTGTATGCTCAAAATGGTAAGGGAACCACTTTTCATTTCGCTTGCTTGCGTGCTTGATTATGACACTCTTATTGCTTATATGCTTGACATATATTGATCCTATGATTGCTAATTCTCTTTCAGATATTGCTGATGTTCGATACAGATTAAACTCACCTTTGGAGACCCTGTTGTAGATCTGATTATTCTTACAACACTTAATCTGTATCGAGCTATTGCCATCATCCAAGATCAACATGACCCACAAGCTTTTACAGTTGCCCATGTTTGGAGCGGACCCACAAACTGCGGAAGCTCCGAGCCAGCTCAAGCATTGGCTCAGTCTGCTGACCAGCTACCTGCAAGGGCATCCCGACATCACCGACGATGTGAAGCGCGCAGTGCTGAATTCCCATGTGACCCACGTCGTTCACGACTACATATCTCATTGTGCGACATTCGACGATGCCGTGACCGAGCTGCGCGCCATCAAGCATATATCAAGCATATATGACCGAGCTGCGCTGCGCATATATCAAGCCACGGAATGTTATTCACACGCGGTACCAGCTTGCCTCCAGGAAGCAGGACGCTTCGGAGTCCCTCACTCATTTTGCCCAAGAATTGCAGCATCTTGGCAAAGAATGTGCGCATGAGACCCGAACCCATGAGCAAATGTGCGATGATTTGATGCATGACGCTTTTATTTCTGGTCTTTACTCTACGAGCATCCGGCGACGTCTGCTGGAAGAACCTAACCTGACGCTGAAACAGGCCCTCGATCAAGCTATTGTGCTTTTCGAAGCGCAGGCACAATCTGAGGTGTACGGACGGCCTTACATTACAGCGGGGCTCACTGAAGAGCGGCGCTCGGAGACCGAAGCTGCTACGGAGTTTGCTGCTCCCGACACACTGCCCGAGGAGGCTGAGGCACTTGGAGCCGAAGGTACAAGCCTCGCCGCAACTACCTTGGCCGGGAGCAACACTAAGTGCTTCTTCTGCGGAAATAGAAATCATCTCCATACTGCTTGCCTGGCGCGCGAAATTTCTTGTCATACTTGTGGCCAGAAAGGTCACTTTGCCAAAATGTGCCGATCGGGGCACGCGTGGCACACCCGGCCAACATTGGCTGGCATCAACTCGACGCGCATGGCATGCGCATCACCCCTGGCCATTCCGGCGCAGCCCGGACCTCAGACCAGACCAGAGCCGTCGTTCCAGTCCTGATTGAGGGGAAAACAACTGGAGCTTTGGTCGACACGGGATCGACCGAGAGCTACGTCGATATGGGCCTCGTTCGCCGTCATGGTTGGCCGATCCATGGAGGATCGTGCAGAATCTACATGGCATCGCAAGCGTTATGGATGCGGACAAAGGGCGAATGTTGTGTGAAGTTAGTTATTAATGGTAAAATGTACCCTGATGTTCGCCTAATGGTACTGCCCACCTTATGTGCCGAAGTTCTATTAGGGCATGATTTTCTTGAGCGCCACGGTCGCTTAGAAATGACATTTGGGGGAGATGACACGCTCTCGGTATGCGCCCTGGCAGGAATGTCTATTGAACCGAAGACTTTGTTTCCGAACCTGACTTCGGACTGCGCCCCAATTGCGATCAAATCCCGGCGCTATTCCCGGGCTGATACTCAATTCATTTGAGCAGACGAGCAAACTCCTCCGCGAAGGCATAATCGAGCCCAGCCGTTCTCCTTGGCGTGCGGAAGTTTTGGTCGTGCGGCCCGAAAACCATCGCAAGCGCATGGTAATCGATTATTCGCAAACCATAAATAGGTTTATGCTTCTGCATGCCTATCCGCTACCAGGTTTGGATTCTCTGGTTCGACAGGTCGCCCAATATGGCATGTACAGCACTCTTGATCTCCGGACTGCGTATCATAAAATCCCTATTGCTGCCAATGACAAAATCTATACTGCTTTTGAATAAGGACAGAGGTTGTATCAGTTTACGCATCTCCCTTTCGGAATAACGAATGGGGTCACTTGCTTCCAGAGGGCTATGGACGACATCGTTACCAAAGAACAATTAACAGACGTTTTTGTTTATTTGGATAATCTGACGGTCTGCGGCTACGACCAGGCTCATCATGACACCAATTTGCAATGCTTCCTCCAGGTGGCGCGAAAGTATAGTCTGACGTTTAATGAGGACAAATGTCGCTACTCCTCTAGGACGATTGATCACCTGGGGTACATTGTGACCCAAGGAACCATAACACCTGACAAGGAACGTCTCCGCCCTTTGCTCAACATGGCGCCGCCGCATGATCGTGCTTCTTTGAAGCGTGACCTCGGGCTGTTTGCACATTATTCAAAGTGGGTCGAAAGTTACTCCGAGAAGCTTCGTCCCCTCATTGATTGTAACACGTTCCCTCTCCCTCCCGCTGCCAAGGTCGCCTTCCAGGCTCTGAAATCGGACATAGATGGCGATGCTGTGTCTTCTATCGACGATAACATTCCCTTTGTCCTCGAGAGTGATGCGTCGGATCACGCCATCGCTGCTCCTCTCTCTCAATGGGGGAAGCCTGTGGCGTTCTTCTCAAGGACATTATCCTCCGCTGAACGACGTCATTCTTCTGCGGAAAAGGAGGCGTATGCGATAGTTGAGTCGATTCGTCGTTGGAGACCATATTTGCTCGGTAAACGCTTCGATGGCATTACCGATCAGCAGAGTGTTGCTTTCATGTATGACACAAGACATGCCTGTGCATTAAAAACAAGAAAATCACTCGCTGGCGCATAGAGCTTGCTGATTATAGCTTTGGTATCAAGTACCGCCCTGGGCAGGAGAATGACAACAGCAGACACTTTATCCAGACCAGGTGTTTGTGCGAGTTTAAACTCCTCTGATGATTTACGCATTCTCCATGATGCCTTGTGTCACCCCGGGGTGACTCGTCTGGTTCATTTTGTGCGAAGCCGCAATTTGCCCGACTTTGTCGAGGACGTTCGTCATTTATGTCGCACTTGTCCAGACTGCGCCGAACTCGAACCCCACTTCTATAAACCCGACATGGGGACACTGATTCAGGCTACTAAGCCTTGGGACCGATTACCGATGGACTTCAAAGGGCCGCTACCTGCCTCCGGGGCCTCTCGTTACCTCCTCACCATTGTGGACAAGTACTCCAGATTCCCTTTCGCCTTCCCGTGCAGCCATATGTCCGCGACTACGGTTATCCGATGTCTGCAATACCTGTTTTAGATGTTTGGGAATCCGGGGTGGGTATGTGCATACCGACCGAGGAGCGGTGTTCTTGTCACAGGATGTGCGGGCCTTTCTGTTGCAGCGTAATATTGCGTCTGGCTACACCACCACATACAGCCCCCACGCTAATGGTTGCGTGGAGCGCTTTAATGGCACTATATGGAGGGCCATCTCTTTGGGCCTCAAGACTCATGGCCTGCGGCCGGACCAATGGACTGGTATGGTGCATGGGGCCCTTCATTCAATCCACTCACTCCTATGCATGGCTACAAATGAAATTCTGCACGATCGTTTATTTTGTTACCAGCGTCGCACGGGATCTGTCCGCCCTCTGCATGGGTGGCTCGCTCAGCCCGGTCCGGCCTTTCTCAAACGGGCGGTGTGCACGAGAAAATACGACCCACTCGTTGACAAGGTTCAGATCCTTCAAACTAATCCTGATCACGCTCGAGTCCAACTGCCAGATGGACGCGAGTCAACTGTGTCAGTCCGTCAACTCATGCCCGGCGGGGATCTCATGGGGACCGAGCTCTGCTCGGGGAACCCGGTGTTGGGGAATTCACCTCCGCTTCCACCCCCTCACTCGCCCGAGCCGCGAGAGATAATTGCACCACCCCCGTCACCGTCGCCTGAGAACACTCCTGATGGACTCGACCTAGATGCTGCCACTGAGGGCCCCGACATGTACTGCACACGCACGGGATGAGAGATTCGCCGCCCTGATCGTTTTGGCTGGTCGTGATGTAACTCTCATGTAATCAGCTGTGAACAGCAGTTATACGCTTGATGCTAACCAGCTTGCTAGCGAGGTTTTAAACCTGGGGAGAAATGTGGTGAAATTGTATCCAAGTTGCAACCCAGGCGCCATTACCGCTTCTCTCCACTACGTGGCTATTATAAGAACTTAGCTCCGAGACGCGAAGCGCAGTCCTGAGACATTTATCTTGCTTTATCCACGTGTATGCTCAAAATGGTAAGGGAACCACTTTTCATGTCGCTTGCTTGCATGCTTGATAATGATAATCTTATTGCTTATATGCTTGACATATATTGATCCTATGATAGCTAATTCTCTTTCAGATATTGCTGGTGTTCGATACAGATTAAACTCACCTTTGGAGCCCCTGTTGTATATCTGATTATTCATACAACAATCACAACCGTGGAAAGTCTGCAGGTTACAACTTTGCAAAATTATATAAATGTTATGTACTTAAACGGCCGTTCAACGCTCACGTTTCCGTAGGATCCTTGCGAGGATGTTTTGTAGTTCCTTTGGACTGATCTCTCCATCCTGAAAGAGAAACCATTCCACATTAACTCCAATCATGAGAAATCTGCAGTGACAATCATCCTATAATTACTTCCAACACCCAAGGTGGACGGAGGTCGCTTTCCCCCATATCTGTCTGTGTGTCTGTGAGCAGGATATCTCAAAAAGTTATGGACGGAATCAGACAAAACTTGGTGTCACAACGATGATTCGATTTTGGTGAAGATCGGGACACTATAATTTTTTGGCAATCTGGACACAAGAGATAAAGCCAAAAACGATATGTCCTGTACTCTATAGCACGATTACCACATCCGTAATTCTGGCGAGGGGAGTATCCCATCCCTAATTCCAAGGGGGGGGGGGGTTAATCCCGTACGTAATTCTGGGTAGGGATGGGGTTTATCCCATCTGTAGTTCTGGAAAGGTGAAGGATTATACTTTCCACAATTTTGTGGGCGAGGGAGGAGGGGTATCATCCTGTCCATAATCGGGGGGGGGGGGGGGGGGGGATTATCCCGATCGTAATTCCAGGGAGGGAGGGCATTATCCAATCCGTAATTCTGGGAAGGGAGGGGATTATCCCATCCTTAATTCTGGGAAGGGAGGGAGGGAGTTATCCTGTCTGTAGTTCTGGAAAGGTGGGGGATTATACATTCCGTAATTCTGTGGGAGGGTATGGTGGGAGGGGAGAGAGGGTGGGGATCATCCCATCCCTAATTCTGGAGAGAAGGAATTATCCCGTCCGTAATTCCGGGGAGGGAGGGGACTATCCCGTCTGTAATTCTGGGGAGGGAGGGAGTTATCCTGTCTGTAGTTCTGGAAAGGTGGGGGATTATACATTCAGTAATTCTGTGGGAGGGTAGGGGGGGGAGGAGGAGAAAGGGTGGGGATCATCCCATCCCTAATTATGGAGGGAATGGATTATCCTGTCTGTAATTCCGGGGAGGGAGGTGGTTATCCTGTCTGTCGTTCCAGGTTGGGGGGGGGGGGGGGGGGATTATCCCTTCCTCAATTTTGGGGGTGGGGATCATTCCATTCATAGTTCTGAAGGGTGGGGATCGTTCCATTCATAGTTCTGGGTGGGGGGGGGGGGGGATCGTTCCATCCATAGTTCTGGGGAGTGGGGATCATCCAGAGGTGGGGGATTATACCGTTCCGTAATTCAGTGTGAGGAGGGGTAAGAGGGTGGGGGGGGGGGGGGGGAGGATTATCCTGTCCGTAATTCTGGGGGCGGGTGGTTTAACCCATCCCGTAATTCCGGGAGGGGATGACATTATCTCGTCCTTAGTTCGGGGAGGGAAGAGGAGGGGAGGGGAGGTGATTATCCAGTCCTTCATTTTGGGGGGCAGGGGAGGGGTTGGGTATCATCCCATCCGTAATTCTGGGAAAAGGGGGGTAGGGATTATCCCGTCCATAATTCTGGGCCGAGTATCATGTCTAATTCTGGGCAGTTTATCCAGTCCATCAGGATGGATTCTTCATGAGTAATGTTAATCTCAGAACACCACAGCAGGTTTCAGGGATCTGTTCCATCGTTGATCTGTAACCATGCTTGGAGGCAACAACTTTGCTTCAATTTAATGTTGAGATTTCTAAGATGGGATTTCTCACAGAAAGATAGATGTTAAGCCAGAGAGGGAGGGGGCATGGGGAGGAGGGAGGGATGGTGGCACGTTTCTTGTGGAGTTCCACTGGAGCTTTGCAATGTGGAATGTGATGCACCAAAATGATCGTTATGATCTCCTGAGTTTATAATTAACTACAAAAAATGCGGAAGAATTCCCATGTTTCTGAACTAACGCCATATTAAGGTGTATAGAGCAGTTTAATAGGTCGTGTCGTGGCATAGATTTGAATTGTAAAATAAAAAACAAAAAACAATGATAACATTGTAACAAAGAATACATTAATTAATACTACCAATATTAACAACAATAATAAGACATCATTTGGCTATAACAAAAACGAACGTATCACACCCGCCCTGGTCCAAGCACACCTTGGCTTGGTGAAAGACCAGCTAATGAAGAGAAGAAGCAGTACAGAAGGCAGGTATGCCACAAGGCAGTGAAGACCAATGCAAGTTTGGTGCAATGGAACAGTAAGCCCAGTAGTATCACTAAAAAGCAACAGTTTGACCGTACGTCCTACATTCCCAAGCAATGTTGCCTATTTTCATTTTATCACCAACATGTAGGCTTCACGTTTTTGAAAAAAAGGCCTTACAGGTCCAGCGAGTTTCTCAAAGACAGCAATGAAGGAAGGATCGACATCATCATCATCTTCGCTAACCTGAAGAAAAAAAAAAATATGACAGATTAATTTAAACATGAACATCAAAGCAAGTAATTCAAAAAACAAACTCGATGTTGAAGGGAATTATGTTAACCACTGCTAAACGCAAAAGTCATCACGAAGAAATGAGCACTGGAACACAGCCTCACCTCTGGAGTTTTTATCTCAACTTCATCGTCCATCACCCTGAAACAAACAAAAAAAGAAATACATTCAGGCCTAGCAGGATATTCCAGGTACATTATAGGTCTTATACGTGGAGACGTGGAGATCGGTTTCTGAGGTTTGGGACATGGAATGTAGGGAAAATGACAGGGAGATCAGGAGAAGTGGTGGAACTATTGGTCAGAAGAAGAGTGGACATATGTTGTGTGCAGGAGATGAGATGGAAGGGAAGTGGTGTGAGAATGGTGAAGGGTAGGCAGGGACAGAAATACAAGTTTGTGTGGCAAGGGTGCCCAGAAGGCGTGAATGGTGTTGGTGTCCTGTTTTCTGAGGAGTTTGTAGACAGTGTGGTGAGTGTGACTAGAGTGAGTGATAGGTTGATGATGGTGAAAATGATGATTGGAAAGCTCTTGGTGAACGTCATCTCGGGATATGCTCGCAGGTTGGTCGGAGCGATGAAGAGAAGGACAAGTTCTGGTGTGCAATAGAGAAGCTGATGGAAAACGTGAAAGATGAGGAAGTTGTTGTGGTAGGAGGAGACCTAAATGGACATGTGGGAAGGAGCATGGATGGTTTTGAGGGAGTTCATGGGGGTTACGGATATGGTGTGAGAAATGGAGAAGGTGAAAGGATTTTGGAGTTTGCTGATGGAGCTGATTTGTTGATTTGTAATACTCAGTTCCAGAAAGAGGATAATAAGCTTGTTACATACACGTCAGGTGGGTCGACAACAACGGTTGTCTACCTGATGGTGCGTAGGCGAGATAGGGGGCACCTACGGGACACAAAGGTGATCCCGGGGGAGGAAGCTGTTTCACAGCCCCACTTGGTTGTCTGCGACATAAGGGTGAAAGGTGCGAGGAGAGCTCGGCGGGTGAAGTACCAACCGAGAATGAACGTTTGGAGTTTGAAAGAGGTGACAGTAAGGGAGGCATTAAAAGAGAGGCTGAGTATGGTAGAGGATGATGTGGTTGAGCTTGAAAGTGGTTGGATGTCAATGAAAGATAGTCTGTTCGGAGCCGTTGGTGAGGTATGTGGATGGACAAAAGGACCACCGAGGCACTCGGAAACATAGTGGTGGGATGATGAAGTTGGAAAGAAGATTGACGAGAAGAGGAAGAAGTTCAAGGAGTGGCAGAAGGCGAAGGGTATGAGGGCAGAAAAGGCAGAGCATGAAAGTTATAAGGCAGCCAAGAAGGCTGCAAAGAAAGAGGGAGCAAAGTCGCAGGAGGCATGTAGGAAAATTTTCGGAGAACGCTTTGTTTGGAAGAGGGTCAGAGAGCGGTATTCAGGATTTCAAAGCAGATAGCGAAAGAGAGGTGTGATGTGATGGGGTGAGTTGCTTGAAGGATGAAGTGGGACAAATCGTTGTGGACCCAGATGGAATTAAAGGAAGATGGAAGAGATATATGGAAATACTGTTGAATGCAGAGAATGAATGGGATGGCAACATAGAGAGTAACCCAGTTTTAGGACAGGCAGAGAAGATAACGGAGAAGGAAGTTGAGGAAGCGATAAAAGCAATGAAGATTAGAAAAGCGGGAGGGCCGACGGGGGTTGTGGGAGATATGTTGAAGGCAGCAGGAAATTGGGGTGTGAAGAGAATGACAGAGATCTGCAATCTGGTGGTGAAAGAAGGCCGCATTCCAGTGGATTGGGAACTGAGGTACTTTTACTGAGTACCCTCGTCCCTCTATACATGGGGAAAGGTGACCCTCTGGACTGTGGCTCGTATCGAGCGATAACGTCATTGGAGCATGGAATGAAGGTATAGGAAAGGGTGTTGGAGAGGAGGATAAGGAAGAAAGTGAAGATTGACGAAATGCAGTTTGGATTTATGCCAGGAAGAGGAATGACAGACGTGCTTTTTATTGTGAGGCAGTTGCAGGAGAAGTAGATGGAGAAGAGGAGGAAGTTGTTTCTTGGGTTTTTTGATCTGGAGAAAGCATTCGATAGGGTTCCACGTGAAGTAGTGACATGGGCATTGAGGAAGTTAGGAGTGGAGGAATGGTTGATCAGAGTAGTGATGGAAATGTACAAAAGAGCGCGCACAGTTGTAAGGACGAAGGACGGGAACAGTGGTGAGTTTGAGGTGAAGGTGGGAGTGCATCAGGAGTCGGTACTAAGTCCACTACTATTTGTAGCTGTGATGGAGGTGCTGGCTTGGAACGTAAACTGGGTAAAGGAGGTTAGCGTGGGAGTTGTTGTATGCAGATGATCTGGTGTTGATTGCAGAAAGTATGGATGGACTGAAGGAGAAGATGAACAAGTGGAAGGAATGTATGGAGACAAAAGGTCTGAAGGTGAATATCGGAAAAACGAAGGTGATGGCAAGCGGTGAAGCATGTGGTGAGGTGGAAAGAACTGGGAAGTGGCCATGTGCTGTGTGCAGGAAGGGTTTCGGAGTGAACTCCATTCAATGTACAATGTGCGCTAAGTGGGTTCATCAAAAATGTAGTGGTTTGAGAGGGTCATTAACCAGTGTGGCAGCTACATTCAAGTGTAAGGTGTGCACAGAGGGAGCTGCAGATGGAGGAAATGTTGAGTTGGATCTTGGAGACGGCGTGCAGCTGGAAGGTGTGAAAACATTTTGTTACCGAGGAGACATGCTGAATGGAGAAGGTGGATCAGACTCGGTAACGGTTGCTGGAGTGAGATGTGCATGGAAGTTTCGGGAACTGAGTGGCGTGCTGACGAGGAGGGGAGTGTCGTTGAAGCTGAAGGGAAAGGTGTATGCTGCATGTGTGAGAAATGTTATGATTTATGGGAGCGAGACATGGGTAATGAACGTAGAGCAGCAACGAAGGCTGGAAAGGGTGGAAATGCGAATGGTTCAGTGGATGTGTGGAGTATCGTTGAGAGAGAGGAAGACAAATGATGAATTGCGAAAGGTGATGGGAATAGAGCCTGTAATGTATGCTGTGAAGAGAAACAGTTTGAGATGGTTTGGTCATGTGTTGAGGAAGGATGAAAGGGACTGGTTGAGAAGAGTGATGGAAATGAATGTAGAAGGATGTAGAGGACGGGGAAGACCGAGAAAGACTTGGCTAAAGATGGTCGAAGAAGAAATGCGGGCAAAGGGGGTTAACAAGGGGAGATGCAGAAAATAGGGCAAAATGGGAAGATTGTCATGCGGACCGCAAGGCTAACCCCCGCTCTTGCAGGGAAAATGGCCTAAAAATGCCTGTTGTTGTTGTTGTTGTATTATAGGTCTTATACGAGCCTCGACTTGCCATACAAAAAAATTTAAATACACATTCACCTCTGGGGTGTCTAGCATGGGTTTGAATCCTGATCTGGCTGCAATCCGTCATCCTCGTCTTCCAGCTCTGGGGTCGTTGGTAGGCAACAAAAATCCCATGGTACCTTTCGTTCAGAGTCGGTAAGGGAACCGCCGACACCATAAAATAATTCCTCCCACAGTCGAACAAGCACCGCCGGTTCCAAAAATACCCGGGCCAGTATCAGCTGACCTCACAAGAATGCGGCAATGATTATGCCTGAACAAGAAGAAAAAGATAACTCTTCTACATTCTTTAAATTTCCTTCCATGGGTTGTTACACAATTGTCTCGACCTGCAGTTATAGACCTTTTGAACTTCCCTGCATCTCAAACTCATGAGGCAGCATTTTTTTTTTTTTAAGTTCGGAAAATAAAAATGTCCCATCGTGTGAACTGGTAAATGTAGCAGCACAATATTGTCAAAATTTATATTCTGAAGCTATCTCAAAGTGATGAATTGACGAATTGCGAAATTGCGAAACAAATGATGAATTGCGAAAAATGATGGGAATAGAGCCTGTAATTGATGTTGTGAAGAGGAACAGGTTGAGATGGTTTGGTCATGTGTTGAGGAAGGATGAAAGTGACTGGTTGAGAAGAGTGATGGAAATGAATGTAGAAGGAAGTAGAGGACGGGGAAGACCGAGAAAGACTTGGCTAAAGATGGTGGAAGAAGAAATGCGGGCAAGGGGGTTAACAAGGAGAGATGCAGAAAATAGGGCAAGATGGAGAAGATTGTCATGGGGACCGCAAGGCTAACCCCCACTCTAGCAGGGAAAATGGCCTTAAAATGCATGTTGTTTTTTTTTTGTATCTCAAAGTCACTAAGCCACCAGGTCATTTCCCTCACTGTGTGGGGTTGAGCTTCTCGGAGAAAACACGAACGACAAAGTCCGATTCCTGGTTTGGCTCGAACGTGGATGGCATGATGAGGTACTCGCCAGCTGGTAGCCGGAATCGCTGCGATACCTCACGAGTGTTGATAAACGTCTCGGACCGTGCTGACGATGCGTGATAAGAGAAGAAGTCTTTATTCAACTTCACTTGAGGTTGGCCCACAAACTGCAGCAAGTGGGGAAAACATAAAGCAGAAAATGGCTTAACAGGTTCGCACAGTGGGAACCAGCCAGGTGACATTATTCCCATCTTAGCTTTCATGATGTATAGGCAATTTCTGCTTACATTTAAATAACTATATTAAATAAATATGCCACTCGGTAGTGGAGATGGTAAAGTTTATATAAATAAATAATTAAACATGTTATGGAGTAGGCGAAGTAGTGTTATGTCATGTAGTGTTATGTTGTGTTATGGAGTTAGTGATGGTGTTAAGTTATGGAGTAGTGTTATAACAAAAAAGTGTTATGGAGTTACAACCTTTACTTGTCAGGGCTACCTACATAACACCTTGAAGTAAAATGCATAAAAATAAATAAATAATTCAAAGTCACGTGTTGGTAATGGAGAAGGTAAGGTGTATATAAATAGATAGTTCCTGAAAGCATATACAATCCTGCACTATTCTCTCCTGTAAAAACAATTTTAAGAGTTCCCAAAATTCCAAATTGGCTCTGAACCTAACATCAAAAGAGTAATGTTGTTAGATTTCAGGAAGACAAACTTTGCGCATATGAGAAAGCTGGATGCTGTAAATTGGGAGGAACTAATAAGAGGTCAATCAGCAACAGTGAAATGGGTAACCTTCAAGGAAGATGTGCAATGTATGCAGTAAGTATATTCCAATGAGGTGCAAAACCAGAGGCAGAAACAGACGAGGGTATTGTTGTTATACAGCCCCAGACAGTTCTCTCAAATAGGCCTGCTGCACGGAGACAGTCGAGCGATCTCCAAGGATTGACCCAGAGATCCCCACAATCAAGATGGTGTACCCCCACCTTTGTGAAGCCAGGGCCATGAGATAGAGATATATAGAGATATAGAGATATAGAGATATAGAGATATAGAGATATAGAGATATAGAGAGAGAGAGAGAGAGAGAGAGAGAGAGAGAGAGAGAGAGAGAGAGAGAGCTGGTCGATGGGGACCTGACAAATCTGGGGAATATTTAGCCCTGAGTGGGGACGATTAGGGGGTACAACGATCGTGAAGAGGCATCCTCAATAGTTGCAAACTGACCATTGTTTTGAGCAGGGAGGTAAGGAGTGCATTTATCAAGTACAAAATAACAGGACGAGGGTTGGACCCATCCAGGTCGGAGAGGTGCAAGTAGTGAAGAAGCTTGGAAAGCTAAGACAAAACAATATACACCAAAGGGTGTTGAGCAAGGTACGAGACCAGATAAGCATAGTGCTAACGGATATCCTTAACAGCTCATTGGAGAATAGAAAAACGTAACCCCAGATTTAAGAAAGGATTGAGAGAAGAATTGGGGAACAAGTAGGAAAGGTGTTGGAAATGTTAAGTTGGGATTGGATGAGGAACCATTTAAATAAGTTACATTAAATGTCGTCAGTACGGATTTGCGAAAGGGAGATCATCTTTATCAAATATATTTGAGTTCTATGAAGTAGTTTTGGATTGGGTGGATGAGGGACATGCAGTGGACGCAGTATATCTACACATTCACAAGGCATTTGATAAGGTACCACCATAGGATGTTGTTCGCCAAGGTGAAGGCTTGTGGTCAGGTAGATGACAGGATTGGAAACTGGATTAGTAATAGGAAGCAAAGAGTGGCTGTGATTCATAGTAGCTAAGTAGTGGGGTCCTTCAGTGATCAGTACAAGGACCTTTATTAGTCAAAACTTATGTCAAAGATTTGGATTGTGGGGTTAACAGTCAGCTTTCTAAATTTGTCGATGACAAAGCTAGGAGGGAAGGTCGATGATAGAGAATGTAGAGACCATGGTGATCAGAATCAGGAACGTATTGCTACTTTAATAGATTGGGCAAAAGATTCACAGATGCAATTTAACATAAGGAAATGTAAGGAGCTGGAGATGTGTAAGAACAATGAAAATAGGGATTTTACATAATGTGTTGGGCAGTTTTGGAGCGTCTCACACTGGAGAAGGATCTGGGGGTGCTTACACATACTGGGGATTGGGGTGGTGGGTAAGGGAGTAAGCAAACAGCACAATGCCATGCAGCTATAGGTAAAGCTAATATGGTTTTAGGTTAAGGTTAGCATTCATCCAGTTTTTCCCAAACATGTACTCCTTTCCGGTCCTTAAATCTCTCCAGCTGGGTGTTTTAAATATCTAAAATTATCCGGGATTTTGCCATTTTTCGCATTTTCAAAGGGATAAATTTTGAGATTTGGGATACTTTTTAACCTTATATCACATACCCAACCAAATATCACATACCCAATCACATGTCCAAATCCAATCACATACCCAACCACTCCACCAAATTTTGTCCGAATCCATCCAAAACTTTGAGATATGCTGTTCTCAAACAGAAAAACAAACAGACAGATAAACAGATAGATAAACAGACAGATAAACAGACAAACAGACAGACAAACAGACAGATAAACAGACAGATAAACAGACAGATAAACAGACAGATAAACAGACAGATAAACAGACAGATAAACAGACAGATAAACAGACAGATAAAGAGACAGATAAACAGACAGATAAACAGACAGATAAACAGACAGATAAACAGACAGATAAACAGACAGATAAACAGACAGATAAACAGACAGATAAACAGACAGATAAACAGACAGATAAACAGACAGAAAAACAGACAGAAAAACAGACAGATAAACAGACAGATAAACAGACAGCTAAACAGACAGTAAAACAGACAGATAGGGGTGAAAACATTACCTCTGCCCACCTTCGGTGACGGAGGTAATCAAAAGAGGTCATGACACTGCACTGTATAGTGAGGCCTAATCTAGAATAGTGTGTTCAGTTTGGGTCACCACATCCACTGAAAGGCACAGAGCTCGCTAAGGGGTATGGCTCAAGCACATAGAACCTTATACATGAGGAAGGAGGTGATAACGAGGGGATATGATCGAGATGTTTAAGATAATGGAGGGCAGAGAAAAAATAAGTGCAGAAGAGGTTTTTTCAGAAGAGACAGTGATAGGTAATGGAGGGAGTGGACAAGTTTAAATGGGAATTAGATAATCTGAGAGTAAGGAAGAGGAGAATTATGCCAGTAATAAAGTAGGGGTCTTTTCAGTCAGAGAGTCGTTAAAGCATGGAATTGTCTGCCTGGAAAGGTATTCGTAATGGAGGACATGGATACATATAAATGGGAATTGGGTAGCTAACTAGAAGCATCGGAGAGAGAGGGGTACAGGGATATTAGCAGTATGCAGAGTTAGCTTGTCGTGATACTCGTGTCTTAGAGGGTCTTATCAAGGAGTGGGTATATGGTTGGCGTTGCGCATTCCTCACCCAACAGCCTTCATCACCTCCCCCTCCCTGTCCCCCACCTCCCACTCCTACAAATAATAATAATAATAATAATAATAATAATAAACTATTGGCTTAAATATTTTATTTGCCTTTCACATTTCACCCCTCCCCTTCCTATTAATTAAGGATTTATTTAGTCCTCATGCCCAGATGTTATTCCATACATGTGCGAAATATAAAAGAAATGTGTTCAGTCACTTTGGAGTGGAGACGAACAAACGGACAAGACCCAAAATATAAGAGCCCAGCTGGTCTGTTGCCCGGTTTGTTCCAAAAAATAATCACCAGATTTGCATCTATGTGGCACCATCAATTTAAAACGCAATAAAGTTGGGGGTCAATAAAGTTGCATTTATAAAACTAAAAGTTTGAAAAGGAATAGAGAAGAGGATCGGAGAAAAAAAAGAAGAAATTTCGGCGATGGAAGTAAAACTAAAGGGGAAGAAGGTAACACATGCTGGAGTTAGGGGGGTTGGGGGGGTGTTAGGCAGAGGGTGTTTACTCAAAATTCCACCATTTCTTTTATCAATGATAAATAATCATTAGTAATAGTCCGAAGTCCCAGAAATGGCTAGTACTAGTCCCAATACTGGTCCTAAGTCAGTCGAATGCACATCTATAAAAATACTAAAAGAGTGTGTGTGCCTACTCCATAACTGCAAAACCATAAAATCTCATGGCCCCAAACTTTGCATATGTACTTATCGAACTCCAAGGGAGTGCATGAATGAAAACTGGGTGTCTGGGTGTGTGTCAAAGCACCCCTTTTGAAGATTATCTATGGGGTGTTAATCACAAAAAAAAAACCAAGAAGACGTCATGCGGAGCACGATACTTGCAAAATCCGCCCCCCCCCCCTTCCCCAAGAATTTTTTTTCCATTGATACAGCAAATTGTCCATTTCATCAAGATTAAAATTGACAACCTTGATCAAAGCTCAGGTCAATAGGAAGAAAAGTGATGATTTTTCAGATGAAAAATGATGATTTTGGAAGGTTGACCTCGAGTTGACCTTTGACCTCAAAAATAGTTGGTTTCTCTATTTAGTGACTCAATGTGCAAATGCTGTTCAATTTTCAAGTCAATCGGTTCAGAATTGACGGCTTTTTAGATGAAAATTGATGATTTTAAAAATTTGACCTTGAGTTCACCTTTGCCCTTTTGACCTCAAAAATACTTCATTTCCCAATTTAGTGACTCAATATAGAAAGGCTATTCAATTTTGAAGTCAATTGGATTTTAAATGGCGATTTTAGAAATTTGACCTCCAGATGACCTTTGACCTCAAAATCAATAGGCTTCTCAATTGGGACGACCTATACAACTTGGTAAAGTTTCGTGACGATTGGTTTAGAATTGTGACCTGCAGGCCAGTGACAATCAAACAAACAGACGGAACCACAAACGCAACCGACAAATTTTCTTGAAAAATCTTCGGTTTTGCAAGTAATAAGCCTTACCAAAAATGGCGGTGCACCATCTTTGTCAGCCCTCTGTTACCTCGCTGGATTCTTATGCCGCCATTTTGTTTTGGCCTATTGGAACGTTCCTTGCCTTGGAACCATGATAACATGTCATGGGCTAACTAAAGCATATAATCGAAATCTGGATTCAGATTTGAGGAACGGATCCTATACACCAAATAAGTATCAAAATCTGGAGTGAAATCTAAAAAATTTCTTTTTCCAAAGAAAGAAAGTGTATTTCTTTCTTTATTTAAGCAAGACTGCCATCCCTCCTTCTGCTCTGTTGTCCAAATTCATACCTCTATAGTCTATAGGATAGAATGTTACTCTACTGTGCTGGGCCCAGCGATACTTGGAGGAAACCCGAAGATTTGAACCATCTGTTTTTAAAATTCCCTTCATATGACGGACCCAGATTGAGTCTATTTCAAAGTAGTAAAGAAGTGGGGATTGGCAGGTTGGATTTGCCGAACATTTTCAGCCATTTAAACCAGAGGCAATCAGCTTTCTATTGCTTGCCAAGCCAAACGTTCCTTATCAATTGTTTTGTTGGATTGCTTCCTGAGTGCTTAAGCCGCTTTGCGGGCACTTTACAAATTTGCTTGGTAATGGAACACACCGCGGTTTCACCATTCTCTTACCTTTCCATTTGCTTTATTTGTCGTTTTGCTTCAATATTTGTCATGACTTTGTTTCTCAACTTTGAGTGCTATTCTTCGATGTTTGTTCATTTACATGAGAAGGGGTAGGGTGTCAGTCTGGGAGGAGGCAGAGAAGGGGATGGGATGAGGGAGGGGAAGGGGTGGGGTGTCAGTCTGGGAGGAGGCAGAGAAGGGGATGGGATGAGGGAGGGGAAGGTGTGGGAGCCGGGAAGGTGAGTAAATGACGTTTTTGTCATTTAAAAAAAATAATTTACAAATCGACATTCAATACAATGTTAAGGTGATACGTGTGTTCTGCCATCTTATTAAACATGTGTTCTGTCTTAGTTAAATCTGACAAAAGGTTAAAATACAACTTTCTCCTCGTTTCGCCCCAGTTTCACAGCAGATACACGTCATGGTGGCAGCTGTCGGTTGAGTCGTATCCCTCAAGGCAACCCCATGTTATGTCTTATAAAATGTTACATGATGTTTGAAAACGACGGGTAGTATTCCTCTCCTGTTTGAACGGGATCTCCGGAGATGCACGGAGACAGTTACATATCCGGGCGGTGTTTAGTATGACCCACTTGAACGTGCTGTTTTAACATAACCGGATTCGTTCAATGCTGTACTAATGCCGGGAGACGGCTTCCCCTCAAGTCCCTCCTAGAACACCCCGTTCTTCTCCCCACTTTCTTCTCCCTCCCCCCCTCCTACTCTCTTCCTCTCCCACCCCTCCCCTTCTCCTCCCTCGAACTCCTCTCCCCTCCCTCCTCCCCTCCTATCACCTTCCCTACCATCCCCTCAACCCCCACCGCTGCCTCTCCACTCCACTCCACCTCCTCCTACCCTCCTCCCCCCTGCCCACACTCCTATCCCCTCCTGCCGCTACACTACCTGTCCCACCCTCCCCATTCTGGTCAAGAAGGAACTGTGTAACTTTGCTATCCTTAATAAAGCAAATCACTATACATATGAATCTCAACTTGTACTTAATGCAACTTCTCCAATAAGCTAAACTCATGTATACGCAAGAAATTCATCCAGGACCTCATACACACCCAGAAAATATCCACAAATATTGTACAAACAAAAACAAGAGAAGCAAGAACACTGCAACTACATATCTTCCACAATGTTGTGGGTTCAATGGAATCTACAACAATGTTGAGAGAGTAGATTGTTGGTCTATCTAGCAGTACCACTCACTTCCCCACGACTCTGCAAGCATTAAGGCAAAAAGCTATGTGTCCCTCTCTCTCCCACCACAAAAAAAACATACCAACACAGAACTTTTGAAGTTTACACTTACCGCCTCAGGAATCTGAGGGAGAGAGAGATAGGGAGGGTGTATTAGCAGGATTATACCTTGCGTAAACCAATATCGACAACGTTTCTGTTCAAGACAAGTCAATGTAATCGAACACTTGATTTCCCGAATGAAAATTGTCGATATGCCCTGTGGTTTTTGACTCACCTCGTAGATGGCAAAGCCGATTGTCTTCATTTCTCCACCAAGCTTCTTCTCCTTGCGTCGATCTTTCTGCATCAGGCCCAATACAAAGGTACAGCCGTCCTCTCCATCCTCTGGGTCGTCGTCTTCCTCTTCCAAACACAGTCGGTACTGTGGATTACTCCAGAACGAGGCTGAAGTAACGAGATAAAATAACAGGATTAAATAATGCCGAGTGATACACTGCAGCCTTAAATTATATTGAGGGGCCGAGTGGGGTAAAATTTGAGTAAAATATTTTTTTAAATTTTTTCACGTCAAAATACTCTATGATGTATGTTCTTTCAGAAATCAATCCTTTTGATGTGAAAATTGAACTATTTTTCCAGAAAATATGGGTCGAATTGTCAAAGGTCAATCATCTGTTAAACCGGAAGTACCTCTTTCATAACCGGAAATGGATTTTTTGGCCTAAATATCCCTAAAAATCTGTTTAAAAAACACTGGCAAACTCTATAGTCTGTGCTCTCATGAATATTCATAAACTTGTTATAACTCAAAAACTAATCATCAGAATTTCTTCAAATTTGGTCAGAATGTCAGGTTTGAGGTGTTGATTGAATTAATGATGGCTTTTAGAGATACCCCGACTTAAAAAAAAATTATGAAGTAAAATGTCACCTTTTTCTGTTTCTACAAAAAATAATCAGTGTGCAGCTGAAATAAACTGATTTGAAGAAAAGCCATCATTGAAATATTAGGACATCCCTATAATATGTAAAACTGAGGAAAAAAAGTAGATTGCCTGAGTTAGTTGTATGGGGTTACAATTTTGGTGACAAAATACAAAAAAGTAAATTTTCAATTGTGTTGAGGAAAATAAATGTACTCAACCCTTGGCTATCGCGAACTCAGCTATCGCGTTTATCTGCTATCGCGGCTACCTAAAAAACTGCACAAACACGACTATCGCGCCCCAAATACGCGCTATAGCGCACCGGAAATGGTGGGGGAAAAAAATAAAAATCAAACAGTCCGGGTGCTACGTCATCACCGAGCGTTGGGTGATTCACGTGCTGATTGGTTGTGACGTCAGGACGTCAGGAGCACTGTGATTGTCCGCCCGGCGCCATTCAAGTGCGCGTCGCCTCAGAGTGAATACTGTATGTACTGTAATAGCAGTGTCTAAACCTTTTTTTTGTGATATAACAATGGCCGATATACCCCGACCCCGACCCCCCACCATTGCCCAGCGTAATGCAGCGGCACCTGCAAGGGAAATCAAGAAGAGGAAGAACTTAACTTAAGCTCAGAAATGCGAAATTGTGCAGTTGATCGACAATGGTGAAACAAAGCGAAGTGTTGGAAAGAAATTTGGGATAAATGAGTCAACAGTGCGAGGTATTTACCAAAACCGTGACCATATCAACAGCGAAGCAAGGTGCTCCTTTATTAATAAGGCACTGGCAGGTTACGAGGAGCAGTATCACGCCCACATCAACTCCCTCCGCCAATGCCAGATCACCGAATTCTTACGGCGTCGCAACGAGGCACAGCCCTCTGTCTTTGACGAGCCCTCTGACGTTGAGGGCTTCTCTGGTGCTACAGCTGACGCAATCCTGGATGAGTTAGAGGCACGTAGGGGTGGTCAATAAGACTCCACCCAAGCCTGGGAACCTACCCAACCATCTAAGCCCCTCATCGTCCCCAAAAAGTAAATAAAATGGTTAAAGAAAGTACTTTTTTTATCATTTTATTTTTATTTACATATTGTGATTCTTGTTTTAATGTTTCTTTATATGTAAATGTTTCTTTATATGGTAGAAACACTTGGTAAAAAAAGTGGCAAAAATAGGTTAAATATGTGGTCAACTTGGGGGTCCTGGCACCAATTAGAATTATTACCATACGTTCTTCAGTTCGGCTATCGCGATTTCGGCTAACGCGCACCGATGGCGGCACCAATTAGGCGCGATAGCCGAGGGTTGAGTGTAATTTCCTTATTTGAAGGTGTATTGTCTCAATTCTTCAATTTTTTATTCTCCAGATTGTCAGCTTTCCAGTGATATATGGTTTGTAGGGGGTAGCTTGTCTGTGAGTGTAGATATGTGCATTTGTTTGATGGTGTGTAAAACCCTGCATTTTATCCCACTTGGCCCCTTAATTAATTAGCTCTTTAATGTTGTTTTGCCTGTGGTACATTTCCACGTGGGCAGACACAAAATGTGCGGAGAACATTCCACAATTTGTTACTATAAAATGATAACCATTATTTAAATGGTAATTCTCTACGTGGTCAAAAAAAATAATCCACACTGAATGTCGACTCGAGAAGCCCTGAATTTATGAGGTGTTTTAAAAGACAAGAGACTGTCAGCATAGCTGAGGAGGCATGCACATTCACCTTGAGTAGTCTTGTCTGGGTTCGAATCTCGATCCAACTATAAACTGCCATCCTGGTATTTCACAAGCAGGGATTTTGATGCGTCAGCATGCGCGTCGTCCGTCAAATGGACATTAAGCCAGAGGACCCGTTTACCAGCAATGAACATTAGTGGTTGTTGTGGAATTAGCAGCAGGAAGTTGGGGTGTGAAGGGAATGGCAGAGATCTGTAATCTGGTGGTGAAAGAAGGGCGCATTCCAGTGGATTGGGAACTGAGTACCCTCGTCCCTCTATACAAGGGGAAAGGTGACCCTCTGGAGTGTGGCTCGTACCGAGCGATAAAGTTATTGGAGCACGGAATGAAGGTATTGGAAAGGGTGTTGGAGAGGAGGATAAGGAAGAAGGTGAAGATCGACGAAATGCAGTTTGGATTTATGCCAGGAAGAGGAACAACAGACGCGCTGTTTATTTTGAGGCAGTTGCAGGATAAGTACATGGAGAAGAGGAAGAAGTTGTTTCATGGGTTTGTTGATCTGGAGAAAGCTTTCGATCGGGTTCCACACGAAGTACTGACATGGGCATTGAGGGGTGTAGAAGTGGAGGAATGGTTGATCAGAGTTGTGATGGCAATGTACAAAAGAGCGTGCACAGCTGTAAGGACGAAGGACGGGAACAGTGGTGAGTTTGAGGTGAAGGTGGGAGTGCATCAGGGGTCGGTACTAAGTCCACTACTATTTGTAGCTGTGATGGAGGTGCTGGCTCAGAACGTAAAGGAGGGTTTACCATGGGAGTTGTTGTATACAGATGATCTGGTGTTGATTGCGGAAAGTATGGATGGACTGAAGGAAAAGATGAACAAGTGGAAGGAATGTATGGAGACAAAAGGTCTGAAGGTGAATATCGGAAAGACGAAGGTGATGGCAAGTGGTAAAGCATGTGGTGAGGTGGAAAGAACTGGGAAGTGGCCATGTGCTGTGTGCAGGAAGGGTGTCGGAGTGAACTCCATTCAATGTACAATGTGCGCTGAGTGGGTTCATCAAAAATGTAGTGGTCTGAGGGGGTCATTAACCAGTGTGGCAGATACATTCAAATGTAAGCTGTGCACAGAGGGAGCTGCAGATGGAGGAAATGTTGAGTTGGATCTTGGAGACGGCGTGAAGCTGGAAGGTGTGAAAACATTTTGCTACCTCAGAGACATGCTGAATGGAGAAGGTGGATCAGACTCGGCAACGGTTGCTAGAGTGAGATGTGCATGGAAGAAGTTTCGGGAACTGAGTGGCGTGCTGATGAGGAGGGGAGTGTCGTTGAAGCTGAAGGGAAAGGTGTATGCTGCATGTGTGAGAAGTGTTATGATTTATGGGAGCGAGACATGGGTAATGAACGTAGAGCAGCAACGAAGGGTGGAAAGGGTGGAAATGCGAATGGTTCTGTGGATGTGCGGAGTATCATTGAGAGAGGGGAAGACAAATGATGAATTGCGAAAGATGATGGGAATAGAGCCTGTGATGGATGCTGTGAAGAGAAACAGGTTGAGATGGTTTGGTTATGTGTTGAGGAAGGATGAAAGTGACTGGTTGAGAAGAGTGATGGAAATGAATGTAGAAGGAAGTAAAGGACGTGGAAGACCGAGAAAGACTTGGCTAAAGATGGTGGAAGAAGAAATGCGGGCGAGGGGGTTAACAAGGAGAGATGCAGAAAATAGGGCAAAATGGAGAAGATTGTCATGGGGACCGCAAGGCTAACCCCCACTCTAGCAGGGAAAATGGCCTTAAAATGCATGTTGTTGTTGTTGTTGTTGAACATTAGTGGTTGTGGAAGATCAAACCGTATCTTTTGTGAAGAGGGGACGAGTTTATGCCCACACCAAGGCACACCATGAACAAATGACACATTCCTGCCCAAGTCATCTACAGTCAAGTATCATGCGTCGGAGTAACGATCGTCTAGGATTGTTTCCAGCCCAAAATGTTTCTGAATAATTCATGATATGCCCTGGAACTCTGCATTAAATATTGTGGGTCTTTAATTATTATTATTTACTTTAAATTCTGATGTTTGGGGGGAAGGCAGGGAGTACAATTAACAGTGAGAGAGAAGATTTGGGTGGGGTGGAGTGGGGTGGGAGGGAGAGTGAATGTATGATCAGGTCCGAATAGACATTTTCATCGACTACAGTTAGTAGAAATATTATGATGACTACTCGTATTACTTGTAGGGAAGCTCTCATGAGTTACCAGTGCAAGCAGTGGACCAAAACTTAAAAAATAAAAATTCCAAGAATTTTTTTCCCAAAATAATTTAGTGACGAAATGACCTTAATACTTTTCTGCAAAAGTATTGTTACATTTTTTATTTTGGGAGGGGCAGGCATGGGGGGAGTTAAGAGATTACCTAAGAACAGGTAGAACTGTATAGAGTAAGTAGTATGGTCCGTGTACGAGTAGTTAGCTCATCTTGATGTCATAAGCAGGGACGTGTAGCTTAAGGATTGCTTGTTTGAACGTGCACCATATGGAGTGTAGCGAATTGTAATAAATAGCAAGGGCTTGAAGTGAAGGAAACGTGTGTAAAACCTCTTGTAATCCACCGGGTGCACTGAGTGGTAAGAGAAGAGCAGAGGAGAGCAAAGGAGAGCGAGGCAGTTCATAATGTGGCTCAGGTAGGCAAGGGAGAGCGAAGTGATGGGCACCTCCAGGGGTGGAGTTATGGATGCCTTGAGGGGCGGAGTGCTGTCCGGAGAGCAAGGAGAGGAGCTTGTATTGTGCGGATTCTGTGCGCTTGGGATCGCGCTGATTCTGAGGAGAACTGTGTGGTTGTGTTTTCTTTTGTATACAGGATCGAAGCTCGTGAAAGGGCGAACATTTATCACACAAAAAAATCAAACAGACACACAAAACATATAATAAGGGCAGCGGTAGACAAGATGGGGAGAGAAGGGGAAGCACACAAACACAGCATTTGAGAGCAGGGACATCGGGAGATCTGTGGGAGGGCTTGGGAGGAGGATGCGTGGGAAGGGGGGGAGGGGTGGGAGAAGTATAAAACAAGGACACTGCAAGGACTTCCAGGAAGGAAGTTGGTATTTCAAAAAAGTGAATCTGGGGTGAAATTAGTGGGGGTAGAAAAGATCAAGGTTTTGGATGGGGAAAGATAAGAGATCGTGGTGAACAGCTGTTTTAAAGACCTGGAGGGTGGAGTGGGATTGAAGAGAGTGAGGGAGTTTATTCCAGAGGCGGGAGAAAAGAGGAATGAAGGAGTGAAGGTGAGCAGAGAGTCTTGATTTTGGCAGTTTAACCATAAGATGGTTGCAGGCAGATCTTGTGCGACCTTGAGGAATATTTGGGGGACAAAGCCCAGAGAGAGCTGGGGGAGCAAGGCCGGAGAGGAGTCGGTAGAAGACAGAAAGACCACCAACCTGCCTGCGGTGAGTAAGTGAAAGGCCCTTGGAATTAGCTTCATCTGCACAACTGTTACAGTTGTGCAGACACGGTTAATGCCATTGAATGGGTTCCATCGTTCCTTCTCAATTCCCAAGATAATTTCATATTGAGAAAACTAAAAGATTTGTTATGGAACACACAATGGACAACAAAGAAAAAAGGGGAGGGTAAACAATGAGCGTTTGCTGAATTTTAAAAACAAGTCTCATGAATGAAACCACCATGGCCATTATAAATTGTACGAATAAAATGTAAACTTCGGATGTAAGTGTAATAAAATGTAAACGAATGTAAACATAAACAAAAAAATGTAAACTTAAATGTAAACTTATGTTGCAGTGTTAACCCAGGCATTCATAAATTTGAACTTCAACTGCACAAAAAGAAGGATCTTGGACTCCATTATCAAGACAAAACATGCAGATCTTCAATAGTTAATGCTCAAGTATCATGAAAGAAGAGAAATGGAACTTTAGTTACTTACTGGGGAAATTCCTGCAGCCACCAGCACTGCTGCCCCTCACCCAGCTACCCGGGTAGGTAACTGAATGCCAGTGCTTCAAACCATCATCGTCAAGAGTGTCCGGTGTAAGGTTGCATATCTCCAGCCGTGAATACTGGCGCAGCCAATCATCAAAGGACATCCTAACACAAAAAAATCGTATGGTCAGCCCCAGAAGGTAACGAGTCATCAACAGATATAGTGTCAGCCCATGGTGGATGAATTGGTCTTTAACAAAGTTACACCATAAACAGCAAAAGGATTTCTAAGTTTGCTTTGAGTAAACAAAAGTTAAATAAATAAGTACCTATAAATCACTCGATCTGATCATTAATGAAGTTTAAAAAAAAACATCCTGAGGTGGAAAGAAAATGCACCACTAAACTGCAAATGTAAATTCAGTTTTTTCCTCCAAAATTTGTGGAGATGAACCATGGCTTGTTCACGATTGGCTGAATAATACATATTTGACATCATTTGCATACTGTGGTGGACACGAAAGCTCACTGGCATAAGGGCATCATTCCACGCACCAAGTGGGCGGCGGCCACGCCCGAGGGGTAGGCGTGGCCACGGGATATACACCGGGCGCGCAGCCCGGAGCGCGCCAGTGCTACAGTTGAGCTCGTTTAATAAAGACTCTTAAACTCACCGCGTTGTCCGCTTCCTTCTTGTTGTACAAGCAAGCGCGCGTAGCACCGCACTTCATTGGTGACTCCGACGTTCTGGTCAGCCGTCGCTGACCACCCGAATACGCCATCGCAATGGCAAACAACGCGGTCCAAATGAAACTCCCCGAGTTCTGGGAGACGCAAGCCGAAGTCTGGGTCCTGCAGGCAGAAGCCCAGTTCGGACTTCGAGGCATCACGGTGGACGAGACCATGTACTGCCACGTGGTTGCTTCCCTCGGGCCCGGCACGGCCGCCCGCGTCCTGTCGGTCCTGAGGAACCCACCGGCCGACGGCAGGTATGAGGCGATCAAGCGTCTCCTCCTCGCCACGTTCGGCCTCACGGTGGACGCACGGGCCGACCGCCTGCTGGACCTCCCCGAGCTCGGTGACACGTGACCGTCGGTCCGCATGGACCATATGCTGTCATTGATGGGCGACGAAACCCCGAACGCTCTTTTCCGGGCGTTATTTCGACACCAGCTGCCGGCACGAGTCCGCCTCGCGTTGGCCGGTTCTGTGACGACGGAACCCCGAGCGCTCGCTGCCGAGGCCGACAAGTTCTTCGCGGCTTTGGACGCGCAGGCGAGTTTTGGCGCGGCCGCCGCGCATCCCGAGGCTGACCCTGATGCTGATGCACCACACCTCGGGGATCCCGAGGCTGACGCACGCCGCGTGGCTGCCGCTACGCCACGCCCACCATCACTGCGAAAACCGCCGCCTCCGCCTTCGCCGCAAACCTGGTGCCATTTCCACGCCAGGTTTGGCCACAAGGCGAGGACTTGTTGCCCGCCGTGCTCCTTCGGCAAGTCGGGAAACTACAAAGCCGGCGCTCGGTAGCGGCCCTGAGCGTCGGCCATTCCGGCAGCCTTCTTTTTATAATGGACACCTTGTCCGGGCGCCGTTTCCTATGCGACACGGGGGCACAGGTGAGCGTTATCCCTGCCTCTACGTCCGACAAGCACACCGCGGGCCAGGGCCACGCGTTGCTTGCCGCGAACGGAACACCCATATGCACATTCGGGAAGCGCTGCCTCTCCCTGCGGTTCGGAAGGCAACGCTTCGAGTGGACGTTCGTAACCGCTAGTGTCCCCATGGCACTACTCGGTGCGGACTTCCTCTGTGCACACGGGTTGTTGGTCGATGTGAAGAACAGACGTCTCGTCCAGGCTGAAACGTTCAGCTCGCTGGCTTGCGCGCTGAGCAGCTCGTTGAGCGGCTCACTGAGCGGCTCACCGAGCGGCTCACCAAGCGGCTTGCCGAGCGGCTTGCTGAGCGGTTCGGTCCCGGCGAGGTTAGTTTGTACGCTTCCGGCAGCGGCCGACTTCACCCGCCTCCTCGCCAGCTTCCCGGCCCTTACGCGGCCCACCTTCTTGGCGGGGGCCGTCAAGCATGGGGTGGAACACCACATCCCCACCGCCGGGCCACCGGTCTACGCCCGGGCACGCCGCCTCGAGCCGACGAAGCTCGCGGTAGCTAAAGCAGAGTTCGCTACGCTGAAGCGGCTCGGCATCGTGCGGCGCTCCGAGAGTGCTTGGGCGTCGCCGCTCCACATCGTGCCCAAGCCCGGCGGGGGATGGCGACCATGCAGGGTCTACCGGCGCCTCAACGACGCCACCACCCCCGACCGCTACCCCGTCCCCCACATCCAGGACTTCTCCGCCCGGTTGGCGGGCATGTCCTTCTTTTCGAAGGTGGACCTCATACGCGGCTACCATCAGGTCCCCGTCAGGCCGGAGGACATCCCGAAGACGGCGGTCATCACGCCGTTCGGACTGTTCGAATTTCTTCGGATGCCCTTCGGTTTGAAGAATGCGGCTCAGGCGTTCCAGCGACTCATGGACAGCGTCTTGCGCGACTTGGATTTTGTGTACGTATACCTGGACGACATCCTCGTCGCCAGCGCGTCCCGCGAAGAGCACGTTCACCATCTCCGCACGCTCTTAGAACGTCTGGGCCAGCATGGACTCATCGCGAACCCCGCTAAGTGCCGGTTCGGCGTCGCCGACATCGATTTTTTGGGGGCACCGCGTCACCAGGCACGGGGCCGTCCCCCTACCGGCCAAGGTGGAGGCGGTGAAGGGGTTTCCGTGCCCCCGCACAATCAAGGGGCGCCAGGAGTTCCTGGGCATGGTAAACTTTTACCATCGGTTCCTGCCCCGCATCGCCCAGCTCCTGCACCCCTTGCACGAGGCCCTCCGGGGGAAGCCGGGCAAAGGTGACGTTACCTGGACCGAGCAGATGGACGCGGCGTTCGCAGGCACGAAGCTCGCCTTGGCTAACGCCACCATGCTCGCGCACCCGGCGCCCGATGCACCGATCGCCCTCACCACCGACGCCTCGGACTACGCGGTGGGCGCGGTGCACGAGCAATGGGTGCGTGGTGCTTGGCAACCGCTGGCGTTCTTCAGCCAGCAGCTTCGCCCGCCCGAACGCAGCTATAGTACCTTCGACCGCGAGTTGCTCGGGCTTCACCTGGTGGTCAGGCACTTCCGCCATCTGCTCGAGGGCCGTGCGTTCACGGCCTTCGTCGACCACAAGCCACTGGTCTTCGCGATGGGCAAGGTCGCCGAGCCGTGGTCGGCCCGGCAGCAGCGTCACCTCTCGGCCGTGTCTGAGTACACGACGGACATCCGGCACGTCGCGGGGAAGCACAACCCGGTGGCGGATTGCCTTTCCCGGTCCGTCGCCCACGCAGTCCACCTTGGCATCGACTATGCCCGGATGGCGGCGGACCAGGCCGCCGACCCCGGCATCCAGGCCTTGCGGACTGCCGTCACGGGCCTCCGCGTCACTGAGGTGCAGTTCGATGGCGCGGCCCTCTTGTGCGACGTCTCCCTCGGGCGGCCTCGCCCCATCGTGCCCGCGGGCTGGCAGCACCAGGTGTTTGACGCCATCCACGGCCTGTCCCACCCGGGCACGAAGGCCTCCCAGAGGTTGGTCGCCGACAAGTTTGTCTGGCATGGCCTCCGGAAGGCCGTCCGCGGCTGGACCAGGACGTGCCTCGCGTGCCAGCGCGCGAAGGTGCACCGGCACACCCAGGCCCCATTGGCCCCGTTCACGGTGCTGGAACGAAGGTTCGACCACGTACACGTGGACCTGGTGGGACCTCTGCCCCCCTCGCGGGGTTTCACCCATGTCCTGACAATGGTGGACCGCACCACCCGGTGGCCGGACGCCGTGCCTTTGGCGGCGACGACGGCAGCGGACGTCGCACAGGCGTTCATCGCCACCTGGGTCGCCCGGTTCGGCGCCCCCTCGGACATATCGTCCGACCGCGGCCCCCAGTTCACCTCGGAGCTCTGGGGGGTGGTCGTGCGGGGGCTCTGGATCCAGCTGCACCGAACTACGGCCTACCACCCCCAGGCCAACGGCCTGTGCGAGCGGTTCTACCGCTCGTTGAAGGCAGCGCTCCGGGCCACCCTCCGCGACGGCGGCTGGGTCGACAGGCTCCCCTGGGTCCTGCTGGGCCTCCGGACGGCGCCCACGGACGACCTGCGCGCATCCGCGGCGGAGTTGGTCTTCGGACAACCGCTGCGGGTGCCGGGCGAGTTCCTCCCCGACCCCACGGCACCATGGTCCGCGGCACAGGAGCGCTCCGCGCTGCAGGAGACAGCCCGGAGGTTCGCCCCGGTGCCGACGGCGCACCACGGGCACCCGCCTACGCACGTCGCCCCGGAGCTTCGCACCGCGGAGTACGTCTTCGTCCGGCACGACGCCCACCGGACACCACTGCGGCCCCCGTACGACGGGCCTTTCCGCGTGCTGGAGACCGGGGTGAAACACTTCACCTTGGACATCGGCGGTACTCCCGACCGCGTCTCGGTGGATCGCCTCAAACCGGCCCACCTCGACGTGGATCACCCACCGCCGGTGGCTCGGCCCCCGCGTCGGGGCCGCCCCCCTGCGGGCGGACCCCCAGCACAGCCCAGGCCCGCCGGCACGCCGCCCCCCGGTCCTGCACCCATCCCGGGTGCAGCCGGAAGCATCCCAGCTGACATCCCTGCACCCCGGACGCCACCGGTCACCAGAGGGCGCTTTGGCCGGGTCATCCGTTTGCCCCGAAAACTGGCCCTCCAGGTGCGCGGGAATTCTGGGGGGGCGCGTGTGGCGGACACGAAAGCTCACTGGCGTGAGGGCATCATTCCACGCACCAAGTCGGCGGGGGCCACGCCCGAGGGGTAGGCGTGGCCGCGGGATATACACCGGGCGCGCAGCCCGGAGCGCGCCAGTGCTACAGTTGAGCTCGTTTAATAAAGACTCTTAAACTCACCACGTTGTCCGCTTCCTTCTTGTTGTACAAGCAAGCGCGCGTAGCACCGCGCTTCAATACGATTATATATATGAATTTTGACCAATCATGGAAGTGGTGGTGGCTTCCCCGAGAGAAATTACTGAGAAATTCACTGAAGTTGCATTTGCTCTTTAATTGTGTTTTGCATTCCTGGATGCAAAATTAAAAATTCAATAATAATCTGGTCGAGTAATTCTCTTTGTTTTGAAATTTACTTGTGTTTCTCACAAAAAAGAGAAAAATAAAAAACTAGAAAGCATCTGAAAATGCAAAGCCGGTCCGCATCCGCTATGTATTAGATGTATTCTTCTTCCGTATGCTAAACATGACGAAAACAGCTAAAAAAAAATACAAAATGAAATTCAACGATTATAAACAACCTTGACCTTTGACCGAAAAAAAAAATCGCCTTCCAGCTTTTGATTGGTGAACCAATTCAGTGACCCAATATGCATACTCTTAAAAGTTCAGGTCATTTTGATGAAAAGCGACAATTTTATGTGATGCTGATCTTTTTACCTTTTGACCAAATTATAAATTTGCCTTCTCCATATTCTCATAATAAAACTTTGTTGAAAATTTGATGAGAAAAGCTGAAATGGTAAAAGAGTTACGGCCCGGACAGACACAGACAGAGACAGACAGACAGAGGCACAAAAAAGTGATTGCAAAACCCCTCCAGTCACTCACTTTCCAGCTGTCTGGACTGGGTTCAAATCCAGGCTCAACTATAAACTGTCATCCCGGTGTTTCACAAGCAGGGTGATTCATCAATGTGTGTGCCGTCCCTCCGATGGACGATGGGCATCCCATCTGCCGGAATTAGGTGGTGGATGACAAATATCCCACGGTGTCCTTTGTGAAGAGCAGATGAGCTATCGCTGGCACCATGGCCAAATTACCAATTCCTTCTCTAAATACAGCCCCAAGGGTTCAGGGTAGGCGAATCAACCCAACTAATTCTGGGGTAATTGACCTGTCCGTAAGAACATTTTTTTTGCGAGTCATCAGGTGGAGGAAATTGGTAATACTAATTCGCAGCATGCACAACCAGATGGTCTGAGCTTTATGGCCAGAGTTTCAATGTGATGCAATACCCATGGTCACACTGCATGACATTTGAGCAGCTAAGCTCATGAATTGTGTATTTTGGGGTACAAGTACCAAACTTTCCAGATAAGTTTAAGAATATTTTGTAAAAGACTTCAGATTGAGGCATTGAAAAAAAAATCGTTAGCAAAAGAATATAAAGGTACATATTATAGTGAATACATACCTATAATAGTCGGAAACTGGCTAAAACCGATATTTAACCGCAGCTAAGCTCATGAATTGTGTATTTTGGGGTACAAGTACCAAACTTTCCAGATAAGTTTAAGAATATTTTGTAAAAGACTTCAGATTGAGGCATTGAAAAAAAAATCGTTAGCAAAAGAATATAAAGGTACATATTATAGTGAATACATACCTATAATAGTCGGAAACTGGCTAAAACCGATATTTGTTTTGAATAGAAAATGACTGGGAATGTTGCCCAACCAATCAAAATAACTTCAGCTAAATTTCAATGTCATACAATCTACATACAGAGCTACAAAATACAAGGGAAGACATCAATTTCCTTTTGTTTCGAATAAATTTGTCTGCATAGGCATTTGTCAAATCGGCATGTACATTGTACAGTGCCTTCAAAATGTATTCACACCCCGTGACGTTTTCACATTTTGTTATTACAGTCTGAATTTAAAATGGATTTAATTGAAATTTTTTGTCACTGATCTGCACATAATACCCCATAATGTCAAAGTGTTATTTCTTTTTTTAGAATTTTTCAAGTGAATTAAAAATGAAAGGCTGAAATGTCTCGAGTCAATAAGTATTCAACCCCTTTGCTATGACACTCCAAATTGAGATCAGGTGCATCCAATTTACTTTGATCATCCTTGAGATGTCTCTGCAACTTGATTGGAGGCCACCTGTGGCCAATTTAATTGAATAGACATTATTTGGAAGGAAACACACCTTTCAATATAAGGTCCCACAGTTGACAGTGCATGTCAGAGCAGAAACTCGACAATGAAGTCCAAGGAACTGTCCGTGTAATTCCGAGATATAGTTGCAAGGGGGGCTAGGAGGCGCAGATCTGGGGAAAGTTATAAAACAAATTCTAGAGCGTTGAAACTTCCAAGGAGCACAGTGTGCTCCATCATTAGGAAATGGAAAGAATATGGAACTACCCAGACTCTTCCACAGCACTGGCCATCCAACCAAACTGAGAAACTGGGCAAGAAGAACTTTGGTCATGCAGGTGACCAAGAACCAAATGACCACTGACAGAACGACAGAGATCCTTGGCTGAGATGGGAGAACCTGCTGGAAGGACAACAGTCTCTGCAGCACTTCACAAATCTTGGCGTTATGGGAGAGTGGCCAGACGGAAGCCACTCTTGAGGAAAAAAAAGCACATGACAGCACACCTGAAGTTTGAAAAAAGGCACGTGAAAGACAGAGCATGAGGCAAAAAAATTTCCGGTCTGATGAGAGGAAAATTTAACTCATTGGCCTGAATGCAAATCGCTATGTCTGGCGGAAACCGAGCACACATCACCCATCTAAGACCATCCCTACCGTGAAGCATATTCACGGCAGCATCATGCTATGGGGATGCTTTTCAGTGGCAGGGAATGGGAGACTTGCAAGGATAGAGGGAACAATTAATGGAGCCAAATACAAGCATATCCTTGAGGGGAACATGCTTCAGAGTGCAAAAGACTTTCGACTGTGGGAAAGATTTACATTCCAATGACCCCAAGCATACATCAAAAGCAACACTGGAATGACTTCAGAACAAGAACGTGAAAGTCCTTGAGTGGCCCAGCCAAAGCGCAGACTTTAACCCCATTGACAATCTGTGGAAAGACTTGAAGATTGCTGTTCACCGACGCTCCCCATCCAACTTGACAGAGCTGAAGCAAATCTGCAAGGAAGAATGGGACAAACAATCCAAATCCAGATGTGCAAAGCTGATAGACATACCCAAGAAGACTCGAAGCTGTCATCGGTGCAAAAGGTGGTTCACCCAAGTATCGTCTCACAGGGTTGAATACTTATGCAAGTTAGTTCTGTATTTCATTTTTAAATTTTTGCTAAAATATGTAAACAAAAAATTACACTTTGACATTATGGGGTATTATGTGTAGATTAGTGACAACAAAATCTCAATTAAATCCTTTTAAAATTCATGCTGCAACACAACAAAATGTAAAAAAAGTCAAGGGTGTGAATACTTTCTAATGCAGTACAGAAGCGCTATTCGCGGTTCCGCTTTTCGCGGTTGATAAAATGCGACATGTTTCTCTATTCGCAGCCGTGTCCCACAAAATCGTGTTTTTGGTTTTTTTACCCCTATTCGCGGCTGCGTTTTTTTTTGGTTTTTTTTTGTATACAGAGTCGAGGCTCGTGAAAGAGCTAACATTTATCAAACAAACAAATCAAACAAACAAGCAAACAAAGTATATAAAAAGAGGAGCGGTCGACAAGATGGGGAGAGAAGGGGAGGAAGCACACAAAGACAACATTTGAGAGCAGGGACATCGGGAGATGTGTGGGAGGGAGAGGGCCTGGGGGGAGGCAGGATAGGTATAAAACGAAAGGACACCAAGGACTTCCAGGAAAGAAGTCGGCACCTCAAAAACTGGATTTGGGGTGAAATTAGCGGGGGTAGAAAAGATCAAGGTTTTGGATTGGGGAAGATAACAGATGGTGGTGAACAGCCGTTTTAAAGATCTGGAGGGAGGAGTGGGATTGAAGAGAGTGAGGGAGTTTGTTCCAGAGGTGGGAGAAAAGAGGAGTGAAGGTGAGCAGAGAGTCTTGATTTTGGCAGTTTAACCATAAGAGGGTTGCAGGCAGATCTTGTGTGACCTGTAGGAATATTTGGGGGACAGAGCCCAGAGAGAGCTGGGGGAGCAAGGCCGGAGAGGAGTTGGTAGAAGACAGAAAGACCACCAACCTGCCTGCGGCGAGCAAGTGAAAGGCCCTCGGAGATAGCGTCATCGCGGGAGATTCCAATGATTCTGAATGCTTTGGTTTCAACAGCGTGAAGACGAGCTAGGTGTGAGGCAGGAGCACCAGCCCAGAGGGGAGAGCACTACTCCATTTAGCTGCGGATGAAAGCCTTGTATGTGGTGAGGAGCTCAGGTGTGCCAAGGAAGGACTTCGCACGAAGGAGGATGCCCAGTCGGCGACTGGCTTTGGAGGCCAGCTTGGAAATGTGGTTTTCCCAGGAAAGATCATGGCAGATAGTGAGACCCAAAAGCTTGAGTGACAGAACTTCTTGGAGAGGATTATTCAGAAAGTAGATGGGAGGGTTGTCCAGTCGGTCTTTTCGGAGAGACATCGTAAGAGTGTGAGATTTGTCAGGATTGAAAGACATGTTCCACTTGTTTGCCCTGTCTGTGATTTTGTCCAGGTCTGCAGAGAGTGAGGAGGCTGCAGACTGCCGATCTGAGGGATGAGGAATGGCGCAGCAGAGAGTGGAGTCATCAGCAAATAGATAGAGAGGATTTTCAAGAGAGTCAGAGAGATCATTGCTGAAGACCAGAAAAAGCACAGGGCCCAGAACACTGCTTTGGGGAACTCCAGCCTGAACAGGAAGAGGAGATGAGAGAAACCCATTCAGGGCCACACGTTGACTACGACTAGAGAGGAAGTCCGCCAGCCATGCGTGGAGATTTCCATGGATACCAAAGGAGGAGAGTTTGGTGAACAGAGCGGGGTGCCAGACCGTATCGAAGGCACGTGATATGTCGAGGGAGACAGCTCTACTTTCCTGTTTGGCATTGAGGACCTCCATCCATTGTTGAGACAGTAGAAGCAGCATGTCCAGAGTAGAGTGACCTAGTCTGAAACCAAATTGATGATCAGAGATCAAGCCATTGGAGAAGAGGAAAGATTTCATATCTGAAGCAATGATGGATTCCATGACTTTGCTGATAATTGGGAGAAGGCCGATTGGTCTGTAGTTGCTAGGATCTGTTTTTGCACCTTTTTGTGCAAAGCGGTGATGTTGGCTGATTTCCAAGCAGATGGCAGTTGACCTTGTGCAAAAGAGAGGGTGAAGAGAACAGAGAGAGGGAGTGAAAGAGCAGAAGAACAGGATTTTAGGACCCGTGGGCTGATGCCGTCAGGTCCAGTTGCAGAATCAGAGTCGAAGGTTGAAAGAAACTTTTCCACCTTGTCAGGAGGAAAGGACACGGAGTCCAGGAGCAGCTGGGTATGACGGGTACAGAGAGGGATGGGTTTGGGACACAAGATTTAGAGGCAAACACAGAGTTGAGGCATTCAGCTTTTTCACGTGCGGAGTCAGCTGTGTAGCCGTTTGAGGTAAGGGAGGGGATGGAGGGGGAACAAACACCAGAAACATATTTGACCAGACGCCACCAGGATTTGGAAGAGGGAGACAGATAAGAGAGTTCGGTCTTGAGAACAGAGATATATTGTTTCCTGGCTCTCCTGAGGGTGGACACACACTTGTTTCGGGCTTTGTGAAAGGAAATGAGATTCCTTCCGTTGGATTTGCTTTCGAGGAGACGAAGGCAAGTTGTTTCTGGGCAACAGCCTCACCACAAGATTCCGTGTACCATGGACGGGAGGAAGGGTATGACAACTGAAGACGAGATGGGATAAATCTGTGCATGAGAGAGAGCAATTTACTTTGGAAGAATTCCCAGGATGAGTTGATGTCAGAGGTGGTAGAGATGGGAGACCAGTCCAGATGATTGATGGCTGCTTGAAGACCGTGCCAGTTGGCCTGAGTGAAATGCCAGACTCGTCGACGCTGAGCAGGCTCCCTGAGAATGGTCAGAGAGATGTCCACTTTAACAAGCACATGATCAGATGAGCCGATTGGAGCAGAAGAAGAGCAGCAGACATTTTCAGGGAAGTTAGTCATAACCAAGTCCAGAAGAGAAGATGCCCCGTTGACTGAGATCCGGGTCGGGAAATTGACAGATTGTGCCAGTCCCAGTGAGTCGCAGAAGTCCTTTGCTGAGGAGCCATGGCTGGTGAGAGAGGTACCCACACCCATCCAACTGGCATGGTGACAATTGAAATCACCACATATGAGGAAGAGAGAGTTGGGATGAGTAGATAGAAGTTGGTCCATATTATCAGACAGCGAGATGAAGATGGAGTCATCACTGTTTGGTGGACGGTACAACACACATATGAACAAAAGGTGGGAGCGAAGGGGAAGCCGTAGCCAGAGGTATTCCTGGGGGTGAGGTGGAGAGAGTGCAGTGCAGGGCGAGTGAGGAAGAGAGTTTTTGATAAAACTAGCAACCCCACCTCCAGGACGAGGCTCAGGTCTATCATAC
Source organism: Myxine glutinosa (assembly GCF_964187855.1). NCBI lineage: Eukaryota > Metazoa > Chordata > Myxini > Myxiniformes > Myxinidae > Myxine > Myxine glutinosa. Next base: position 156,325,303 of record NC_136265.1, on the reverse strand, counting down.
CGGAGGAGGGAGTAACCCGGGAGAGATACTAAGGAATCAGAGACATCATGAAGGAGGAAAGTTTCTGTTAAGCAGATCACGTCTGGTTTGTCAGAAGCAACCTGTATGGAGAGATCAGTTAAGTTTGAAAGAAGGCCCCGGATGTTTGAGGTCCATACCGTTAATGAAGAGGAAGGGGGAGCATTGGATACAGAACAGTGGGGAGGAGGGGTTGGGCAAGATGTGGAAGAGGTGGAAGAGGTAGGGAGAGCTGTTGAAGGTGTGTCAGAGATTTCAGAATAGCTCGGAGAAAGGGAAGGATGGGGCGGACAAAAGGTTTGATGGTGATTGGGTGAGGCACAATGAGGTGTTATTTGAGGAGGGGGAAGAGCGAGGCAGAAGGTTGGGGGAGATGGAGGTGAGAGTTGGAAGGAGGAAGAAGCGGGGAGGACGCTTTGAGGAGGGGGAGTGAGAGGGGAGGGATTGGAAAGGGATGGGATATGGGGGAGATTTGGAGGGGAGGGGTGAGGGGGGAGTCTAGGAGGGGAGGGGCGAGGGGGAGTCTTGGAGGGGAGGGGTGTGGGGGGAGTTTAGGAGGGAAGGGGCAAGGGGGGAGATTTGAAAGGGATCGGTGATGGGGAGGATTTGGAGGGGAGGGGCAAGGTGGAAGATTTGAAAGGGATGGGTGATAATAATAATATAATAATAATAATAATTCATTTATTTTGTATAGCGCTTTTCCAGAAGCCCAAAGGCGCTTTGACAGAGTGGCAAACATAATGCATAACAATACATGAAAACAACAATTGCAAAAAGACAAGAATCAATAGGGAAATATTTAAAGCAAAAGGAGGGAGAAGGAGAAGAGATAGTCAGGGGTTAAATGCTGTGGGTTGAATGTTGAATGCAGCGTTGAACAGGTGGGTCTTTAGTGATGTTTTGAATGTGGTGAGTGAGGAGGAGTCTCTGATGGTGTGAGGTAGTGAGTTCCAGAGGGTGGGAGCAGCGATGGAGAAGGCCCTGTCCCCCCAGGATCTGAATTTGGTCCGGATGGAGGGGGTCAGGAGGTTGGTACCAGCAGAGCGGAGGTTGCGGGTGGGAGTGTGTCTGGAGAGGAGGTCAGCCAGGTAGGATGGGGCCAGGTTATGGAGGGCTTTGTATGTCAAGAGGAGGATTTTGTACTGGATTCTCTGGGGGATGGGGAGCCAGTGAAGCTTGTAAAGGACGGGGGTGATGTGGTCACGGGTCCGGGAATGAGTGAGTAGACGGGCAGCGGAGTTCTGAATGTATTGGAGTTTATTGGTGATTTTTGAGGGTGAACCATAGAGGAGGCTATTGCAGTAGTCCAGACGGGAGGTGATGAAGGCGTGGATGAGGGTTTCTGCAGCCGTGGAGGAGAGGGATGAGCGGAGACGGGCAATGTTTTTCAGGTGAAAGAAGGCTGACTTTGTGATCTGTTTAGTGTATTTGTCGAAGGAAAGGGTTTGGTCAAAGATGACGCCAAGATTCCGGATGTGAGGGGAGGTGGATACTGGGATACCGTCGATGTTGAGGGCAAAGTTATGGGTGGATTTTGTGAGCGTTTTTGGGCCAATGATGATTATTTCAGATTTATCACAGTTAAGCTTGAGGAAGTTGATTTGAAGCCAGGATTTTATTTCAGTGATGCAGTTTGTCAGGATAGAGTGGGTGTCGGTGGAGACGGACTTGGTGGAGATGAAAAGCTGGATGTCATCGGCGAAGCAGTGGAATTGGAGACCATGACGGCGGATTAAGTGACCGAGCGGGGACAGGTAAAGGATGAAGAGGAGGGGGCCAAGAACTGAACCTTGGGGGACACCTTGGGGGAGGGGAGCAGTGGGGGATTTGCAGTTATTGATGGAGATGAACTGGCATCTGTCAGAGAGGTATGATTTAATCCAAGAGAGGGCAGTGCCGGTAACGTTAAAGGTGGATTCAAGTCGGGTGAGGAGGATAGTGTGATCGATGGTGTCAAAGGCAGCGCTGAGGTCGAGGAGGACGAGAATGTTGAGGTTGCCAGCGTCAGAGGAGAGGAGAAGGTCGTTGGTGATTTTGAGGAGAGCAGTTTCAGTACTGTGGTTGGAGCGGAATCCGGATTGGAATGTTTCATACAGGTTATTGGCAGAGAGATGATGTTTGAGTTGAGTGGCTACAGCGCGTTCCAAAACTTTTGACAGAAAGGGTAGGTTGGAGATGGGTCTGAAGTTGTTTAGGGTGTCAGGGTTTAGACCAGGTTTTTTTAGAATGGGGGTAACAGCAGCAATTTTGAGGGAAGGTGGGACGATGCCTGTAGACAGGGAGGAGTTTATTGTTGCAATGATAAGTGGAGAGAGAGCAGGGAGGGAGGCTTTGACAAAGCTGGAGGGGATGGGGTCAAGAGTGCAGGTGGCAGTTTTCATTCCTATGAGGAGTTCAGAGAGGTCAGTAGGAGAGATTGGGGAGAACCGAGACAGGGGATGGCAGGACAAGGGGGGGCAGGTGGTTGGAGGGGGAGCGGGTGCGGCGGTGGTCAAGCTGTTGTAGATGTTGTCAATTTTGCGTTGGAAGAAAGAGAGGAAGGAGATGCAGTTGTCTACTGTGAATGACTGGGTGGTGGTGTTCAGGGGGCGGAGGAGTTTGTTTATTGTCGAGAAGAGTGCTTTTGGGTTTCCGGAGCCAGAGTGGATAATTTGAGAGTAGTAGGCAGAGCGGGCGCGGGAGAGGGCATCTTTGTAGTGTTGTATGTGGTCCTTGTAGGCTTGGGAGTGAACTGTGAGACCCGTTTTATTGCGGAGTCTTTCAAGTTGGCGAGCACGAGTTTTCATCAGGTGGAGTTCAGGGGTAAACCAGGGAGCAGAATGGGTGAAAGAAACTGTTTTGGTTTTTACAGGCGCAAGCTGGTCAAGGCAGGAGGAGAGAGTGTGGTTGTAGTAGTCAGTGAGGTCGGAAGGGGTGTGGAGGTCAATGAAGGGAGAAGTGGACATTTTTTCAGAGAGGGTGGATGAGAATGAGGTAGGTGAAATAGCGTTTAGCTTACGGAAGTTGATTGTGCGATAATGCCTTGGTGTTGGGGCGGGGATGTTGATGGTCAGAGTGATGGCTAAGTGGTCAGAGAGGGTGAGGTCGGAGCCATAGAGATGGTGCAAATTTAATCCAGTGGAGCAGACAAGGTCCAAAATGTGACCACGGATATGGGTAGGAAAGTCGACATGTTGAGTGAGGTTAAAGCAGGTGAGTAAATCAGTGAAGTCAGTGGTTATTGTGGAGTCAGTGGAGTCCATGTGGATATTGAAATCACCAAGGAGGAGGATTGAGGGGGAGAGGGAACATAGCTGGGTCAGAAAGTAGGAGAAGTCAGACAGGAATGATGGGTGTGGTTTGGGAGGGCGGTAGACGACAGCCATGACTGACTGCGTGTGACCAGAGAGTTTTAAAGCCAGGTGTTCAAATGATGGAGCAGATGAGATGGAGATGAGGTTGGTCTTGATGTCTTGACGGTGGATAACGGCAATTCCACCACCTCGGCCCTCCAAGCGTGGTTTATTGACGTAGGAATATCCATTGGGTGTGGTGAGGTTGAGTGTGTAGTAGTCCAGAGGTTGTTGCCAGGTTTCGGTGAGACAGAGAAAGTCCAGTTTGTTATCCAGGATGTATTCGTTCAGGATGAGGCATTTATTGTTGAGGGACCGGGTGTTGAACAGGGTGAGCTTGATGTTGTTTTGAACAGCAGGGATGAATTCAGGTGATTTAGCCAGGGTTCGTAGGCAGGAGGTGCGATCGTGTGGGTTGCTGTGACCAGGTGCGCTGGGACGAAGAGTGAGAGTGCGCTGAGCCGACCAGAGGACGGGGATGGAGTGACCTGATTGCAAATAAACAAACTTGCGACCGGAGCCACGGTGAATGTACCTGGGTCGTCGGAGGAGTCCATTTGATTTGATGGCAGAGATGCATGATGGGGTGGAGCGGGTATTGAGCAGAAGGAGCCTTGCGGCGGAGTACTTCAGAGCCATGCCAGGCAGGAGCGAAGGGACGAGTACGAGGCCAAGGTCGAGGAGGCAAAGCGGCACACGCAGCGGCAAACGCAGCGGCAAACGCAGCGGCAAACGACTGCAGCCGCTAATCAAGACCACAGCGGCAAACAAGGCCACAAGGCCACCAAGACCACACGGCCACCGGCAAACAAGGCCACGGCCACAAACAACGGGAGCGGGCCTTTCAATTCCGTATTCCGTACCATCAAAAGCAGATTCCGTTATCCAGCCGGAGAACACGCGGCACGTGCGGGTGTGAAAAGGCAGGACAGGTGTGAGATGTCAGGTCAGAAAAGTAGAAGCAGACCCTGTACATCCATCCAGTCGGAGAAGCGGCGAATATGCAACGCCAGCGTACTCTCGCAACCGAACCCTTCCCTCCTCCAAGTGATTGGGAAGATTTGGAGGGGAGGGGTGATGGGGAAGATTTCGAGGGGAGGGGTTATGGGGAAGATTTGGAGGGGAGGGGTGAGATTGGATTTTAGAAAGTGTACGATTAATGGGAAACGAACATTTATTGCAAAATGAGTTTCTTATGACCTTCGAGTCAAAATTACATTTCAGGACGTTGGAGGGAGGATGGAGTGCAGCAGAGTTTAGGGAATGTAGAAAAGAGGCACTGTAAGAGTTGGAATTTTTTTTTGGGATGAATAGATTTGGTGAGCAAGTCGAAAGCAGCCTTTTAAAGAAGAAGAAGAAAAAGGTGTTATAATATACGACGGAATACAGAACTTGAGGGGAAAGTGTAAACATTTTAAAGTTTAACAGTGAAAACTATCTGGGGAAATGGGGGAGAAACACGTGGTCGAAGAACGAACGAACGAATAAGAATGAATAAACGAATGAGAACAACAAATAAGAACAGAAAAGGAAATGTTTTTTTGGGGGTTTTTTTTTTTTTTGAGTTGAGATTTTAAACAAGGAAGTAGGCTATGGGGTGAAAAGACTGGGAAAACAGAGAACGAAAGTTATTGGAGCACAAACGACGGACCGCAGAGAGAAAAACAAAGCCTCAAGGTTGGACACTGTACAAGGCCTCAAAAGACACGACACGAATTAACATGATTTTCTATACAGGTATGAAAGATTTGCACCGAAAATCTTCCTCGGGACACACTATACGTACAACACCATAAAATAAATACAGTTATAACGAAAATACAAATGGGAACAATTACTTAACTTCGATTTCGATGGAGAGCGTGGTGAGCTGCGCATAAACGAAACCTCGCCAGCAAGACCGGAAGCCAAGATCAATTCAGCAAGACAGGAAGCGTTCCACGAATTCGCGGTTTTTAAGGGGCGCAAAAAAAAAAAAAAAATCCCACGAGCTGCTAGCTTGACACATTTATAAAAGCTATCTTTTACCAGCCATGCATAAAGCTGCTGGGCATACACAAAAAAACATCTACGAGCCACGAGCATGACCTGCTTATACATTCACCGCTGTGCGATTTGCATTTTCATGGCTTTCGCGGCCGCAAATTTTAGCTTGACTATAATCAGCTCTCGATTATGCTGATCAGGATGTTCCGCCAGCTACGAAAACACGTCAACCCCGCGAATTATAGAATGCAAGCACTTCATCAAATCAATTGCAATTTCAAATTTATAGCAAAGCATCATAAGAGATATTACACAATGAAAACGCTTCGGGGGATGTTTCATCAGCAACGAAAACATGTCAAACTCCGCGAGTTATAGAATGAAAATGCTTCATCCAATCTATTATTGAAATTAGCAGATAGGCTCAACACGGAATCATCCAAAAACATGCCCCACAAACAATGGGCAGAGTATTCACCCCTACCGCAGATACCCACAATGCACACATTCCTACATATAAAGACTGTGTGCTGGATCTCGATCATCATTATCGTTCCGTTGCTTTGACCTGTGTTTTTAACTTGCTCTGCTCATTCAATCATGGCTCCCAAGCGTGAGACTAGTGCCAGAGATGTGTTGACAACCAAGAGGCAGAAGAAAGTGATGAGCCTGAGCCAGAAAGTGGAGCTGCTCGACCGGCTTTCGAGAGGAGAGAGTGCGGCCTCTGTGGGCAGGCATTACGGCGTCAACGAATCCACCGTTCGCTACATACGGAAGAAGAAGGCGATTCGTGAAAGAGTTTCAGTGAGCGCTGCATTGAGTACGATGGTCACCCATGTCCAGAATGTCCACATGGAAAGGATGGAGAAGACTTTCAGAATATGATCGAGGACAACACGCAGATGAGGGACTTCATGCTAAAAACCATGATGCTGAACCGTTCCCTAAACCCGCTCACCAAGGACGAGTTGGAGGCCATTCCAAAGGTTTCCGAGGAGGAGGAGGTGGGCAGTGATGAGGAAGAGGTGCTGAGGTCCAACCTCACAGTCCAGTTCCTGGGTGCATTGCTGCAGGACATGCGGGTGCTTGTTGACAGGGTGCAAGACGCTGACCCACTCATGGAGGTGTACCTCAAGTTCAACAGGGGCTTGGATGATGTGCTGCTTGGGCAATCTGATGTGTGCTGATGATGTGCTGCAAAGAGCTACATCAAAATGTTGGGCAATCTGTCAGGCAGCTCCACATTACCCATTTCTTCAGCCCTGCTCCCTCCACCTCAAGACCATCAACACCCTCCCCTGCTTTCCTCTCAGCATCCTCACCAGCATTCTCACCAGCATCCTCACCTTCTCCTACCTCTCCCTTTGTGCATAATTTTGCTGCACCATCATTTGGGTCGCCCTCAAAATTTGAGGAATTCATGGGATTTTAATTCATCATCATCATCATCATCATCATCATAATCATAATCATCATCACCTTTGAAAGTTGCGTGTGTTTGTAAAAGAAATTTTTTAAACGGTACATGATGGTGTTGTTTTTTTTTGCTTATTTTTTTACTTTCACAGTACGGTATGGTTAAACTGGAAAAGCACTTTTAATAAACTGCAAGCGCATTCCTTCAATAAACTGGAAATGGTACCTGGTGTTGTTTTTTTTTTTTTTAAATTTGTAAGCACTTTTTATGAAACTGTAATCATGTGCATTTACGGTCAAAAATATTTTAAACTTTAAAAATATTCCTCCATGAATCAGAAACCGCTGGGAACCTATAACTTATCCCCTTTTTCCCCATTGAAACAATGCCGCAGCATACATTCGCGGGATTTTCATGGACCTTCGAGGATTTTGTCTCGCCATTTCCAGGACTTTAATCGACCTTCGCAGATTATCGTCGACATTCTCTGGATTTGCCTAACCATTCGTGCATTTTGCCTCGCCATTCGCAGTTTGGTCCTCTCAATTCGCGACTCGGGAACCTATCCCCCCTTTTTCCATTGAAACAATGCCCCGCGATTTGCGGTTTCGCAATTCGTGGATTTTCCAGGAACGTATCCCCCGCGAATATCGGGGTCCCACGGTATTTGGTTTTCCGTTTCATTCTGAAGGCACTTTATTTTCTGAACTAGTGATGTACATTGAGGAAACACAAATGGAGGAAGGAACGGCACCAATCTTCACAATGAGTGATTTATCACATCTGTCTGAGCAGAGGGTGGAACAATCCGGTGTTTTTTGAACCAGCTACTTCATTCTGCACTTTCACAATCAAGATTGTTGGCTCATTTTCCAGACATGGAAGTTCACAACAAGGGTCAAGTGATTTTGTTGATTTTCAAAGAGGACATTGGTACGGCCTTGGCAAAGTCATATGAACTAGATTATGGAAAACAATGCTGTTATTCTTGCACGTGCAGCAGCTGTACTCTGGCGGAACATGTTCAACACCAAGCAAGAATTCAATGGATCATTTTCGACAGACTGTCTTGATAGGCCAAGCATAAAGGATCAAAGTCGTCCAGGAATACCAGCCGCACTCGAAATTACACAACTCCTGACTTACAATTGTGTGAGACACCAACAATGGCAAACAAGTGCATCCATCAGACTGTATACAGATGTGGTATGATCAAAGATGACGCTCATAATAGAACGTCTAAAGCCTCTTAGCCATTTAATGACATTCTGCAGGTGGAGTCGAGGAATATTATATTACGAGAACAATGAAATCTGTGAGGTAGTTTGATTTCAATGCAGATTGGATCCGAACTGAGTTTTTTCGACATGTGTCAATATCGTATGTATCAATGTCAAGGTTCGTATCGATACTGTATACTCCCACAATTTCACTATATTCAAAAACATTTTTATTTGAAATATCAAAAAATTTGAGGGAAATATATATATATACATGCATATGCAGGCCATATTGAAGTCTTTTCGTGGATGATGCCTGTTTGATTGATTGCAAGTGTCTGTATAAAATCCAATAATACTTAATGTTTCAGAGTTCTCATCACTGAAAACATACATGCACTGTATATCTTACCATTTACCGTAGTTACTTCCGCCACCGAAGGAAGGAGGATATTTTGTTGTCACCCCTGCCTGGTTGTCTGTTTATTTGTGACCAGGATATCTCAAAAAGTTGTGGACCGATTCGGACAAATCTTGGTGGACAGATTGGGGGTGTGTCAAGGAAGACTAGATTTGATTTTGGTGAAGATCCAAATCCGAGAATATTTTAATAATTACTCCCGCTATTGAGTAACGCATTCGATCGTGTCTGTGTGTGTGTGTGTGCGTGTGTGTTCGTGTGTTTGTGAACAAGATATCTGGAAAAGTTCTGAACGGATTTGGATGAATGTTGGTGGGATGATTGCCCTTGGGATAAGGAAGAATTGATTAGTTTTTGGTGAAGCTCAGGATATTATTCCAGATCCAGGAATTTTTTGAAGGATTGTTTACCATTGGAAGATAGGGCCCATTTTTTTTCAACATTATCTTCTATATATTCTATATTTAACATTGTGATATGAAAATAGTTTTCATATTTGTTGTAAATGTAGTTTAAACTCGTGGTTATGCGTTAGAGCGGTGTATTTTGTTAGCAGCGTCGTCTTCAAGGTTCTTCTTTTATTTTTCTAATAAAGACATATTCTGTCATTTTAAAACCAGCAAAGTGTGTATTCTGTTTCCCCGTTTCATAAAATGTATCATTTGATACGTATAATGCTTTAAAACTTTTTTTTGGGTTGTTTTTTTTTTACCTCAGTGGAGATATCAACATTTACCTCGGCGAATGTCAATCGCGGTGTCAGTGTTTGATGAACTTATAAAGACTTCGGTGACTTATAAGTGTCACCAGCATGTGCACGGGATTCTTCCCAGAAGAAAGAGTGGTCGCATTAGCTTGTACGACTTAAAATGAGCGAGTTTTGTTTTGACGTTTGGGCCAGTTTTACATGTTGTATCCCTAAGGAATGAAACGGCCGTTTTTCCTGGCTTACAATTTTATTTGAAGTCACACATGCCTCAAAATACACTCACTTATATAGAATTGAACGCTGAATCCGAAAATGTAAGTGAAATTGCCTTGTTTTTTTTAACATTATCTATATATATAAAACACAGTTTGTGTGTGTGTGTGTAATGTTACCGATAGACTCCGAAACGGAGAGGCTTACGTGCTTGATATTTGACTTAGACATGGCCATTGAGCATGGGACGAACATGGCCGAACACAAAATATTTGACGATCCATATTTTTTATTCATATTTACCTCAGCGCATTTCAACGAAGTACCCGCTAATCTCAGCCGGTTCCAGAGCAGCTCGCTGATTCGCTCAGAGCGATCACGTGATGTTCCATCCCGTCACACGTCACTTCACCTTTTATGCGATCGTGTTTTGTATCGATTTTGTGCAATATGAATTAAATGTCTTTGAAACAGCTGTGAAACGTCTTTCCACAACCCTTCCGTAACCGATTGGAGCAGTTTCTTGCCGCACAAAACGAGATCCGCGAAGCGAGTTGGTCGAGTCGTGCTGACCAAGATGGCGACACGGCGGCTTCACTTTTCACGGAGTATGAGCGTTCTATATATTTTCAATTCAGTGCACCCGTGATTTGTGGCATAGACATGACCATTGGGCCTTCACGGTGTAATTTGTGCGAGGCTTTTGTCCGAGTGAGCTTGAGTCAAGAGGGCGAATGTACGGGTTGGGAATGTACGGGTCTCCCTTCCACTGCCCGGCAACGCCGGTACTGGAGGACGTCACAGGATCGGTGAGCCTCCAAAATCCGCTTCGTGCTGTTGCGAATATGCAGGACTATGTCCGATTGTTGTGCTGCTCTCCGACCATGAGAACTGCAACGTCATTGTTGACTGGCCATCCCCTTCCCTCCCCCTTCCCCCTCCCCCCTCCGTCCCCCCTTCCCTTCCCCCTCCACCCTACCCCCTCCACCCTACCCCTCCCCTTCTCCCCTCCACCCCCCCTCCCCTTCCCCTCCCCTTCTCCCCTCCACCCCCCCTCCCCTTCCCCTCCAAGTTTCCCCCTCCCCCTCCCTTCCAAGTTTCCCCCTCCCCCTCCCTTTCCCCCCTCCCCCTCCAAGTTTCCCCCTCCCCCTCCCTTTTCCCCCTCCCCCTCCAAGTTTCCCCCTCCCCCTCCAAGTTTCCCCCTCCCCCTCCCTTTTCCCCCTCCCCCTCCCCCTCCCTATTCCTCCTCCCCCCTCCCCCTCCCTTTTCCCCCTCCCCCCTCCCCCTTCCTTTTGCCCCTCCCCCTCCCTTTCCCCCTCCCTCTCCCCCTTCCCCCCCCTCCACCCTACCCCCTTCCCCTCCCTTTTCCCCCTCCCCTCCCCTCCCCTCCCCCACCCAGCAATGCCGGGTACTTCTGCCGGGTCCCCCCCTCCCCCTTCCCCCTCCCCTCCCCCGCCCAGCAATGCCGGGTACCCCCCCCTCCCCCTTTCCCCCCTTTCCCCCCTCCCCCTTTCCCCCCTCCCCTCCCCCCTCCCTCCTCCCCTCCCCCTCCCATCCCTCACCCTCCCCATCCCCCCCTCTTCTCCCCTCTCCCTCCCACTCTTTTCCCCTCCCCCCCGTTCCCCTCCCCTCCCCTCCCCCCCGTTCCCCTCCCCTCCCCCGCCCGGCAATGCCGGGTACTTCTGCTAGTCTTCTATATATTCTAAATATATATCTGTGCAGTGTCTGTCTTGTGTTGTCTTGTCTTGTCTTGTGATGTCACTGAACTACTCCCTCAAACTTTGGTGAAATCGTACTATTCCAACTTGACCCACGGCGGGAGTGTGCGCTCTACTGAGTGGCGTTCTAGTTTTAACTGATTCTTCACCATTGAAGGATGGGGCCAAAAACGACATATAGCACGATATTTCAAAACGTTGTGGACGAGTCCTGACCAAACGAGGTGGACAAGTAGGTAAAGTGACAATAACAAGCCGATTAGATTATGGTCCAGGTGCGGATCCAGATACGGCCCATGAGTGGGATACAACATGTAAACTCTCCAGCCTGGCGGAGGTATGCGCTCCACGTTTAAAATGGACTTCCTTCATCACCGTCACCTGAATATCCCCACCACCTGTGTTATTATTTTCTAAACATTCCTTCCCCCATCCAATTTGCACATGATGTATGATGATGGACCCTGAAAGCATAAAGAGGATGAGAGATCGCAAGGTACACAGAATAATTATCTGCAAAAGCGCACGAGCTCAACTCACCAGAACTCTCCATCCTCATTATTGACCTGCAATCGATCCCGTTCACTTCCATCTACATAATCCCACTGTGCTGAGCTGCACACGACACACAAGGGCACACATCAGTAAATGAATTGAAAAGGATTGTCTGAATGAGAGATGTGTCATCATCTGCACCTCATTCTACTCGTATTATTAACAGTTCAAATAATTTTGCTCGGTACATCGAAGACAGGTCAAGACCGTAGGAGTACTTTATCCACCATGGGAAGAGTCATTAAAATGAGGCAAAGAGCGTTTCCAACCTGTCACTCCAGGCTCCGGTCCATTCAACTTGTCCCCAGGGGTTCCGTATTCTGACCAGACGTACTGTCTGTCCATTGTAATCAACCTGTGCCGACAACAACTATGGATTGACTTGCAAATTTATTTACATAACTAGTATTAGTACCCCATGATCAATAAACATTTTCTATTATTCACTTTAACGAAATTAAGCAAATAATAAGGAAAGTAGTGTGAAGTTTGTTAGAAAATATTAGGATATGATCGCAAGTAGGGAATTTATAGTCCATGAAAAGGTGTTTCGACTCCTTCTGCCGATACGTCACCAAAATACATCAAAGTGAGCAGCAAGCACAACATCAAAATAAAATAACATGGGATGACCAGGACCTTTTCCACATTAAGACAAACTATTTCACACACACATGACCACCTCCATGTTTGTTTTTCACCAGCCTTTGATTAATACCTAGCTCTGCTTCATGCTGTTGAAACCAAAGCTTTCAGAATCATTGGAATCTTCCACGATGAAGCGAACTCCGAGGGCCTTTCACTTACTCACCGCAGGCAGGTTGGTGGTCTTTCTGTCTTCTACCGACTCTTCTCCGGCCTTGCACCCCCAGCTCTCTCTGGGCTCTGTCCCCCAAATATTCCTACAGGTCGCTCAAGATCTGCCTGCAACCCTCTTATGGTTAAACTGCCAAAATCAAGACTCTCTGCTCACCTTCACTCCTTCATTCCTCTTTTCTCCAGCCTCTGGAACAAACTCCCTCACTCTCTTCAATCCCACTCCACCCTCCAGGTCTTTAAAACAGCTGTTCACCACTATCTCTCATCTGCCCCCATCCAAAACCTTGATCTTTTCTACCCCCGCTAATTTCACCCCAGATTCACTTTTTTGAAATACCAACTTCCTTCCTGGAAGTCCTTGCAGTGTCCTTGTGTTTTATACTTCTCCCACCGCTCCCCCCTCTTCCCACGCATCCTCCCCCCAAGCCCTCCCACAGATCTCCCGATGTCCCTGCTCTCAAATGTTGTGGTTGTGCTTCCCCTCATCTCCCCATCTTGTCTACTGCTGCTCTGACTAAATGTTCTGTGTGTCTGTTTGATTTTTTGTGTGATAAATGTTAGCTTTCACGAGCTTCGATCCTGTATCCAAAAAAAAATACAAACTCGATGTACTAATAAAATTCATTTTGTTGATAACGTTAATGCTTCAGAGGAGAAATGTCCGATACGTACTGGTAACACTTTGTGCAAGAAAACTCTAACAGGGCATGCATTTGTGTTCTCCCCTTTGAGAGATTCAAGATACGTGCTCTGGTCTTGCTGCGAACTCATCGTAGAAAAACTCAAATTCTTGTGCACACTTTCCTTGCTATCAACCTTTCATAAATGTATAATGCTTCCATAAAATCCCCTTTTATGAGGCTCAAATCCATGGTGTTTATCTATCTATAATTCCAGTAATCTCTGTGTGTATGTTTGTATGTTTGTATGTTTGTATGTATGTATGTATGTATGTTTGTCTGTGACCGCTGTTTCTCGACAACTACCGGTCCGATATACTTTAAACTTGCCAGGTATATTGCTGGGGACCCGAGGATGTGCCTTTTCAAGGTTTCATATTAATCGGAGAAGTAGTTACTGAGCTATGTCCAAAAAACGATTCAACCAATCAGAGAGCAGCGAGCTATCACGTGTGCCGAACGTGGCGAACAGACTCTGCCTCGGACGGCACATTTGAGAGCGTATTCATTTATTTCACGTTGGAAAACTATGTTGCCGTTAAACTATGTTTTAAAACTAATTAAAACTAATTTGCGATTCATCGTAACTGCGATTTGCGACCTTCCGGACAGTGAAGACTTCACTTCCGGCAGCCAATCACAGAACGCTTTGTTGCGTAGGCGTGGCCGATGTGAGAGCGAGCCGAGCCGAGCGCGTGCGCCATTACGGTTCGTAATTCGATTTCTTCCGGAGAAAATAATAATTTCTCGATTTCTTATGCGCATTATTTCTCCCAATTCAGTCAGAGCGAAGGGCGGAAGCGAAGAGCGTTGTTTTTTTTGTTTACGGGCGTACGGGCGTACGGGCGGGGTAGAGCGTACGGGTAGCGTTTTTTTTTTTTTTTGGCAAGGAACGGGCACCCACGTACGGGCATGCCCTAGTTTATTTTAATATGCAGAAGCGGTTGCCCTGAGGGAATTCAGCCGTATGAGTTGCCTTGAGAGCATTTAGCATTAAAGGGCATTTCACCCATTTTTTGGAAATCACCCATTTAGCAATAAAGGAAATCTAGTGCATCCAAAGTTAGTTGCTCTCAGCGCATTTGGGCCCATCAGTTGACTTGAGGTCATTTTGCCCATCCGGGTTTGTTGCCTTCTGGGAATTTAGCATTAAACCACAATTTAAGAACATCCATCACAAGTTGACCAGTCCAAGAATGGCAGGGCAGGCAGATTTACTGCCCACCCTCTCCCCAACAGCTGACCTGAAGGTCATTAATATGATAGCTCTTTATATTTGATGCCTATCTTCTTCATCGTTCTTATGCAGCACAAGACTGTAGCATCATTGGCCGAGAGTGCCACTGATGCAATTCCCTCTGCTTGTTCGGACAGGAATTTGGCCATGGTGCTAGCGATAGCTCGTCTACTCTTTACAAAGGACACCATGAGATCTTCAACGTCCACCGAATGCTGGCAGATGGGATGCCCAGTCTAACGTCCATCCGAGGGATGGCACACACATTGATGAATCACTTTGCCCCTGAAATACCGGGATGACAGTTTATAGCTCGGTCAGGATTCAAACCCAGGCTGGACAAATTAGAGGTGAGTGTGTGTACCTCCAGGCCATCCTGTCAGCCCAGGGCCTATCATCGGTGTCTGATAATGATATGTTAACCAGATTGGGTTTCAGAAGCTTCAAACCCAAAATCCATTCCACTGATGCCTTTAGCCAGATTTGAAGCAACAACTTTTGAGATAAAAACTCATCATATTCACCATGAGGCCACAAACGCGTACCTTTTTTTTGCAAAATAAATAACAAAAATGTTCCTGATGAAGTATATAATAGCCAAGTTTCCCCGAGCGCAATGCGTACCTCATCCACACCAGTGACGGAGTAAGCATGCCCCTTGACAAGCTTGCGTGATGTAACAGCTTCCATATCGCTTGTGCTTGTAATCTGTGCACATATAAAACACCATATCAACACTCTATACCCAGGCAGCACCATTAATTTAAAATATATATATATATATATATATAGACATCAGTGCACGTAACCAACGAAATCCTAATGCTCACATACATAACAGTTACACCATCAAGCTTACCTTTACATAAATAGGGCAACTATGTATTTGATGAATGAAGCAAATGATGAAGAATATGAGAAATTCTCTTTTGAGCAATGAAGTCCAATTAAAACAATCACCAAAAATAAAAATATAAAACAGACAAAGCTCATGCAACTTTGCGTTCAGTTAGCAGCAAAACAAAGTGTTGGCGAATACCCAAGTAATGAAGGTGAGAGACGTGATCGGGCTTTTAAGATACATCAAAGTATGTGTGCATTTCACGTGCTGTTGAAATATTCAAGTGCAGAGTGGCACTAAAGTGCAGGCGACAGTGCCCATGTAGTGGAGGAAATGCACCCAAAAGATGTATTTGAAAATCCACTGGACTAATTCGGTTTTTGGGATGCATCTGGGAGAAGGGACCAACCAACATTTAACAGATATACACTACACGTAGCAAGCATATTCGCACACGGATTTGAAAACACTCGGCACATCATGGACCCTCTGTCCATTTCGCACGGGAAGACTCTTTTGAACCGCCTTTTAAAAAGATATCGGATGCGAGGCATCAAGAAACATGCAGACAATGTGCACCTGCTGAGACATGTCCTGTAAATACCGCTGCTGGAAAAAATGGCTTTGGACAGAGGTTCATCTTTGATTTCCTTTTCAGCCTGTGATCCGACGATGCAACAGAAAAAAAATTCTCTATTTCTAAAGTATATTTATTTTGACCTTTTCTGTATTTATTATTTGGCAGCTCTTGTTTGGCAAAGTTTTACATACGGCATTTTGAATCCCTATTAAATTCCCTTTTTATGATCCTTTCCGTGTTCTGTTTAGTTCTCTACTCACATTGATAGAGCAGCCCATCAGCGAACCCCTTTCTGTGGCCTTCTTCATGAGGGTCCAGAGGTTCCGCGGTGCCTTCTGTAGGTCGTAATTTATGGTGACGCCACCTGTGAAATCCTCAAAGCCCTCGCTGGTACTCCCACCGGAGAGTGCCTCATACGAGCCATTCAACCTGAACATGACACAGGCATGGAGTTGCAAGTGTCACGAACACGAAAACAGCAACAAAGAGCCAACATAAAACCTATGCAGACAAGCAAAGCTCATGAACATGCATTTCTTGCTCAATATTTGGCCAGTATATCCATTTTCAGATTAAAAAGAAGAAGAAGAATCCATCACAAGATCTTGTCATCATTAAATATTTTGGTTATGCTGGAACAAAGTATTATGGGTAATGCAGTAAGACAACTGAAGTTTGTAATCATCGCAAATGTACTTATTTTTATCCATTATTAAAAGGAAAAGTGTTGCAATTATGGTGTTTCCAGGGAAAAGAAAAAGTTACAAACAGAACATGAAAATCAAGAAGTCAAAGTCACGACTTGACACCGAGAAAATGCCGCAAGGTGTTTATCGTGTTTAATAAGATCATTAATCATCCAACCACAGAGGTACAGTAGCTTGTCGAGGAGGCCTGACATGTGTAAACTCAAATAAGTACATACAAGCGTTACGCCTAGCTCCCCCGTCGGGGAAGTGATGTGAGTTGACAAAGTGGAAGACGCAGAAAACATGCTATGATATGATATTTCGCTCACAAGGTTCAGATATACATGGAAGCGGCCATCTTGGATTTTGACGTGGCGACCCAATTTTCAATAGCTTTCTTCCTTGTGCCTAGATACACCCACACACCAGATTAGAAGTTAGTAGTTCGTATATTTTTAGCCGCGTCGCAAGACGCTGGTCATAGAGTGCCCTCTGCTGTTGTTGTTGTTCTTCTTCTTCTTCTTCTTCTTCTTGTTCTTGCAGAGAAGACAAAACCTCAAAGCTCCACCCATTCTGGGAACCATAGCTCCACCCATTTTGGGAGAGGCTTCATAATTCATATAAACAAATATCCACCATTTTATTAACTCGCATAGCTTTGAGGCCTGTTTTGTAGGCCCGTGGTGTCTTCCTCTCTCACACAGTTTTATTTCAAATCAAATTCGATATATCATTTCATTTTTCACAGTCGCTAACATAGTTTTAGACTTGGTTGAAAAAAAACGGGAAGAAAATCCGATGAAAGTTGCCCTTTATAGAACGAAATGAATTCTCAAAGGCCTGTAACTTCAAGTCCATTGAGATATATATATTTTAAATCGCGGCATGGTCAGTCATACACCGCCCGAAATAAGAGACGGGAAAATGCCGAGATATATATATTTTGTTTAAATCGCGGCATGGTCAGTCATACACCGCCCGAAATAACAGACGGGAAAATGCCGAGATATATTAAAAATTCGTCCATTTGATGACAATCGTCACGATGAAATATTTAATTTATACGTCGTCACAATAATGTGGAGAGAGGAGCATAGCTTCGTTCACGTGTCGCCACATACGGGAAATTGCCGAGATATATATTTTTTTAAATCGCGGCATGGTCAGTCATACACCGCCTGTAATAACAGACCGGGAAAATGCCGAGATATATTAAAAATTCGTCGCCACACGGGAATTTGCCGAGATATATTTTCACTTTGCACAAAAATAACATCAAGTAATCAAATCAATAGGAATGTCCTGTGCCTATAACATCGACGTTATAGGCACAGCTGCATCTAGGCATTGTGTAACATCGACGCGGCTTATATTTTAATTAAAACTTTTTGTACTTGTTAACCCATCACATACAGGCTTTTATCAGGAAACTGATGAGGTCATGGACGTGTTCAGCTCTTGTTCAAGATATTCCGCTCACAAGGTTCAGACATACACGGCGGCGGCCATCTTGGATTTTGACGTGGCGACCCAATTTTCAATAGCGTTCTTCCTTATGCCTCGATACACCCACACACCAGATTAGAAGTTGGTACTTCGCTTATTAGTCCCCTACCGGTGTACACCGGAGGGGACTATGGGTTTGCACTCCATCCCTCTGTCCGTCAGTCCGTCACACAAATAACAGTTTTCCGGACCTTTTTTCTAAACGCTTAACGCTAATGACTTCAAACTTGGTACATGGTTTCCACATGGCAAGTTACAGATCAAGTTCGTACTTCACGACGTTTCGATCAATTTTGACAAAGATATGGCACTTTGAACTTTGGGAATTCTGATAATTCTGATGATCCTTAACTCAGTGCCATTTTAAGTTTTAATTTCCTTTAAAAAAGATTTTCTCTGCAATAATTGGACCGATTGAGATCAAATTTTCACCGTAGGAGGCTCGGTCTGTGGAATATTCTAACGGTAATTATGACGTCACAGGTCACGTGGTTGGGCCGCCATATTGTTTTTCGTGAAAACACAAAAACCCCTTTTTCTCTGCAACGGCTGAACAGATCGAGACCAAACTTTGCAGGCAGAATCGCACACCCATGACAAACAAAAAAAGTCAGCGAACATGATGTCATGCGTCACATGGTTTCAGAGTTATGACGTTTTTAAGCATGAACCTTTAAAACCGAACTCCTCCCTCATTTGTGATCCAATCGAGGGGAAACTTCACAGATCTGTTCAGCATGTCAGTCTACTAAAAGGTCCTTTTGGAATTTGTGATGTGTCACATGGTTTGGCAGATGTCGTTAATTAAACGAAAATATTTTAAAAATGGATATCTCTTGAATCGCTTGTACCTCAGACCGTGAGTTGGTAATTATATAATTCGCACAGTGCAATACGTGCAGACTGCTCCACGGAGCGACCTTGTGGGCTTATCAACGAGGCAAGGCGTGACACACATGTCTCAGCATACCTCAGATCAAGTTTGAAAACCAGCATCAACCGTGCATAAATTTGCATTTTCGATCAATTTTAACAAAGTTATGGCACTTTGAACTTTGGTTGGGGACATGTATTGCAGCGCAATACTCAGAATGCTTGTTTTTCAAGGTATTCCGTTCACATGGTTCAGACATACATGGCGGCGGCCATCTTGGATTTTGACGTGGCGACACAATTTTCAATAGGGTTCTTCCTTATGCCGAGATACACCCACAAACCAGATTAGAAGTTGGTACTTCGCTTATTAGTCCCCTACCGGTGTACACCAGAGGGGACTATAGGTTTGCACACCGTCGCTCCGTCCGTCAGTCCGTCAGTCAGTCAGTCCGTCAGTCCGTCAGTCCATCAGTCCGTCAGTCCGTCAGTCCGTCAGTCCGTCAGTCCGTCAGTCCGTCAGTCTGTCAGTCTGTCAGTCTGTCAAGCAAAGAACAGTTTTCCGGACTTTTTTTCTAAACGCTTAACGCTAATGATTTCAAACTTGGCACATGGTTTCCTCATGATAAGTTACAGATAAAGTCCGAACTTCACGACGTTTCGATCATTTTTGACAAAGTTATGGCACTTTGAACTTTGGGAATTCTGATAATTCTGATGATCCTTAACTCAGTGCCATTTTAAGTTTTAATTTCCTTTAAAAACCAATTTCTCTGCAATAATTGGACCGATTGAGATAAAATTTTCACCGTAGGAGGGACTCGGTCTGTAGAATATTTTAATGGTAATTATGAAGTTACAGGTCACGTGGTTCAGCCGCCATATTGTTTTTCGTGAAAACACGAAAACCCCTTTTTCTCTGCAACGGCTGAACAGATCGAGGCAAAACTTTGCAGGCAGGATCACATACCAATGACGAATAAAAAAGTCAGCGAGCTTGACGTCATGCGTCACATGGTTTCAGAGTTATGTTGTTTTTAAGCATGAACCTTTAAAACGGAGCTCCTCCCTCATTTTTGATCCAATCGAGGGGAAACTTCACAAATCTATTCAGCATGTCAATCTACTAAAATGACCATTTGGAATTTGCGATAGGGCACGTGGTTTGGCAGATATCGTTAATTAAACGAAAAAAAAAAAAATTTTTAAATGGATATCTCTTGAATCGCCAGTACCTCAGACCGTGAGTTGGTAATAATTTATATAATTCACACCGTGCAATACGTGCAGGCCGCTGCATGGAGCGACCTTGCGGGCTTATCAACGAGGCGAGGCGTAACACAGGTGTCTCAGCATACCTCAGATCAAGTTTGAAAACAAGCATCAATCATGCATAAATTTGCATATTCGATCATTTTTGACAAAGTTATGGCACCTTGCTTATTCTAGAGTTCTCCTCAAGCCGCAACGCGCGCACTCAACCTCGTCTCGCGAACGTCAAAAGCGCGACACAGCGCACTCTTTCAGGAGGGGCGGAGCCAAGCCGAGCAACATATATATATATATACACATCGATCATTGATCTTGAAAAACAACGTATTTTGTCATGCTTCTGCTGACCTGTCTGCGAGGTGTATAAATCGAAGTCCCGAGTGCGAATCACAGGTGAGCCCATCCTGAGGTAATTTGCGATTGGGAACGATTCAGAACCTGTAGGTAAATAACCCTTGGTAATTTCCCCAACATTTTTCCGGACGACAGACTGCCGGTAGGGGACATGTATTGCAGCGCAATACTCAGAATGCTTGTTTGTCAAGATATTCCGCTCACAAGGTTCAGACATACATGGCGGCGGCCATCTTGGAATTTTGACGTGGCGACCCAATTTTCAATAGCGTTCTTCCTTATGCCTAGATACACCCACACACCAGATTAGAAGTTGGTACTTCGCTTATTTTTCAAGATATTCCACTCACAAGGTTCAGACATACATGGCATCAGACATACATGGCGGCGGCCATCTTTGATTTTGACGTGGGTTGCACCCACACACCAAATTCGAATGCGGTCCTTCGCTTACGCACGCACGCACGCTCGTACGCCCGCATGGACGGGAAAACCATAGTCCCCCTTTCGCTCCGCGGTGCGACAGGGGACAAAAATTCCATAGACTACGGTGCCATGTATTTATGTATGCACACGAAGGTTAGCAGAAGAAAGCACGCATTTATAAAAGAAAGAGAGAAGCAGAATATTGGGAATTCAGGGAGCATGGAGGGAAGGGAATGGAGGTTGGGAAGTGACAGGATTGAGTAGGGAGAGGCACGTATGGAGCACATGGGGAATATATGTGGAAGAGGGACGAGGGTATGAGATGGTATTTCAAATTTAACGGTTTCCATTTCTGCGTGCATAAACAATGAACTTGAATTGGCCTATTTAGCATTCCCATATTGTTATTCAAGAATCCCAGTCTCATTTCCCATATACAGTGTCGACTTGCACATTTCCTACCAATGTCCTTGCAATTCCAAGTAAACAAAATGATTTACATTAAGGTCTCCAAATGTCTAAATTTTTAAAAAGCTCCACAAAGAGTTTTAGATCACTATTGAAAAGATTCGAAAACTGGACCCTCACTAAAATAAAACTCGACGGTGTAATAGTTAGAGCATTTGCCCGAAGTCTGGGGTCCGAACCATGTCGTCCATGGGTTGGATAAGGCTACCTCCAATCCTCCCACCCCCGTGTCCTCGTACTCTACTCGGTTGCTATAAAATTGTTCCTTGGGATGTCCTGGGTGAGAAAAAAAAACTACAAGATGACAATACGCAATATCTGGGGTTGGAATTGGACTGCAGACAACCTCTTGATATACGGTATTGCGTGAAGTGATTTTCGTACTCTGAAATTTTGAGGGTGGGGTTGCTTAGCAGCCCCGTCTCAGTTTGAATACAGCGTTTGTTGATTGTTGCATATCAATTGAAAGGTTATTCAACTGCCTGTTCAGTAGTGTATCAAAGGTGAATTTCTGATGAATATTCAACTGAACAGTCAGGCAATCAGATGGCAAACACTTCATCGAATTTCTCAATCAAATTAACAGAACTTTGTCTGATTTTAGTTATATATATATATATATATATATATATATATATATATATATATATATATATATATATATATATATATATATATATATATATATATATGTATATATGTATGTATGTATGTATGTATGTATGTATGTATGTATGTATGTATGTATGTATGTATATATATATATATATATATATATATATATATATATATATATATATATATACATATATATACAGTGGAACCTTGACTTACGAGTTTAATTCGTTCTGTGACCGAGCTCGTAACTCAATTTGCTCGTTTCTCAAATCAAATTTCCCCATTAAAATGCATTGAAATGCTATTAATCCGTTCCAGCCCGCCAAAAACCACACCAATTTTTTTTTAAATATACAGTATATATAAAAAATATCTCGCGCTTTATATTTCACCTGTATGCAGCATACAAGTTGGCAGGATGGCCTGGACTGGAGGTACGCACACTTGACTCTAAACTGTCCAGCCTGGGTTTGAATCCCGACCCAGCTATAACCTGTCATGTCGGTGTTTCACAGGCAGGGTGATTCATCAATGTGTGTACCGCTAAACTGGGCGCCCCGTTTGCGTCCCATTAGTTGTTGGATGTTGAGGATCTCACCGTGTCTTCCACAAAGAGAAGGCGAGCTATCGCCGGCACTCTGAACAAGTTGTGGCCTGGCATGCTCTTCTCCTCTGCCGTTATATACGTCCTCCTCGGCATCTTTTTCCAGAAGAGCCCTGTCTCGTCACAGTTGAAGATTTGCTGGGGGATGTATCGTTCGGCTTCTATCAGTTCGGCAAAAGTTATAATAAAATCTTCAGCTGCCTTCACATCCGCCTCACCAAGTCGACAACACGCACACCTCGCTCATGTTTTTTGACGATTGCGTGTTTTATATCCAAGCACATCATCCTCTTCTTCTTCTCAGTACTGCCCTTGGTACTCAATTTCTTAGGACCCATGGTTAAAACTAAGAAATTTTCCAAAATAACCAAAATGCGAAAACAAAAATGCAGCGATATACGGCAGAGATACTGTACTTGCACGGCAAGATAACCACGTGACCGGAACCCACCTGGTGGCGGGTGGCGAAAGCTCGTAGCTCAGATCTCGGCTCGCATCTCAAAGCAATAAACCGCCCGAGCGACGGCTCGTATCTCGAAAAACTCGTAAGTTGGTGCACTCGTAAGTCAAGGTTCCACTGTATATATATATATATATATATATATATATATATATATATATATATATATATATATATATATATATATATATATATATATATATAGATATATATATATATATATATATATTGTTGCGGTTTTTAGAACCTTCACTAGTCAATTTTAGGAAATGTTTCCCTTATAAATGTTCCCCTGTAAATATCCCCATCAATTGGCTTTGTTAAAGATCGCACCCGAGTTAGTCCATGTACAACACGTAGCGAACCATAGGACCTCTCCGTAGTTATTTCATTATTGTGTGTTTCAGTTAAGGATCTGTTCCCAATCGTTGAATCTGCGTTGCATTAATCAAATAAGATAGGCCCCATTCCGTCCATTTTGCTCTCTCCAAATTGTGATACCTTGCTTGCCAGCCGCGTTCGCCGCCGTTGCATTGGGCTGTTTTTGTTGGCACCACGCCGCCATAAGCCATGCGGTCAAGCCGAGGAAGAAGGGGGCGGAGCCACCAGAACAAGGTGGTGGCACGTCGACTCGTCAGCAAAGGTGGAGTCAGCGAGCCCTTTGCCGGCCAACCAGCGCCGCGGTGAGCCAACCGGTAGGCATGTCATCAGAGCCAGCGTCCTACACGGGCAATAAAAGCGGCTGCAAGGGACTGCTTCAGGGTCGGGTGAGAAGGTACAGAGGCAGTTGAAGGAAAAGACGTGATCCGGCAGATGAGTGAGGTACCCGACGAGGATACGGAGCATTGTAAGGAGGAGAGTGGGTCCGTTTGACGGCGACAATCCCGCGCTTCATTCGCATTGTCCGACCGTGTGAGATACGAGACCAGAAGCTGCCGCTGGCTGTTCACTTCCAGCCCGGAGCGTGGACCTGGAGCGGACCTCAACCAGGTTCTGCCCGAACCTTCCAGCCCTGCTGTCCCACTTGGACCTTCTCCCTCTTCCAATCATTCCTGCCTGCTATTCCCCTTTCGTGTAAGTCTGTTTGTCTGTCCTGGGCGTTGATAATATAAGACTGTTTAAGGCTGCCCTGTGTATCTTCTTCTTCTTCGTCTTGTATATCACTTTCGTTTCTTCTTCTTTGGTTTTGGTGTACATAATTAATAAATGTCTGTTATTTCTTACCCCCTTTGGTTTCATTCTCCCCCGATCGCTTTAGTCCCTTCTTCCCATTGAGTACCTGTGGCACAATTCGGCCAACGCGTAGAATCGGGTTAGTCAATTGCTAACGGCTCGGATCGCGGATTGCTAAACCGCTCGGCAAATACCATCTTGTCCGTGGTTCGAGCGGAACTTGTCTCCCTGCTTTGCAGAGGGATTGGTAAAGGCATTCGGGAGAACACCTTGACCAATAACCCTGACCAATCTCACCCCGCAAAGGAGCGTTATAAGTACCAGGACTAGAGACGGCCAGCTTAACAGGCCAAGGGGATTAACCCCCCGCTAAGGGGAGTGCCGTCTCTGAGATCCGTAACGATACATATATATATTTTTTTTTATAGATGTGTATATATATATATATATATATATATATATATATATATATATATATATATATATATACATACTAGCAAGGATACCTGTCTACGACGGGTGCAAATTGGAAGGATTCTTAAAATGCATTAATTAAAGGTGAACGCTCTGACTATATCCTACAATGCCTAAGATTGGGAGTATTGATATCAGAAAATTTTCAGTAGTACTCGGGCACCTCGTGGTATTTGAGCGTCTTGGCAAAATCGTCATGATTGCAGAGGTCGAAGAAGGCAGTCAGCGTAGTGGCTGGTGGTGGTCGCTCTGCCCTCTGTACGGTATACATACGGCATCTGTACGGCATTGTCCATATGGAAGTAGACTCGCTGGCCATTCTCGAGGTGGACAGCTAGGCCAATGACTGGAGGGAAATGCTCGGAAATTGGGTGCTCTAGGATCCTCCACCATGATGTGGTAGCTGTCGTACTGCAGCTGTGTGAGTTTTTGTCTATCTTTTCCAGTAGCAGTTCTAGCCACCAGCCATCCGTTCCATATGGGAACACTATGGGGTACTGTCGTGCATCATAAGATGCATGCAGCTCACTTCTCCTTTTGAGTGCCCCATCGCGAAGTTTAAGGACAATATCTCTGGGTTCTGTTGGCTCATTGTCCATTAAGATGGCGACTTCTGGTACAGACTGGGCGTTGTAGCGGCGTGCATGCTCACCACGTGGTCGCCTGTTTTCGCGGATGATTAATTATCTGTCGCTCTTCCGAGTTATCTCCTTCTGCAAGCATATCTCTTGCAGTCTTCAGCTCACGGACCAGATGGTTATTCTTGTGGAACCACTTTGTAAGCATTTCAATGATGTGTGGTTTGAGGCCGCTATGGTTCCTGGCAGTCAGCTCTTTGGCATGCGAGTCCAGGAAGTAGACCTGTAAGAACTTTGGCTGACCTTCTTCAGGCGGGAGCAAGCTGCCAATGCAGTGGAACACTTGACCTTGGATACAAAAGCTCGGGTTCCAGCCCTGTACTTGAGCTTCCTTATGCCCGAAGCTCGTCATCGCAAAACTGCCATCATACGTTCGAATGTTGTCAAGGAAGTGCTTGCTGAGGAGACCTTCGCCAGAGAGAAGCTCCTTCAGGAAGGGAGGAAGGTCAGGGAAAGGCTCAAGGACGACTTTCCCATTGTTGCAGCACACACCTTTGGTCTCTCCTTCGAACTTGTAAGCAGAGCAGTGAGTGCAGACTTGGTCCATTCGGCCGATGTCTGCATGAGTTGTTGGGTCAGCCGGGTCATACGTGAATGCCTCCCTTTTGTTACTTGGTGTCCGGGCCCGAGCTCATGCTTCTGCAGTGCGGTGACGGTTTGCCTCGTGTCTTGCATCACACTCTTCCTCAGTCGCGTTTACTCGCTGTTGTTGTTGCTGATGAGCGTGTTCATTGAGCCTGGTTGATCGCTCATCTTGTGTCTCATTTACTCGCAGTTGTTGTTGCCGATGAGCCTGCTCATTGAGCCTGGTTGTCCGCTCCTCTTCGGTCACCTGTTGTCTCTCAACTCTGTCTGTATTCGCTTAGCTGCAGCTGCCGTCGGACCAATGCAGCTCTTCCTTTTTCGGGGCATTTCGGAGATTTTGATCAGAAACTGCTTTATATATATAGATATAGATATATATATAGATATATATATATATATATATATATATATATATATATATATATGTATGTATGTATGTATGTATGTATGTATGTATATATATATGTGTGTGTGTGTGTGTGTGTGTTTGTGTGTGTGTGTGTGTGTGTGTGTGTGTGTGTGTGTGTGTGTGTGTGTGTGTGTGTGTGTGTGTGTGTGTGTGTGTGTGTACATAATTTTTCTCATCCAGGACTTTTAAATGAACAAAAAATACAGCACGAAGAGTGTAGTAGGTGAACTCTGACCCTCCATCGTCCGTAGACTCCAAAGGCAAGCAAGGTTGGAGTGTAGTTGGTGAACTCTGAACTCCCATGGCCCATGGACTGCAAAGTCATGTGCGGTTGGAGTGCAGCAAGTCATTTGCGAGGAACCATGATATGGATAAATTGCTCAATGATGTCATCTTAATACTGTCGCGCGATTGCCCCTCGGTTAAGACCGGGGCATCGCGGATGGAAACGAGCTTAATGAGGTGACGATCAATGGTGGATTTCCTATACACGCACGGGAGGAAGAAGGAAAGAGGAAGAAGAAGCGGTGAGATTTACCTCACGGTCCGCGAGCACGTGCCAGCATCTTCAACCTGCAAAGTGATTAAACTCACACGAACATGGGATTTTGAATAGAACAGAAAATAATAAAAGGGTTTATTTAAAGTAACTATCGGGACAGCGAAACACAATGATAAAAAACTATACCTAGGTTGGGACGTCCCCACTCACAGACTTCACATGCAGCACAAATGGAAAGATAACCGAAAGGAACCATTGTGTGCGCGTTTGTGCTTATCTGTCTGGATGTGATGTCAGGAATTCTCCGGGATTCAGGCTCCGTCAGGCGCCGGTGTTGGTGCAAAGCCTCCGTCCACCTGGTTCGCGCGCTGCTATGGCCCGAGCCACCCGCTCGCCCCAGTCTCGTCTGCTCCAGCGGCAAGCCTCGCTCGTAAGCTCGTTGTTCGCATGCGAGGTCCCGTTTACTCCAGCGGCAAGCCTCGCTCGTACGCTCTTTGTTCGCTGGGCCCGACGCATCCTTCTTCGCATGAAGCGAGCGGGCATGTGTGCAACCCGCCCCTTCAGCCGTGCAACGTCTTCCTTGATTCGTCACGGAACTCCGATGCACCCAACGTTTGTGGTGCAGGAAGGAGAGAGGGTTGAGGGCGAAGGTGGCGAAAGAAGTAAGCGGTCAAGGGAGCGGAATCACGAGGCAGCAAATGGAACAGGTCCAGCCAAGAAGGAAGACACAAAAAAGAGAGAGAAAATGTCGGCCAGTCCGTGGATTTCGGGCCGTGGTGTGACATCAGCGCTCTCTCCACCAATGGCCGAGTTACTTTTTTTTTTCTTTTTTTTTTTTTTTGTATACTGAATCGAGGCTCGTGAAAGAGCTAACATTTATTTCACAAACAAATCAACCAGACAAACAAAATATACAAAAAGAGGGAGCGGAAGACAAGATGGGGAGAGGAGGGGAAGCACACAACCACAACATTTGAGAGCAGGGAGAAGTGTGGGAGGGGAGAGGGCTTGGGGGCAGGAGGCGTGGGAAGGGGGGGGGGGGGGGGGGTGGGAGAAGTATAAAACACAAGGGGACCGAAATTAGCGGGGGTAGAAAAGATCAAGGTTTTGCATGGGGGAGGATAAGAGATGGTGGTGAACAGCTGTTTTAAAGACCTGGAGGGTGGAGTGGGATTGAAGCGAGTGAGGGAGTTTGTTCCAGAGGTGGGAGAAAAGAGGAATGAAGGAGTGAAGGTGAGCAGAAAGTCTTGATTTTGGCAGTTTAACCATAAGAGGGTTGCAGGCAGATCTTGTGCGACCTGTAGGAATATTTGGGGGACAGAGCCCAGAGAGGGCTGGGGAGGTAAGGCCAGAGAGGAGTCGGTAGAAGACGGAAAGACCACCAACCTGCCTGCGGTGAGTGAGTGAAAGGCCCTTGGAGTTAGCTTCATCGCGGGAGATTCCAATGATTCTGAACGCTTTGGTTTCAACAGCGTGAAGACGGGCTAGGTGTGAGGCAGGAGCACCAGACCAGAGGGGAGAGCAGTATTCCATAGAGCTGCGGATGAAAGCCTTGTATGTGGTGAGGAGCTCAGGTGTGCCAAGGAAGGACTTCGCACGATGGAGGATGCCCAGTCGGCGACTAGCTTTGGAGGCCAGATTTGAAATGTGGTTTTCCCAGGAAAGATCATGGCAAATAGTGAGACCCAAAAGCTTGAGTGACAGAACTTCTTGGAGAGGATTGTTGAGAAAGTGGATGGGAGGGTTTTCCAGTCGGTCTTTTCGGAGAGACATCGTAAGAGTGTGAGATTTATCAGGATTGAAAGACATGTTCCATTTGTTTGCCCAGTCTGTGATTTTGTCCAGGTCTGCAGAGAGTGAGGAGGCTGCAGACTGCCGATCTGAGGGATGAGGAATGGAGCGACAGAGAGTAGAGTCGTCAGCAAAGAGATAGAGAGGATTTTCAAGAGAGTCAGAGAGATCATTGATGAAGACCAGAAAAAGCACAGGGCCCAGAACACTACCTTGGGGAACTCCAGCCTGAACAGGAAGAGGAGATGAGAGAAACCCATTCAGGGCCACACGTTGACTACGACCAGAGAGGAAGTCCGCCAGCCATGCGTGGAGATTTCCATGGATACCAAAGGAGGAGAGTTTGGTGAGCAGAGCAGGGTACCAGACCATATCGAAGGCACGTGAAATGTCAAGGGAGACGGCTCTAATTTCCTGTTTGGCGTTGAGGACCTCCATCCATTGTTGAGAAAGCAGAAGCAGCATGTCCAGAGTAGAGTGACCAGGTCTGAAACCAAATTGATTATCAGAGCTCAAGCCATTGGAGAAGAGGAAAGATTTCATATCTGAAGCAATGATGGATTCTATGACTTTGCTGATAATTGGGAGAAGGCTGATTGGTCTGTAGTTGCTGGGATCTGTTTTTGCACCTTTTTTGTGCAAAGCGGTGATGTTGGCTGATTTCCAAGCAGATGGCAGATGACCTTGAGCAAAAGAGAGGGTGAAGAGAACAGAAAGAGGGAGTGAAAGAGCAGAAGCACATGATTTTAGGACCCGTGGGCTGATGCCGTCAGGACCAGTTGCAGAATCAGAGTCGAGGGTTGACAGAAACTTTTCCACCTTGTCAGGAGGAAAGGACACAGAGTCCAGGAGCAGCTGGGTACGACTGGGTACGGTGGGTACAGAGAGGGATGGGTTTGGGACACAAGATTTAGAGGCAAACACAGAGTTGAGGCATTCAGCATTTTCACGTGCGGAGTCAGCCGTTAAGCCATTTGAGGTGAGGGAGGGGATGGAGGGGGAACAAACACCAGAAACATATTTGACCAGACGCCACCAGGATTTGGAAGAGGGAGACAGATAAGAGAGTTCGGTCTTGAGAACGGTGAGATATTGTTTCCTGGCTCTCCTGAGGGTGGACACACACTTGTTTCGGGCTTTGTGAAAGGAAATGAGATTTCCTTCCGTTGGATTTGCTTTCCAGGAGACGAAAGCAAGTTGTTTCAGGGCAACAGCCTCACCACAAGATTCCGTGTACCATGGACGGGAGGAAGGGTATGACAACTGAAGACGAGATGGGATAAATCTGTGCATGAGAGAGAGCAATTTACTTTGAAAGAATTCCCAGGATGAGTTGATGTCAGAGGCGGTAGAGATGGGATACCAGTCCAGATGATTGATGGCTGCTTGAAGACCGTGCCAGTTGGCCTGAGTGAAATGCCAGACTCGTCGACGCTGAGGAGGCTCTCTGAGAATGGTCAGAGAGATGTCCACTTTGACAAGCACATGATCAGATGAGCCGATTGGAGCAGAAGAAGAGCAGCAGACATTTGCAGGGAAGTTTGTCTCATGCCATCGGTCGCTCGCCAATCAGTCGGCCGCTTCCTTCCACCTTCCTTCCACCAATCAGTGGTCAGCTTCTTACCCCATGGTGTGATCTTCCCATCAAAACTTTTTTTACCAATCATGCGCGAAGTGGGCGTGGCCTTTGCCTGCCTTGCACGATGTGTTGCTGTGACAGCCAGTGATGTGGCTGACTGCGGCACCATCGGCGGTGCCCCGAACTGGTTTCCTGCCTGTTCTTCCTGTACATCTTGTGGCGGCGGGGGAGCTATTTAATGTGGTGCGCTATTGGGCCTAGTTAATGTGTGAGGTGTGCTGCCATACGGGACAAAGGAATGATCACCAGGTCTGACACAAAAGGGAATTAGCTTTGTCCGTATTCTACTTATCATGCCCCATTCCTCGTAATGGAGACGAATATACACTTAATCCGACATTCGGGATAGACAGGTCCTCTACTTATTTACATCGAGATGGTTCGAGCTACCCACGACAACCGGAGCATGATACCTATACAGATCTACCTAAATCTATATATGCCCCTACCCCCAAAATTCATAACAATATGTTCGCTGTGCACTGAAACTTCATCACAAGATATCAAATTTGCTCTTGAAATTTTACCAAGTGGTCCTTCATATAGATCCAGTAGATTAAACAGTTCTTGATGTTATAGATAAATAAATCAGACCAAGTCCTGTTAATTTGACTGAGAAATTAGATGAAATGTTTGCTTTGATTAATTATTTGTCATTGTGATTGCATGAATCTGTTTGGATGAATATTCAACGGAAATTCACCTTTGATATACCACTGCACAGGCATTTGAATCACCTTTCAAATGATATGCAACAATCAACAAACAATGTATTCAAACTGAGACAAGAACTTGCTAAGCAACCATACCCTCTAATTTTCAGAGTAAGAAAATCGTTTCACGCAATATATGGGTACTGATTAATAACGTGTCTAAAATACAATTTCATCCCAAGATATTTCACACTGACATCTTTTTTTCTCACCCAGGACATCCCAAAGAAGAAAAGAAAATATCGCAACCAAGTGGAGTACTGGATGGGGAAGGAAGGGGGTGTGGCCCTGTCGAGCCCACGGACTAATACCAGACTTTAAACTGGTGCATGATGCTTCCTTGCTTGATGCTCAGCATTAAAACAAATACACCTCAAACAAACATCCACAAGTTGGCAATCATAGTACAGGCTTTGATGGGCCTCCTCCTGCGTTGAACTTCCTTGCAAGGGAACTATCATTATTATGTACATCATTACCATTTGATAACAAAAAGGCCATAAACCTGTTAAATTTCCATATAGTATACTTGGTAAAATATAAATTCCGCAAATTCAACACACAAGCAAATACACAACAAATATTACCAAGTGTATGTATTTAGAAAAAGACAGCCCAGATGAGATTTTGACCACATTCGACACAGCTTTAATCACGCGATTAACAGCATTGCACAGCAATATTCTGCTGGAGGACAGCCTGAATGGAAAGGGGGAGATCAGGTGCACGCGATGGCAGAATTGGGGCATGGCTTTGGTATTTGAGGGGAGAAGCTGCCACCAAAGGTAAATACAGTACTAATAGGGATATGGCTTCAAGGCAAACATTTGGAGTTCATCGTTGACTTAGCCAAGCAGTACAGTACATAGCACTTGTCCTTCCTGCAAGGTGAACCCAGATGGTATTGATACTGGCAATAAGCAGCATATTAATCAACATGTAGGATTTGTGTTTATGTGAACCCAATAATCCTCATGGTTGCATTATATTATGGTGGGTTAAACAAAGGAGGCCGACTCAGCTGCACAATGTGACAATGTGACAATGTGACATAGTGTGAAAATTGGTAACCAACTGTAAACAAGGCATTTCGCCCATGTGTAGAGCAGTAAAACCAAGCCATGACAGTGTGGTCTCGGTCACTTCAGGTTGAGAGATTAAGGCGTAAGATAACTTGGTTTATCAAAAATCTAGAATCTGAACTTACAACTGTTAAACATGGCAACAATGAACACCCAAAGATCTTTCCAAATTCCCAGACTAATGCTGAATATGTCTAGGCCAAAAGCTCAGCTGTTATCAAACGTGTTCAATTGCATGCGCTTCTTCTTCAATCAAAATTGACAACAAAGCTGTAATCCTTCTTAGAAAACATGATAATTACTTTATAATACGAATATTATACTTAGAAAGCATCATGGTAATTACACAACGTGCAATAATATTTGCTACATTCCTTTTGTTTAATTTGCTGCTGCCATTTCGCCATGACCAAACTAACAAACAGCTCGCTTTCAAACTTCCGAATATTAACCGAGATATTTGGTGCAGCCAAAGATGGAGATATCCAAGAAAGAAAACAAATATGAGTTAAGATTAAAGCTTGGATAAAATTCACCAGAATGAAGGGAGGGAGTAACATGTTGGTCTTGGATGAGGAACAAAAGAAAAAGACTGCAGGGCATTGTGACTTGTGAGAAATGTGTCAGACGGCAATCCCCAATCAATCTTAAAAGGGTGCGGCACTAAAGCGAAAATAAAAAAAGCGGCACCACTTTTTGCACAATTGAGTTGCAGGGTTCTTGCAAGCCCAATGGCATCAGGTCGAAAGGGATTATCAACTCAGCAAAAGAAAGAGGTTATAGCACAATTACCCATTTTTCCTCATGTTTCAGCTCTTTTAACAATAAATAGTCATCAGACAAAAACATCTTTGTTAACAAAAGTTGCAAACAAATTATGGCCATGAAAATGGCAATGCCTGCATGTGACTGCATAACCATGGAAACACTTTGAGATATGCAATGCAGGGGGAAAAAGAAAGAAAGGAGAAAAGGTGCAAATGCTGCGAGTGCTGCATGGGCTGGCAGAATGGCCGAGAGAGACGCACACTCACCTTTGATCCATCTAGTCTGGATTTGAATCTTGGCTCAGCTACAAACTACAAGCTGTCATTTTGGTTTCAGACCAGGTCACTCTACTCTGGACATGCTGCTTCTACTGTCTCAACAATGGATGGAGGTCCTCAATGCCAAACAGGAAATTAGAGCTGTATCCCTCGACATATCACGTGCCTTCGATACGGTCTGGCACCCCGCTCTGCTCACCAAACTCTCCTCCTTTGGTATCCATTGAAATCTCCACGCATGACTGGCGGACCTCCTCTCCGGTCGTAGTCAACGTGTGGCCCTGAATGGGTTTCTCTCATCTCCTCTTCCTGTTCAGGCTGGAGTTCCCCAAGGCAGTGTTCTGGGCCCTGTGCTTTTTCTGGTCTTCATCAATGATCTCTCTGACTCTCTTGAAAATCCTCTCTATCTCTTTGCTGATGACGCCACTCTCTGCCGCTCCATTCCTCATCCCTCAGATCGGCAGTCTGCAGCCTCCTCACTCTCTGCAGACCTGGACAAAATCACAGACTGGGCAAACAAGTGGAACATGTCTTTCAATCCTGACAAATCTCACACTCTTACGATGCCTCTCCGAAAAGACCGACTGGACAACCCTCCCATCCACTTTCTGAATAATCCTCTCCAAGAAGTTCTGTCACTCAAGCTTTTGGGTCTCACTATCTGCCATGATCTTTCCTGGGAAAACCACATTTCAAATCTGGCCTCCAAAGCCAGTCGCCGACTGGGCATCCTCCGTCGTGCGAAGTCCTTCCTTGGCACACCTAAGCTCCTCACCACATACAAAACTTTCATCCGCAGCTCAATGGAATACTGCTCTCCCCTCTGGGGTGGTGCTCCTGCCTCATACCTAGCTCATCTTCACGCTGTTGAAACCAAAGCGTTCAGAATCATTGGAATCTCCCGTGATGAAGCTACCTCCGAGGGCCTTTCACTTACTCACCGCAGGCAGATTGGTGGTCTTTCTTTCTTCTACCGACTCCTCTCCGGCCTTGCTCCTCCTGCTCTCTCTGGGCTCTGTCCCCCAAATATTCCTACAGGTCGCACAAGATCTGCCTGCAACCCTCTTATGGCTAAACTGCCAAAATCAAGACTCTCTGCTCACCTTCACTCCTTCATTCCTCTTTTCTACCACCTCTGGAACAAACTCCCTCACTCTCTTCAATCCAACTCCTCCATCCAGGTCTTTAAAACAGCTGTTCACCACCATCTCTTATCTTCCCCAATCCAAAGCCTTGATCTTTTCTACCCCCGCTAATTTCACCCCAAATCCACTTTTTTGAAAAACCAACTTCTTTCCTGGAAGTCCTTGGTGTCCTTGTGTTTATACTTCTCCCCCCCTTCCCACGCCGCCTCCCCCCAAGCCCTCTCCCTCCCACACATTCCCGATGTCCCTGCTCTCAAATGTTGTGTTTATCTGCTTCCCCTTCTCTCCCCATCTTGTCTACCGCTCCCCTTTTTATATATTTTGTTTGTTTGTCTGTTTGATTTGTTTGTGTGATAAATGTTAGCTCTTTCACGAGCCTCGATTATGTATGCAAAAATAAATAAAAAATCAGCAGGGCGAGGTACAGGTGTGTGTATGTGCCACCCCTCAGATGGAGGTTAACTGGGTGTCTCATCTAACAGCATTAGTTGGTAGACGTTAAAGATCCCAGAGTGTTATTTGTGAAGAGTAGGCGAGAAATCGCCAGTACCATGGCCACAATACAAGTTCATGTATTAACTACTGCTGGGAAGGCAATGGCAAATCACCCAGCATAACCCTTGCCAATAAAATGCTTTGGCATCACCGATGCTATGTAACAGAATATGGTACATTAGAATCAGAACATGAATTATGTACTTGAGATTTTGTATTTCTGCAAATTTTTATTTTTTATTTTTACCTCCGCCACCAAAGGTTATGTTCTCACCCCTGTTGTCTGTCTAGTTGTATATCTGTCTGTCTGCGAGCAGGATATTTAAAAAAAGTTGTGGACGGATTCAGACAAAACTTTGGGTAGGTGACAGTTGGGTGAGTTGTGTAGGTGACACCAACAAGCAGATAAGATTTTGGTTCAGGTCCAGATCCAAATCCAGCCTATCAGTGCAATACAAAACATAAACTGTTCAGCCTGGCACATCGGGACACTTTATTAAATGTTATACGCATCATACGAGATTCAAGCTATTATTATATCAAAAAAATATATTATCAAAGCACCAAATTTGCCCTCCTCCCCTCCCTCTCCCCACTCCACATTCTCACCCCCCCCCCCCCCCTCCCCAGGTATATATATATATACACAGGGAGATTTTGTTTTATTTGTGAACCCATGCCCTAAAAACTATAAACTATATCTGTTCGGAACCTAATATTTTGCTTAAATATATCCACCACCATGTTACAGATGCAGCTTCATTCTTCACAGCATGCTCTGTGACACAGTAGCATTTCTTGGGGAATAATGGTGACTAGCCGAAACCCGTGGAACATCCACGGAAGGGAGGATGTGGTGTATGGATAGAGTGTACCATTATGGATGGCATAGGGGATTTGCTTGTCCGAGTAAGAGTTAGGAAGAAAGATGAGAATGAAGAGTGCGTATATGAACAACGTATTTATTGCAATCTACTTAAATGACAACGCTAAGATATACTTTTGAAAAATGAATGGATTCGTAATAGGAATCAGCATAGCACCACTCTGGCCACACTGGCGCAGTGATATGTGTAAATGGAAAGGAACAGCAGTAGAACCATAGACTTTTAAAAAATGAACGGATTAGTAAATCGACTGCAATTAGCCCCATATTGGCACATTGGTAAGCGTCAATGTCAAGGCAGAGCAGTAGGAATATAATACAATGAACGCAGTATCAGAGGTTGAAATTATTTTAAAACTTCTGGATAAACAATGTTTGGGGTAATAGTCAAGCCTCTGACGACTCCTTGCGTACTCGTATTATCAACCTTGATATACACATCTTTGAACGACCGTGCTCTTGAACATGCCACATATAACTGGCCTTGGGAGAAGACAGGAGCAGGCAAATAGATACCCAGTTTACGGAATGTTTGGCCCTGGGCTTTATCTATGGTCATTGAATATGCCAGGTGAACAGGAAACTGAGTTTATGGTAAACCCATCTGATGAGGTTAGCATACACCGCGATCGACGACACCGGCACAAATGCATGCTCTGGATTGTCCACTCAGCGGACGGCTTGCTTCGCCTTCACCCAGCAGACGCCAATACGATGGCGTCGTATCGGCAGTTAATCGGATGCTTTTGGGCCCCAAAGTCGACTAATTCAGATTTTTCGAGTATGGCTGTACGAGTGTACGTGATAAACAAAGAGCGCGGTTGGAAGAAATTATGGTAAACCCATCTGATGAGGTTAGCGTACACCGCGATCGACGACACTGGCACAAATGCATGCTCAGGATTGTCCACTCAGTGGACGGCTTGCTGTCGCCTTCGACTGTCCAATCAGCGGACGGCTTGCTTCGCCTTCACCCAGCAGACGCCAATAAGATGGCGTCGTATCGGCAGTTAATCGGATGATTTTGGGCCACAACGTCGGCTAATTCAGATTTTTCGAGTATGGCTGTACGTGATAAACAAAGAGCGCGGTTCTTAGATCGGAAATCCATTAGTGCCGTGGACATCGGGTCACTGGGTGCGGCGTAAAATGGATAACAAAGTCGAGTCCTTACGCTATTATTATATAGATTGTATCACTGATTATTGCTTTTAATTCACCAACAGTGTGTGGATTTGTAGCGTACACTATATCCTTCAAATATCCCCACAAACAAATCTGGCGACATAAGATCTGGGGATCGAGGTGGCCATAATGACTGGGGCGCGACACGGTCACCAAAGAGTAGCCGACGTTTGTTCATGCTGTATCGTGAAGTGGGACCCGTGGCACCATCTTGCTGAAACCATCTTTGGTTGATATAGTCTTCTGTAAGGTGCCCAATAAACTTCTGTAAGGATTATGTTGATGTAACGTTCTGAGTTTACTATTTCTGAGAAGAAAACTGGGCCAATAATTATTTCTGCCTTACAGCACACCAAACATCAATTTTCACAGAATGCAATGGCCTTTCATACATTGCATAAGGTTCTTCACTTGGCCATAATCGAGTGTTTCATGAATGTACATGCCCAGAAAGATGAAACCATGCTTCGTCTATAAAAAAAAACAAAAAAAACCACATAAAATCCAAAACATTGTCTTGTTCTCTTACCATCCTCTGGGGCCACACAGTAGGTCACACGTTTCTCTTTATCTGGCTTCAGTAACTGATGCACTGCATTAACTTTGTAGGGATAAAGTTTCAGTGTCTTGACCGCTTTCCTTGCACTGGAATATTAACAATGAGCTTGTTGTGCTGAACGTCTCAGAGATATATTCGGGCTTGCTTCTATTCTTTGCCACAGTTCATCCATTTTCTCTGGTGTACCAACACTTGGTTAACGCATGTACTTTTTAACTTTCACGCACCTGTTTCTCTGAACTGCTTCACCAGTTTCCATATCACTGATGTTTAAGGTTTCGTACGACCACCAAAGCGACTTTTGAATGCAATTTGACATTCCCTACAGGATGCATTATTGATGTAATGTTTGACGAGAAACATGCGTTCTTCCACAGTGAGCATCATGGCGTGACTGAGTGAAAACCGTTAAACGTCACTGCTGGGTCATGTGATAAATCATGGGATATGTGATGTAACTCTCAGGATCACATCACGTCTTTCTGTAACATTCGGCTACATTTACGTAAAATATTAGGCTCATAACTGATATAGTTTTTCGTGTATGGGATTCATTTAAAGTTCTTGAATATTTAAAAATAAAAATAAAAATAAAATCAAAATAAAATCACCCTGTGTGTATATCTATAATAAGGCAGTGTCTGTCCGTCTGTCTCCTCCATAACTCTAAAACCATGAAACCTAGCGGCCACAAACTTTTCATGCATACACCTGGACCTCCAACAGATTGCAATGATTAAAACTGGGCGTTTGGGTGTGTTATAACACCTTTTTTGAAGATTATTAACGAGGTGCTCATAAGAAAAAAAGAAACGAAAAAGGCTCATCAATATGGCGGCCCACCATCTTGGTGAGCCCACTGCACCACGTTGGGTTATTAAGCCACCATTTTGTTTCGGCCTACTCAAACGTGCCTTGCCTTGGAAACATGATCGATTACACTGGGCAACAACAAGAAAAAAAACTTTTTGTCTGATACTCAGGGAAATCCAGGTGTTCTTGGCTAAATCTGGGCTGCTGAGTTCAAATCCGTAGTCAGAATTTAGCCAGCACGTCAGGTTTTCAAAATATGTATATGTATTAATGATACCCGGCATGCTATATTAGATACTTTATTATTGCAGGAACCTCCTCCCCTCACCGGGTACCATATTGTACATCTAATGTCAGTGCTTAGTAATTACTTTCACGTCATATTTCGATAACAATAATTGATCTCCGTGTATAATGTGTAGTATACAAACCAAGAACATAAACAAGTTGCAGAAAAAGGAGTTAATAAAACATTAGAACATGGTAATCTTAGGAAGCGTGTAAACTTGATAGGGAGATCTCCCCCATTGTGAGTGATTCCGA
Organism: Myxine glutinosa; assembly: GCF_964187855.1. Classification (NCBI taxonomy): domain Eukaryota; kingdom Metazoa; phylum Chordata; class Myxini; order Myxiniformes; family Myxinidae; genus Myxine; species Myxine glutinosa. The sequence continues at coordinate 156,286,609 of NC_136265.1, read as the reverse complement.
AACAACACTTCAAGTTTACACTCTTCCCTGCAATATAGTCAGTGTAGCCACTGTTCAGACGTGTTGAGAAGTGTGTGACACTTGCTCTTGCGCTTGTGTGGAATTGGTCTTCCGTTATAGGAACCAGCAGTAATCACCCATCATGTTTGGCTTGAACTGGCCTTGATACCTAGTTTCCATGACGAAAATGTCTTGGGTGGAACCTTTCGCCATGATAATCGCTTATCTCACCCAGATTAGATGGGAAGAAATCAAGAAGAGAATGCAAGAAGTGCATTTTATGAGAAATCCTACAGCCCATTCGCTGATAGCATGTTGTCCACTAATTCAGCATACTGTTCAGCTCTATGGTTCCCAAGAAGGTGCTGCACAACCAACACAAATGCTTCCCATGCTGCAAGCTCAAAGCATGGAAGCGGCACGCAAAATTGTAATGCCGCGTGGCTAATTTTACTTAAAAATTCATAGCTTGGTTAGTTTTCATCCATTTTTAAAAATTTAAAGTCCATTCTAAAGCTCTTTTTTATGAGAAACAATAGTCTACAACAGTTGTATTGCTATAATTGAAACATACAATACAAAAAAGAATAATTTATGATCACTCAAAATCACCCACCAGGGCAAGCTACTGTAATTGGACCATATGTATAACTCAAAATTCTGATGTGTTAAGAAAATTCTGACTTCAGGTTCAGAATCAGCAAACTCGATTTAGTCTTGAACATAAGTTTCTACCCCAGTAGCAAAATCTTTCTTGTCCAGTGTTATCATTACATAATTGAAGCACATCATCAAAATCTTTCTTCGGATATGAGGTTTGGATGCTGTAGAGTGTAGACCATATAAATGTCCAAATCTGGAGTGAAATCGAACAAAATTTACCAAATCTCGCAATTTTATAACCAAGTGTATATATTCATTTATTTAAGCAAGGCTGTGATTGTGCTTCTGGGGTTAGTTTATTTTATTTAACTTCATAATAATTTTTAACTTCATTCATACTTCCAGGGGATAGGGTGTCACTCCACTGTACCTGCAATCTGTTTTTAAAATTCCCTCTCGATGATGGACCCAAATTTCATATATTTTTGAATATGATTAACCACAACTTGGTAAACACTATTCAGGCAGCTTTTGCAAGCCATGGCGTTACAGTAAACAAAGCTCACATTTTTGTGCGAAATACTTTCATCGTATTAATAGATAGTTATATTGATATACCTACAAAAATATACTTATTTAAAAAACAATAAATCAAACGTCGTGTTTTTTGAACTCAAATCAAATGTCCGCCATGTCGAACTATTTCATTGCAAATGTAAAGTCGACATTTTGTCTGCTCTCAGTGGTTTCCACATTTCACTGATTTGCTGCTTGATTTTCACATTTGTAGAAGACTATTTAAAGGTAAATATTTGTGTTGCCATTTTGTGTACTTCATCTATGCTGTCCACAAATTAATTGACGCAATATGCAAATTCTTAAAATTTCAGGTCAATCGCATGAAAATTGATGATTTTATGTGATGCTGACCTTTGACCTTTTGCCAATATAATTAATTTGGCTTCTCCATAATTCTCACAATAAAGCTTTGGTGAAGATTGGATGACAAAACCCAAATGGTAAAAAGGTTACAGCCCTGACACGGACACTGCACACACACACAGACACAGACACACCATTCAGTCTTATGAGAAGTTACAAGGGGCAAAAATTTGACATCTCGCCCCGAGCGTCATTTTCCCTTGATATGCCACTACTCCACTGAACCTGGATCTGTTTTTAAAATTCCCTCTCGATGATGGACCCAGATTGCACATATTTTTGAATATAATTAACCACCACTTGGTGAACGCTATTCAGGCTGCTTTTGCAAGCCATGGCGTTACAGTACACAAAGTTGCCCTTTTGTTTTCATGTACATATTTTTTCATTCACTCACACTTTTGTGCGATATAGACACTCTTCCCCCGCCCCCCCCCCCCCCCCCGCTCCACCTTCCTTCCCATATCTCTCCTCTCCCTGCTCTTCTCCCTCCTCGCTCCCCTTCCTCCTCTCTCCCCCTCCATCCTCCCTTCTTCCTCTCCCCTCCACCCTCCCTTCACTCCCCTCAACATTCCCCCCCTTCCCTCTTTCCCTCCTCCCCTCCCTTTCCCCTCCCCCTAGCCCTTTCCCTCCCCTTGCTCCTCCCCTCTCCCTCCTTCCTCTCCTCCTCCCCTCATTCATGTTCCCGTCAGGAAGTGACTCATTGTTACCTGGCAACGCCGGGTACTTTTGCGAGTATATCTATATATATAAACACTGTGTGTGTGTGTGCGTGTGTGTGTGTGTGTGTGTGTGTGTGTGTGTGTGTGTGTGTGTGTGTGTGTGTGTGTGTGTGTGTAATGTTACCGATAGACTCCTAAACGGAGAGGCTCACGTGCTTGATATTTGGCATAGACATGGCCATTGAGCCTGGGAAGAACATGGCCTACCTCAAAATATTTGACGAGATCCATATTTTTTATTCATATTTACCTCAGCGCATTTCAGCGAGGAATATTATACACGGAATCTGAGCCGGTGGCAGAGCAGCGCGCTGATTTGCTCAGAGCGATCACGTGATGTTCCATCCCCGCCGCCAGACCATTGAACGGAAAATATATCGAATCAATGACCATTGCCATTCACACCACATCGGTGGAGATGCAGCTACTGGGCGCCATCTTGGTTGGTACTCGATGCTGGGCGATGGTGATTTCCGTCACACGTTTGCACGTAATTCAGAGCGAAAAGCGATTGCATTTTTTCACCTTTTGTGTGATTGTGTTTTGTGTCGATTTTGTGCGATATGAATTAAACGTCTTTGAAACAGCTGTAAAACGTCTTTCCACAACCCTTCCGTAAGCAATTGGAGCAGTTTATTGCCGCTCAAAATGGAATTTTAACAGTTGTCTGGCTTTTAAAATCTGGGGCACGTTCAAAACCAACGAGATCCGCGAAGCGAGTTGGTCGAGTCGTGCTAACCAAGATGGCGACATGGCGGCTTCACTTTTCACGGAGTATGAGCATTCTATATCTATCTATAATTCCATTAATCTCTGTGTGTATGTGTGTTTGTATGTGTGTTTGTATGTGTGTATGTTTGTCTGTGACCGCTGTTTCTCGACAACTACCGGTCCGATATACTTGAAACTTGCCAGGTATATTGCTGGGGACCCGAGGATGTGCCTTTTCAAGGTTTGAAATTAATCGGACAAGTACTTACCGAGCTATGTCCAAAAAACGATTCAACCAATCAGAGAGCAGCGAGCTATCGCGTGTGCCGAACGTGGCGAACACACTCTGCCTCGGATGGCACATTTGAGAGCGTATTCATTTATTTCACGTTTGCAAACTATGTTGGCGCTATGTTGGCGTTAAACTATGTTTTAAAACTAATAAAAACGAATTTGCGATTCATCGTAACTGCGATATACGACCTTCCGGACAGTGAGGACTGCACTTCCGGCATCCAATCACAGAACGCGTTATTGCGTAGGCGTGGCCGATGTGAGAGCGAGCTGATGCTGAGCCCAGCGCGTGCGCCATTACGGTACGTAATTCGATTTCTTCCGGAGAAAATAATAATTTCTCGATAGAGGGGGGATATAAATAGAGGGGGGGACCCCGGGGGGATTGTCACTGTACTCGCAAGCCGTTCGCCGTTCGCTTTGGCGTTGCGAATGGACCAAAACATTTCATGGACCAAACCATTTCATGTAAAGCGTTCGCCGTTCGCTTTGGCGTTGCGAATGGACCAAAACATTTCATGGACCAAACCATTTCATGTAAATAGAGGGGGGGATATAATTTTAGATATAGATATAGTACGGGCATGCCCTAGTATTTTCAATTCAGTGCGCCAGACGCGCTCATGTACTTGATTTGTGGCATAGACATGGCCATTGGGCCTTCACGGTGTAATTTGTACGAGGCTTTTGTCTGAGTGAGCTTGAGTCGAGAGGGCGAATGTACAGGTTGAGAATGTACGGGTCTCCATTCCCCCGCCCGGCAACGCCGGTACTGGAGGGCGTCACAGGATCGGTGAGTCTCCAAAATCCGCTTCGTGCTGTTGTCGCGAAGATGCTGGACGATGTCGTGATTGTTGTGCTGCTCTCCTACCATGAGAACTGCAACGTCATTGTTGACTGGCCCTCCCCCTCCTCCCCTCCCCTCCCCCCTCTCTCCCCCCCGTTCCCCTCCCCTCTCCTTCCCCCTCCCCCCGTTTCCCTCCCCTCCCCCGCCCAGCAATGCCGGGTACTTCTGCTAGAACGTATATATAAACCATATACTGTATATGTGTGTGTGTCAGATAAATATACGTGTACATGTGCTGCATATCAAATATATGTGCAGTGGTGTGCAAAAGTACGAGTGCACTTAAATTATGTAAAGCTTTCTCAAATCACGATTTCAAACAAATTTGTCATAATATTGCAGATACGTATCCATATACAGTCTTGTTTAATTTATTTTAGTTATTATTGGCTGACACTGTCTTAACAAAATAAATGAAGGGTGAATACATTTGACAAAATATATGTATGTGAGCAGTCTGATGATGCTCTGGAGTGCATTAGACCACTGTGGGGAAAAGATTGACTCAAACATAATCGATAAACTAAATAAATCAATCCCAAGTGGAGTTGAGGCAATTCTCAAGACAAAAGGGGGTCACACTGATTATTGATTTTATGTCAAGACATATTTGATTTTTCCTATTATAATAATTGTAGTTACATCCTTACAAGTTCATGGAAATCGCTTGAAAGTGCTTTTGGGTTCATATTACAAAGATTTATTTTGTTATCACATCTCAATTAATAAATTTCCTTCTGGACTCTACGTTTGCACCCCACTATGTGCCGGATCAATATATGCCTACATTTGCTGTATAATCGAATATATGAATATCAACTATGATCAATACATGCCTATATGCACTGTATATCAGATATATGCACATTAGGGTGGTTCTTAGCTACATAAGGCAAAAAAAAAAAATTGAATTGTTTTTATACTCCTAATTTTTTTTTTGTGTGTGTGTGTACAGGATCCAGGCTCGTGAAAGAGCTAACATTTATCACACAAAAAAGAGGGTTGCTGGCAGATCTTGTGCGACCTGTAGGAATATTTGGGAGACAGAGCCCAGAGAGAGCTGGGGCAGCAAGGCCGGAGAGGAGTCGGTAGAAGACAGAAAGACCACCAACCTGCCTGGGTTGAATGAGTGAAAGGCCCTCGGAGTTAGCTTCATCGCAGGATATTCCAATGATTCTGAAAGCATTTGTTTCAACAGCGTGAAGCCGAGCTAGGTGTGAGGCAGGAGCACCGGCCCAGAGGGGAGAACAGTATTCCATTGAGCTGCGGATGAAAGCCTTGTATGTGGTGAGGAGCTCAGGTGTGCGAAGGAAGGACTTTGCATGACGGAGGATGCCCAGTCGGCGACTGGCTTTGGAAGCCAGATTTGGAGGCCACCTTTTTTGGTTTTGAGGTAAAATAACCTTCTGCAATCTGCATGCAAAATATTTTTTGAATACATCAAGTTTTAGGGGTTGCACAGTGACTCATGTTTGCCAGCCACTCATTGTTGCCTGATAAGCGCTGATTTCCTGCAATCGGGAAACCTCTTGCGATGTTCTCTCAACTTGAAGCAGATACTGGGTTTGCCGTTCATCCCTCGTCAGAAAACGATTGTACTCTTCAAAGAGAGCAACTGCATACACCAGAGTACAGCTGTACTGTATTCAATTAACTTAAAAACAACTTGAAAATGTGCAGTAGATAGCAAGGTCATCGGTCAACTGTAATGGTCAAAATCACAAGTATAGCAGTGGAGAATAAATAATCAACTCCAAACATTTATGCGAGCCAAATATGTGAAATTACAAACTCTATGTGCAACCCCTAAATTTAGTCCAAATGGCTTTAAATTTCACCACAAGTGTTTTTTCATACATACAAAAACAATGTAAGCGTTAGGAGCATGACTTTTCTAACTTTCATTTTGAAAAACCATCCTAATGCACATGTCTGATCAATATATGAGATATATGCACATTGCACATGTCTGATCAATATACATGCCGACATGCACTATATCAGATGATATCAATATATATGCCTTTTTGGGACTGTATTCAATATATGAATAAGATTGATATATGCCTCCATGTATGTATTTTGGTTATATGTATAATCAGACCAACATTTGCCTGTACGGTCAGTAAAGGTACATACAAAACCAAAAAGTTACTGCAGCTGCACAAAACATACAAAACCAAAAACATTCTTTGGCATACAACAAAGTATGCCTTTGGCACATTGGCACATGCACATGCACACATTGGCACATTGGCCCCAACAACAACATGCATTTTAAGGCCATTTTCCCTGCTTGAGTGGGGCTTAGCCTTGCGGTCCCCATGACAATCTTCTCCATTTTGTCCTATTTTCTGCATCTCTCCTTGTTAACCCCCTTGCCCACATTTCTTCTTCCACCATCTTTCGCCAAGTCTTTCTCGGTCTTCCCCGTCCTCTACTTCCTTCGACATTCATTTCCATCACTCTTCTCAACCAGTCACTTTCATCCTTCCTCAACACATGACAAAACCATCTCAACCTCTTCACAGCATCCATCACAGGCTCTATTCCCATCATCTTTCGCAATTCATCATTTGTCTTCCTCTCTCTCAACGATACTCCGCACATCGACCGAACCATTCGCATTTCCACCCTTTCCAGCCTTCGTTGCTGCTCTACGTTCATTACCCATGTCTCACTCCCATAAATCATAACACATCTCACACATGCAGCATACACCTTTCCCTTCAGCTTTAACGACACTCCCCTCCTCATCAGCACGCCACTCAGTTCCCGAAACTTCTTCCATGCACATCTCACTCGAGCAACCGTTGCCGAGTCTGATCCACCTTCTCCATTCAGCATGTCTCCGAGGTAGCAAAATGTTTTCACACCTTCCAGCTTCATGCCGTCTCCAAGATCAAACTCAACATTTCCTCCATCTGCAGCTCCCTCTGTGCACACCTTACATTTGAATGTAGCTGCCACACTGGTTAATGATCCTCTCAGACCACTACATTTTTGATGAACCCACTCAGCGCACATTGTACATTGAATGGAGTTCACTCCGACACCCTTCCTGCACACAGCACATGGCCACTTCCCAGTTCTTTCCACCTCACCACATGCTTTACCACTTGCCATCACCTTCGTCTTTCCGATATTCACCTTCAGACCTTTTGTCTCCATACATTCCTTCCACTTGTTCATCTTTTCCTTCAGTCCATCCATACTTTCCGCAATCAACACCAGATCATCTGCATACAACAACTCCCACGGTAAACCCTCCTTTACGTTCTGAGCCAGCACCTCCATCACAGCTACAAATAGTAGTGGACTTAGTACCGACCCCTGCAGCACTCCAACCTTCACCTCAAACTCACCACTGTTCCCGTCCTTCGTCCTTACAGCTGTGCGTGCTCTTTTGTACATTGCCATCACTACTCTGATCAACCATTCCTCCACTCCTAACTTCCTCAATGCCCATGTCAATACTTCGTGTGGAACCCTATCGAATGCTTTCTCCAGATCAACAAACCCAAGAAACAACTTCTTCCTCTTCTCCATGTACTTCTCCTGCAACTGCCTCACAATAAAGAGCACATCTGTCATTCCTCTTCCTGGCATAAATCCAAACTTCATTTCATGGAGGATGACATTTCATCGAACCAAATGACATTTCATTTCATCATTTCTTTGGCATACAACCATGCATCATATAAATAAGATTCTTCACTGCATTTGTGGGAAAAAAAACTGATGCATGTGCAACATCCTCCAATCCAAATGACAAGATTAAATCAAACAAAACTTGTGTACGCATCACCCCATGCATGTCTAACTTCATAAAAATCATCAAGTGTTACTGCAGCTGCAAAGCAAGTTTGAATGAATTAGCTTTAAATGAGTATGAACAATGGGAACACTCCTTACTTTGCATATGCTTTCTCCAAGAGGGCACCCCAGAACTCATTGTTATCGACCGAGTGGACAAACACCAGTTCACCAGCCTTCACTGGTAGTCGATCATCAATAACAACATCCACCCATTCTCCATACTGCCATAACTGGGAAAGAATGTGGGGTACACAATGAAAGAATCACAACGAGCAAGTAAATCAACGAAAGAGCCTATTTGCTGAAGTTCACGTCAAGGTACTGGTCGCGTTCAACAGCAGGTGACATCACTGACAGTCTAACCAATGGGAGGCCTGCATGCTTGAAATTAAACATGAGGAGGATCACTTCCCTCTGCGCATCAATGTTGGACTGGTTTTAACGAGAGTGAAATGAGAGTTATTCAATGTTCTTTTCAACTTTAATCGCAACCGTGAACAAATGTCTGACCTCCTCAATACGTTTTTTCAATATAATTAACATTTCTTGTTTTTAATTTTCCCTTTATACAATCAGATGGAGAACCTTTTGTGTTAATGTTCAGCATAATGAAAAGGGAAACAAGACAGAGGAGGATAAAGGACATTTGAACCAGCTTCAAGCTCATGACATATTCAAGTAGTTCGACAGCCATTCTATGACACCACTGACTCCAAACATAGTCATGTGAAAAAGTAAGTACACCCCATGTAAAGTTTTGACTTTTTCATCATATTTCAACATACAGCTATTTGATCTTCATTTCAACAATATTGATAGATAAAGGTGATATAATATAACAAATATCATGAAACATTTACATTTTGTAGTCCATTGTATAATTTAAATAAACATAAATGCAAATTTCGCATGTGGTAAAAGTAAGTACACCCCTACATTTATCACTACTTCAAATACCTAAAATTTGAATCAGGTGCACCAGCTCAGGTGCAAATGATTAGAACATCATTCGAGAGGATCTTGGAGGAACCTGTCTTATTTAAACCTCAGACATTTAGTTTGGTTTGCTCTTTGTTGTTGAAGTGTGCGGCGTCACCATGCAGAGATCAAAAGAGCTCTCTGAGGCCTTCAGAAAGAAGGTTATAGATGCCGACGAGTCTGGGAAGGGATTTAAAAAGATCTTCAAACAATTTGAAATCAATCATTCGACTGTCCGGAAGATCATCTACAAGTGGAGAAGATTCCAAACAACTGCCAACTTATTCAGGCCAGGCCGCCTCAGCAAGTTCAGCCCGAGAGCAGACCGCAAGATGCTGAAAGAAGTCTCTTAAGAACCCCAGAATGTCATCACGGGACCGACAGGTAGCTCTTGCCACTGTTGATGTCAAAGTGCACGAGTCTACCATTAGAAAGAGGCTACACAAATTTGATCTACATGGGAGGTGTGCCAGGAGGAAACCTTTGCTGTCCAGAAAGAACATCAGGGCAAGACTAAAGTTTGCCAATGAACACCGAGGCAAAGACCAGCACTTCTGAAACAATGTGCTCTGGACAGATGAGTCAAAGGTAGAGCTATTTGGCCACAGTACCAGAAGACATGTTTGTCGAAAACCAAAAACAGCATTTGACCACAAGAACATCATACCAACTGTAAAGCATGGTGGTGGAAATACGAGGTGTGTTCAAAAAGTATCCGACCTTTGTTCATAAAAAATACTCGTATCCAGATACAACAAACTTACACAAATCTCCATCAAAGTAGTCCCCTTGGGCTGCCACACACTTCTCCCAACGGTTCTGCCACTGTCGGAAGCAGCACTGGAACGCCTCTTTTGGGATGGCGCGCAGCTGGTCCGTCGCATTCCGCATGATGTCTTCTCTGTACTGAAATCTGGTCCCTTTCAGGGGCATTTTCAGCTTGGAGAAAAGCCAGAAGTCACACGGAACCATGTCGGGAGAGTAGGGAGCCTGACGAAGCACAGGTGTGTTGTGTTTGGCCAAGAAACTCTATCAAATGTGAAGAATGGGCAGGTGCGTTATCGTGATGGAGCTGCCAATTGCCCGCTGCCCACAGGTCCGGCCGTTTGCGTCGCACAGCGTCACGAAGGCGACGCAGAACCTCTTGGTAATACTTCTTGGTGATGGTTGTGCCGTGTGGTGCATACTCGTGATGAACCACGCCACTGGAGTCGAAGAAGACGGTCAGCATGACTTTGACATTGCTGCGGACCTGCCTTGCTTTTTTTGGCCTCGGGGATGTTGGATGCTTCCATTGTGATGACTGCAACTTGGTTTCTGGGTCGTACCCATAAACCCAGGACTCATCGCCAGTGATCACTGTGTTGAGGAAGCTGGGATCGCTGTTCACAGTCTCCAGCATGTCCTGTGCGATCTCCAAACGGAGTTGCTTCTGCTCAATCGTTAGCAGCTTTGGTACGAACTTCGCTGAGATTCTCCTGAAGCCCAAATCCTCCTTCATAATGGAATGAACGGATCCAATGCTGATGCCCACCTCGTCTGCAAGTTCTCTGATCGTGATTCGACGATCCTGCATCACCAGGGTCCTCAATTGGTCAATGACGATCTCATTTCGGGATGTTGAGGGCCTACCCGAACGTGCTTCACTCTCCACCGATGTGCGGCCATCTTTGAAGCGGTTGTACCACTCCTTTATCTGTGTGGTGCTCATTGCTTCGTCCGCGAAGGCCTGTTGAATCTTGCGGATCGTTTCCACTTGGGAATCGCCAAGCTTTACACAAAATTTGATGCAGTAGCGTTGTTCAAGTTTTTCCGGCATTTTGTCAAAAACGAAAATCCGACGGCGCTCACTTACACTTCCTCACTCATCGGCGGTCTGCCGTCGAATGACAGCTTCTGCAGGTGGGAAAAAATTCACGCGTGCGCATTAGGATCGCCTACATACGTGCACCAATCAACGCCTCCCTAGCTTCATTTGTTTACGCACGACAAATTAAGGTCACATACTTTTTGAACACACCTCGTATTATGGTTTGGAGCAGCTTTGCTGCATCAGGGCCTGGGCAGCTCACCATCATAGAATCCACTATGAATTCTTCATTGTACCAGAGGGTGCTTGAGGATCATGTGAGGCCATCTGTCGGAGAGTTGAAGCTCAACCGAAGGTGGACCTTGCAACATGACAATGACCCTAAACATACCAGTAAATCCACCAAGGAATGGCTGAAAAGAAAGAAATGGAGGGTTCTGGAATGGCCAAGTCAAAGCCCGGATCTAAATCCCATTGAGATGTTGTGGGGGGATTTGAAACGAGCTGTGCATGCAAGAAACCCCTCAAACATCGCACAGCTGAAAGAATTCTGCATGGAGGAGTGGGCAAAAATTTCTTCCAGTCGATGTCAGAGACTGGTAGACAGTTATAAGAAACGCCGACTTGAGGTTGTTTCTGCCAAAGGGGGCAATACCACCGATTGGAGCCAAGGGTGTACTTACTTTTTCCAAATGCGAAATTTGCATTTATGTTTATTTAAATTATACAATGGACTTCTAAATTTAAATGTTTCATGATATTTGTTATATTATATTACCTTTATCTATCAATATTGTTGAAATGAAGATCAAATGGCTGTATGTTGAAATATGTTGAAAAAGTCAAAACTTTACATGGGGTGTACTTACTTTTTCACGTGACTGTAGTTGATAATAGTTTTTCCATTTAGGAAAGGCAATTTATGTCACTCAAGAGGAAACTGTAAAAAAGGGAATGATTTGCTCAATTCATCTCTCCTCACCAAGCTCATTTTCCAATCAATTTAGTATTTTTAAGGGGCTGTCAGGATAGCCAAGAAGTATGTGTACTCACCTTTGAGCTGTCTTACCTGGGTCCGAATCTCGACTCGGCTATTAATTCTGACCCTGATGTTTCACACACAGGGTGAGGCATCAATGCGTATATCGTCTATCGAGAAAAACGGCAAGCGCGAGGATCCCTCTGCCAGCAGTGGGGGTGTTGGTGGACATTAATGATCACAAGGTGGCTTTCACGAAGAGTATGCGGGTTATCGTCGGTACCTTGAAAAAATTACAAATCGCTACCCTGACTGACAGCTGGGAAGGCTACTGCTTTGGCGAGAATCCACTTCAGCAGCACTGACAACGATGATGATAATAATGATCCTACTTACTATTCTAGAACCAACTTAAATAATTGGCCCAAATTAACAAACCATGTAAGTGATGACAGTCGCCCCATGAAAACCAATGACATTCCTTTCACCTCCTTTCCTGGGAATGACGGGGGTGAACTTGTATCTCGTACTCTCCATTATAGCAAGAAACAATAATTTATTTTGCGAACGATTCCATGCCCAAAACATATTCGTTTCTGCAGATCGAGTCATTCATTGTAACATTGTGTTCCAAAAAGCAACTTCAAGCCAAATGCACTCTGATGAAAAAAGATACACTGTTGTATTGAATATTGTGTGCGCTTGAAGCTTTCGGCCACTAAGGCACTGTCATCTAGTCCAATAATCTGTGAGGAGAGTCGGTACGACTGACGCAGACGTATAATCTCTGAACATTCCAGGAGGTTTGCTATTGCCTTCCGCACAAAATAGAGGGAAGAACTTCAGAATATGGTCCAGGAAAGCACTCAGCTTGTTCTCTTCAGAATACAGTGGTGACTAACATTCACAAGAGAGTACCAACATACAGATCAGCCAGCTTAACAAGCACACTGAATGACACAGCATTGAATCAACAAAGAAAGGTTAACCCACAGATAACAGAAAAACAATGGCATGTGCTCTTGCTTATTCACAGATTCACAACTAGAGTTCAAAGAATACCTTACCTCATGCAGTCCAGAGAAAAAGGACATGTGAAGGGTCTTTTAAACTTTTGCTTTGTGTTTTGCACGAAACAAGTAGCGCTAGCAACCGCTGTACACATCTGAATGCTGAATCTCACAGTAACTCTGTCTGCCGCCAGGTCATAAATGTTTTGTCCAAGTACTGTTAAACAGAAGGGTTTTGAACCTGCCAAGAAGGTTAAATATATAATTAAATTGAAATAAAATATGAAATAAAAGCCTCACCTGGAAGTGAAAGATCCCAGCATAGTCTTCATCAAAGCTCTGGTCAGCTGGTGCGACCCTTGCCAACAGTTTCTCATTCAGAGTAAGTGATGCAATGGCAGCCAGAAGCCAGCAATCGCCTGCACATGGGAACAAAGTACCAGTAAAAGTCACACATAGTTACAGGGTAGTGATTAAAAGCTACGCACCATGGCCGATGTAGGGTAACAGTAGACTTGCTATGCAATTCAGTAAGCTGCACAAGCCCTCATGAGAAACCTACGACAACATCAACCACTTCTGCTTTTTGTATTTCGCTCCTTCTTCAGTCTCTACTTATTTTCTGCTTTTATTTCTACCCTCCGTTCTTTCTATCCTTCCTAGTGAAGGAGATTGTAGTTTGATCATCTACGGTGTCCATAGGCTTATGAAGGACTTTTAGGAAGGCATTATCATAACCGCTTTATCCTGTTGATGAGGCCATAATCACAGAAAGAGCAGTGTCACATTGTCAGTGTGTATTTATGAAAATACATATGTGACCAATGCACACCAGCCTTTTGGGTGGTGATCCATGACCATAACCTGTGTAGATCTCTCATTTGCTTTGTAAACAAAGGCCTGCAAAATGGAGAGGCAACAGCAATGAGATATATGCTTCGATTGTGACATCTTTCCATTGTGGGAATGTGATTACAATATAATCTTTGTAGCAAATGCGTATCCAACCAGAAATCAAAAAAAAAATTGCTCAACTGATTGCAACATTACCGAGAAACGGCTATGCCACTGATGCAGCGCACCACCAGCAGCTTGGGCCAGGGATACAAGACAGTAGGCAAGTAGGCCAGTAGACAAGCCAGTAGGCCAGCACAAAATGACCTCCCTTTCTCAAGAGCAAGCATGACACTTTCAATAGATACAGAGGAGTGACAGCAAATAGGGCAGCCATGTTTTTAATGACTGCGATTACGAAATACAACACACTCTGTGGCGTAATGCCCTGCCTGCAAAGCACCAGGATGACAGCTTCTACAAGGATCTTATTCCATTGGGAATCAAACCCAGGTGAAACTGCTGCAAAATTGCCTTTGCACTAGGCTGGCATTGCCATGTTTCGTGGATTTTGTTACAAAATGCAAATAACTAAGATACAACTGGTTAGCATTCTTTCTGCTTGCAGTTACATCATAACTTCCTCATGCAGTCTCGAGTTACATTCCTTCTGCTTGCAGTTACATCTTGCAGTTACATCATAACTTGTGCATTCAAAAGCATCATGTGTTTCAAAAGGTTAATTACTTGGCAGGGGAGTTTTTTTTTTTTTTTTTTTTTTTTTTTTTTTTTTTTTTTTTTTTTTTTTTTTTTTTTTTTTTTTTTTTTTTTTTTTTTTTTTTTTTTTTTTTTTTGTTGTTGTTGTTGTTGTATACAAGATCGAGGCTCGTGAAAGAGCGAACATTAATCACACAGAAAGACAAACCGACACATAAAACATATAACATCGGGAGCGGTAGACAAGATGGGGAGAGAGGGGGAAGGACACAAACACAACATTTGAGAGCAGGGACCGAGAGACATGGAGACATCGAGAGATCGAGAGATCTGAGAGAGGGCGAGGGCTTTGGGGGGGGGGGGGGGGCATGGGAAGGGGGCGGTGGGAGAGGTATAAAACATATGGACACTGCCAGGACTTCCAGGAAAGAAGTTGGAATTTCAAACAAGGTGGATCTGGGGTGAATTAGCGGGGGTAGAAAAGATCAAGGTTTTGGATGGGGGAAGATAAGAGATGGTGGTGAACAGCTGTTTTAAAGACCTGGAGGGAGGAGTGGGATTGAAGGGAGTGAGGGAGTTTGTTCCAGAGGCGGGAGAAAAGAGGAATGAAAGAGTGAAGGTGAGCAGAGAGCCGAGATTTCGGCAGTTTAACCATCAGAGGGTTGCTGGCAGATCTTGTGCGACCTGTAGGAATATTTGGGGGACAGAGCACAGAGAGAGCTGGGGGTGCAAGGCCGGAGAGGAGTCGGTAGAAGACAGAAAGACCACCTACCTGCCTGCGGTGAGTGAGTGAAAGGCCCTCAGAGATAGCTTCATCGCGGGAGATTCCAATAATTCTGAAAGCTTTGGTTTCAACAGCGTGAAGCCGAGCTAGGTGTGAGGCAGGAGCACCGGCCCATAGGGGAGAACAGTATTCCATTGAGCTGCGGATGAAAGCCTTGTATGTGGTGAGGAGCTCAGGTGTGCCGAGGAAGGACCTCGCACGACGGAGGATGCCCAGTCGGCGACTGGCTTTGGAGGCCAGCTTGGAAATGTGGTTTTCCCAAGAAAGATCATGGCAGATAGTGAGACCCAAAATCTTGAGCGACAGAACTTCTTGGAGAGGATTGTTGAGAAAGTAGATGGGAGGGTTGTCCAGTCGATCTTTTCGGAGAGACATAGTAAGAGTGTGAGATTTGTCAGGATTGAAAGACATGTTCCACTTGTTTGACCAGTCTGTGATTTTGTCCAGGTCTTCAGAGAGTGAGGAGGCAGCAGACTGCCGATCTGAGGGAAGAGGAATGGAGCGGCAGAGAGTGGAGTCATCAGCAAAGAGATAGAGAGGATTTTCGAGAGAGTCAGAGAGATCATTGATGAAGACCAGAAAAAGCACGGGGCCCAGAACACTGCCTTGGGGAACTCCAGCCTGAACAGGAAGAGGAGATGAGAGAAACCCATTCAGGGCCACACGTTGACGACGACTAGAGAGGAAGTCCGCCAGCCATGCGTGGAGATTTCCATGGATACCAAAGGAGGAGAGTTTGGTGAGCAGAGCGGGGTGCCAGACCGTGTCGAAGGCACGTGATATGTCGAGGGAGACAGCTCTAATTTCCTGTTTGGCATTGAGGACCTCCATCCATTGTTGAGACAGCAGAAGCAGCATGTCCAGAGTAGAGTGACCTGGTCTGAAACCAAATTGATGATCAGAGATCAAGCCATTGGAGAAGAGGAAAGATTTCATATCCGAAGCAATGATGGATTCCATGACTTTGCTGATAATTGGGAGAAGGCTGATTGGTCTGTAGTTGCTAGGATCTGTTTTTGCACCTTTTTTGTGCAAAGCGGTGATGTTGGCTGATTTCCAAGCAGATGGCAGTTGACCTTGAGCAAAAGAGAGGGTGAAGAGAACAGAAAGAGGGTGAGATAGAGCAGCAGAGCAGGATTTTAGGACCCGTGGGCTGATGCCGTCGGGTCCAGTTGCAGAATCAGAGTCGAGGGTTGACAGAAACTTTTCCACCTTGTCAGGAGGAAAGGACACGGAGTCCAGGAGCAGCAGGGTACGACTGGGTATGGTGGGTACAGAGAGGGATGGGTTTGGGACACAAGATTTAGAGGCAAACACAGAGTTGAGGCATTCAGCTTTTTCACGTGCGGAGTCAGCTGTGTAGCCGTTTGAGGTAAGGGAGGGGATGGAGGGGGAACAAACACCAGAAACGGATTTGACCAGACGCCACCAGGATTTGGAAGAGGGAGACAGATAAGAGAGTTCGGTCTTGAGAACGGAGAGATATTGTTTCCTGGCTCTCCTGAGGGTGGACACACACTTGTTTCGGGCTTTGTGAAAGGAAATGAGATTTCCTTCCGTTGGATTTGCTTTCCAGGAGACGAAGGCAAGTTGTTTCTGGGCAACAGCCTCACCACAAGATTCCGTGTACCATGGACGGGAGGAAGGGTATGACAACTGAAGACGAGATGGGATAAATCTGTGCATGAGAGAGAGCAATTTACTTTGGAAGAATTCCCAGGATGAGTTGATGTCAGAGGTGGTAGAGATGGGAGACCAGTCCAGATGATTGATGGCTGCTTGAAGACCGTGCCAGTTGGCCTGAGTGAAATGCCAGACTCGTCGACGCTGAGCAGGCTCCCTGAGGATGGTCAGAGAGATGTCCACTTTAACAAGGACATGATCAGATGGTCCGATCGGAGCAGAAGAAGAGCAGCAGACATTTTCAGGGAAGTTAGTCATAACCAAGTCCAGAAGAGAAGATGTTCCGTTGACTGAGATCCGGGTCGGGAAATTGACAGATTGTGTCAGTCCCAGTGAGTCGCAGAAGTCCTTTGCTGAGGAGCCATGGCTGGTGAGAGAGGTACCCACACCCAGCCAACTGGCATGATGACAGTTGAAATCACCACATATGAGGAAGAGAGAGTTGGGATGAGTAGATAGAAGTTGGTCCATATCATCAGACAGCGAGATGTAGATGGAGTCATCACTGTTTGGTGGACGGTACAACACACATATGAACAAGAGGTGGGAGCGAAGGGGAAGCCGTAGCCAGAGGTATTCCTGGGGGTGAGGTGGAGAGAGTGCAGTGCAGGGCGAGTGAGGAAGAGAGTTTTTGATAAAGATAGCAACCCTGCCTCCAGGACGAGGCTCAGGTCTATCATACCGGAGGAGGGAGTAGCCCGGGAGAGATACTATGGAATCAGAGACATCATAAAGGAGGAAAGTTTCTGTTAAGCAGATCACGTCTGGTTTGACAGAAGCAACCTGTATGGAGAGATCAGTTAAGTTTGAACGAAGGCCCTGGATGTTTGAGGTCCATACCGTTAATGAAGAGGAAGGGGGAGCATCAGATACAGAACAGGGGGGAGGAGGGGTAGGGTAAGATGTGGAAGAGGTGGAAGAGGTAGGGAGAGCTGTTGAAGGTGTGTCAGAGATTTCAGAATAGCTCGGAGAAAGGGAAGGATGGGGCGGACAAAAGGTTTGATGGTGATTGGGTGAGCCACAATGAGGTGTTATTTGAGGAGGGGGAAGAGCGAGGCAGAAGGTTGGGGGAGATGGAGGTGAGAGTTTGAAGGGGGAAGAAGTGGGGAGGACGCTTTGAGGAGGGGGAGTGAGAGGGGGGAAATTGAGAAGCAATGAGGGTGGGGAGATTTGAAGGGGAGGGGTGAGGGGGGAGTTGGGGAGGGAAGGGACAAGGGGAGGGATTTGAAAGGGATGGGATATGGGGGAGATTTGGAGGGGAGGGGTGAGGCAGGAGTCTAGGAGGGGAGGGGCGAGGGGGCGTCTTGGCGGGGAGGGGTGAGGGGGTAGTTTAGGAGGGAGGGGGCAAGGGGGGAGATTTGAAAGGGATGGGTGATGGGGAAGATTTGGAGGGGAGGGGTGATGGGGAAGATTTGGAGGGGAGGGGTTATGGGGAAGATTTGGAGGGGAGGGGTGAGATTGGATTTTTGAAAGTGTACGATTTATGGGAAACGAACATTTATTGCAAAATGAGTTTCTTGTGACCTTCGAGTTAAAAATACGTTTAAGGACGCTGGATGGAGGATGGAGTGCAGGAGAGTTTAGGGAATGTAGAAAAAAGGCACTATAGGAGATGGATATTTTTTTTGGGATGAATTGCTTTGGTGAGCAAGTCGAAAGCAGCCTTTTAAAGAAGAAGAAGAAAAAGGTGTTATAAAATATGACGGAATACATAACTTGAGGGGAAAGTGTAAACATTGAAGGTTAATGAGTGAAAACTATCTGGGGAAATGGTGGAGAAACACGTGGTCGAAGAACGAACGAACGAATAAGAATGAATAAACGAATGAGAACAGAGAAGGAAAAAAATTATTATTTTTTTTTTTTTTGAGTTGAGATTTACACAAGGAAGAAGGCTATGGGTGAAAAGACTGGGAATACAGAGAACGAAAGTTATTGGATCACAAAGGACGGACCGCTGAGAAAAACAAAGCCTCAAGGTTGTACAGTGCACACTGTACAAGGCCTCAAGACACGACACGAATTAACACGATTTTCAATACAGGTATGAAAGATTTGCACCGAAAAATCTTCGTCGGGACACAATATACGTACAACACCATAAATAAATACAGTTTTAACGAAAATACAAATGGGAACAATCACTTAACTTCGATTTCAAATCGTTCGCGACGCGGCAAAGGCCTTGCTCGCGACACGGCAAACAGACGATCAATTTATGAAAGATAAACACCGAGAAACAACCAAAGTTGCACACAATAACTTGACACACCGAAAGATAAATACAGTTTCGACAAAATACAATTGTGAACAGACAGACAGAACAGAACAGAACAGACAGAACAAATACAAGTGTGAACAGACAATTGTGAACAGAGTGTGTATATTGTTGCGGTTTTGAGTTTGTACAATAAAGGTGAATTTTCCCCCTCATAGTTTAGTCACACTACAACACGTAGCCTCGCGATAGTTCAGTTATTTCATAGTAAATGTAAGCATAGTCCTTTTCCTGTGTTAGTTTTGCGTTGAGTAGAAAAATGAGAGTTAGGTTTCCCTCCAATGCCTTATGCTGCCTCGATACTTTGGCTTTTGGCACAAAATAACACGAGGTCGGGCCTGGCAAGTCGATCCAGGCCGAAGGAAGGTGGAGCAGGGAGAGTAGGAGTGACGGTAAGTACGAGCCGCCAATCAGGGCTCGAAGGGAGTGGCTTAGCACTGCGTCAAAAGGCGTGGTTGGAACATTCGAGCGAGCTAAGGGGGTTGGCAATATAACCCGTTGCGTGAAGCCCCACACGAAGTTATGAGAAGGGAGAGGCACTTGTTGAACGAGTTCTGAGGGAGGTGCGCTGAACCAAAGAGAGAGTTCAAAGAGAGAGAGAAGACACGCATGAACCAAGTTATAAGGCGCTCTTACAAGTTAAACGCTCGGTTGAGCTTGAGGCAGAACCTCTATCGAGTTACGCGAGCGAAAGCGCACCATTAATTAATCGCGCTGTGAGAAACCACCAAGCCTGGTGAGAGACGCGTACCTTTTCCCGCCTGCCTGCTCTGCCTTTTGTTCGAGAGACGCGTTGCAAGGATCCCTCCCAACGCCTGCTTGCCTTCATCGAGGGACGTGCTGTGACCGGAGAGAGCCACACCGGGCGAAGCAGTTCCTAGACGACCAAGTTGGCGCGTTCCGCGCGTGAACATCATCCTGTCTTCATTTCCCCCTGTGAGTGTGATCGGGCCCGAGTCTGGGGATAAGCTAAGACTGTATAAGACTGCTATGTGTCTCTGCTTTCTACCGATACTTGTACATAATAGTGTAAATAATTATTAAACCTGTGTTCTTCCTTCTATTCGACCGTCTCGTCCCTTCCATCTATTGACTAAGCGTGGTACGAATAAAACCGCTCGAAACCGGGTTCCAATACCAGAGATCTGCACAGACCACGTGGTACGTCATCCGCTCGGACGTACCCAAATTACGAGTGGCTCGTGTGAGGCTTGATCCCCGCTTTCGCGGCGGCGTAGGTATTTGGGTACGTGCGAGAATTGTCCCGGAACCCTACCCTGCGTCTGCCCGTAAGGGGCGATTCAAGTCTCTCGGTTGAGACGACCCAAAAAGAACAAGGGGCTTAATCTCCCCTTGGGAAGGGCAGGAGAGTCGCACGAAAACCGTAACAATATATATATACACAGTCACGTGAAAAAGTAAGTACACCCCATGAAAAGTTTTGACTTTTTCAACATATTTCAACATACAGCTATTTGATCTTCATTTCAACAATATTGATAGATAAAGGTGATATAATATAACAAATATCATGAAACATTTACATTTTGTAGTCCATTGTATAATTTAAATAAACATAAATGCATATTTCGCATGTGGTAAAAGTAAGTACACCCTTGGCTCTCATAGGTGGTATTGCCCCCTTTGGCAGAAACAACCTCAAGTAGGCATTTCTTATAACTGTCTACCCGTCTCTGACATCAACTGGGAGAAATTTTTGCCCACTCCTCCATGCAGAATTCTTTCAGCTGTGCGATGTTTGAGGGGTTTCTTGCATGCACAACAACAACAACAACATGCATTTTAAGGCCATTTTCCCTGCGATAGCTTGGTTTAGCCTTGTGGTCCCCATGACAATCTTCTCCATCTTGCCCTATTTTCTGCATCTCTCCTTGTTAACCCCCTTGCCCACATTTCTTCTTCCACCATCTTGAGCCAAGTCTTTCTCGGTCTTCCCCGTCCTCTACTTCCTTCTGCATTCATTTCCATCACTCTTCTCAACCAGTCACTTTCATCCTTCCTCAACACATAACCAAACCATCTCAACCTGTTCCTCTTCACAGCATCAATCACAGGCTCTATTCCCATCATTTTTCGCAATTCATCATTTGTCTTCCTCTCTCTCAACGATACTTCGCACATCCATCGAACCATTCGCATTTCCACCCTTTCCAACCTTCGTTGCTGCTCTACGTTCATTACCCATGTCTCGCTCCCATAAATCATAACACTTCTCACACATGCAGCATACACCTTTACCTTCAGCTTCAATGACACTCCCCTCATCAGCATGCCACTCAGTTCCCGAAACTTCTTCCATGCACATCTCACTCTAGCAACAGTTGCCGAGTCTGATCCACCTTCTCCATTCAGCATGTCTCCGAGGTAGCAAAATGTTTTCACACCTTCCAGCTTCACGCCGTCTCCAAGATCCAACTCAACATTTCCTCCATCTGCAGCTCCCTCTGTGCACACCTTACATTTGAATCTAGTGGCCATACTGGTTAATGACCCTCTCAGACCACTACATTTTTGATGAACCCACTCAGCGCACATTGTACATTGAATTGAGTTCACTCCGACACCCTTCCTGCACACAGCACAGGGCCACTTCCTAGTTCTTTCCACCTCACCACATGCTTTACCACTTGCCATCACCTTCGTCTTTCTGATATTCACCTTCAGACCTTTTGTCTCCATACATTCCTTCCAGTTGTTCATCTTTTCCTTCAGTCCATCCATACTTTCCGCAATCAACACCAGATCATCTGCATACAACAACTCCCACGGTAAACCCTCCTTTACGTTCTGAGCCAGCACCTCCATCACAGCTACAAATAGTAGTGGGCTTAGTACCGACCCCTGATGCACTCCCACCTTCACCTCAAACTCACCACTGTTCCCGTCCTTCGTACTTACAGCTGTGCGCGCTCTTTTGTACATTGCCATCACTACTCTGATCAACCATTCCTCCACTCCTAACTTCCTCATTGCCCATGTCAATACTTTGTGTGGAACCCTATCGAATGCTTTCTCCAGATCAACAAACCCAAGAAACAACTTCTTCCTCTTCTCCATGTACTTCTCCTGCAACTGCCTCACAATAGAAAGCGCATCTGTCGTTCCTCTTCCTGGCATAAATCCAAACTGCATTTCGTCGATCTTCACTTTCTTCCTTATCCTCCTCTCCAACACCCTTTCCAATACCTTCATTCCATGCTCCAATAACTATCGCTCGGTACGAGCCACACGCCAGAGGGTCACCTTTCCCCTTGTATAGAGGGACGAGGGTACTCAGTTCCCAATCCACTGGAATGCGGCCTTCTTTCACCGCCAGATTACAGATCTCTGTCATTCTCTTCACACCCCAACTTCCTGCTGCCTTCAACATATCTCCCACAACTCCCGTTGGCCCTCCCGCTTTTCTACTCTTCATTGCTTTTATCGCTTCCTCAACTTCCTTCTCAGTTATCTTCTCTGCCGGTCCTAAAACTGGGTTACTCTCTATGTTGCCATCCCATTCATTCTCTGTATTCAACAGCATTTCCATATATCTTTTCCATCTTCCTTTAATTCCATCTGGGTCCACAACGATTTGTCCCACTTCATCCTTCAAGCAACTCACCCCCATCACATCACACCTCTCTTTCGCTATCTGCTTTGCAATCCTGAATACTGCTCTCTGACCCTCTTCCGAATCCAAGCGTTCTCCAAACATTTTCCTACATGCCTCCTGCGCCTTTGCTACCTATTTCTTTGCAGCCTTCTTGGCTGCCTTATAACTTTCATGCTCTGCTGTTTCTGCTCCCGTACCCTTCGCCTTCTGCCACTCCTTGAACTTCTTCCTCTTCTCGGCAATCCTCTTTCCAACTTCATCATCCCACCACCATGTTTCCGAGTGCCTCGGTGGTCCTTTTGTCCATCCACATACCTCACCAACGGCTCTCAAAAGACTAGCTTTCATTGACATCCAACCACTTTCAAGCTCAACCACATCATCCTCTACCCTACTCAGCCTCTCTTTTAATTTCTTGCATGCACAGCTCGTTTCAAATCCCCCCACAACATCTCGATAGGATTTAGATCCGGGCTTTGACTTGGCCATTCCAGAACCCTCCATATCTTTCTTTTCAGCCATTCCTTGGTGGATTTACTGGTATGTTTGGGGGTCATTGTCATGTTGCAAGGTCCACCTTCGGTTGAGCTTCAACTTTCCGACAGATGGCCTCACATTATCGTCAAGCACCCTCTGGTACGTTGACGAATTCATAGTGGATTCTATGATGGTGAGCTGCCCAGGACCTGATGCAGCAAAGCTGCCCCAAACCATAATATTTCCACCACCATGCTTTACAGTTGGTATCAGGTTCTTGTGGTCAAATGCTGTCTTTGGTTTTCGCCAAACATGTTTTCTGGTACTGTGGCCAAATAGCTCTACCTTTGACTCATCTGTCCAGAGCACATTGTTCCAGAAGTGCTGGTCTTTGCCTTGGTGTTCATTGGCAAACTTTAGTCTTGCGCTGATGTTCCTTCTGGACAGCAAAGGTTTCCTCCTGGCACACCTCTCATGTAGATCAAATTTGTGCAGCCTCTTTCTAATGGTAGACTCGTCCACTTTGACATCAACAGTGTGTTTGGTGCTCCTCCCTGACTCCCTGGCCACAGTGTACCTCCGAGCCCCGAGAGGAGTCACGGCAGAAAAATGTGTTATTCTGTGTGTCAAAGATCAACGGAGAAGCCACCCCAATTGTTACTCACAAACAAATATTGTATTAAGATCACACAAGAATAACAGTTCAACAACAATAGTATTCAAAAGTACAATCAATATGTCCTATGATGGCACCATCAGTTTTGTAATATATAACTCACGGTGCTCCAAGTGAGTGAAACAAGAACATTCCCAATGTCTCCTATTCCCGGCTTCAAGACGAAGTTGATTCGTTCCAGCGATCGCCAGAACGATGTCCAATCGAGACCAGAATCCCGTGCGGATGGCAAGTACAGTCACACCGCCCAAGCTGTACAAAGGCGCCCTCAAGGCGACTGGGAAATCCAAAGGCGCCCTACAGGCGACTGAGAGATCACACCCTCGGGTATGGACGAAGTAACCTTCAAAAAGCCACGTCACACACATGCCCCAGATCGGTCTGAATGCGGTGAAAATGGTCGAAAAGAGACGAAACCGCGAGCGAACCACAAGTATGCGCGAGTCAAAATGACCGACGACCCATTCTAGAGACGTAACGGCCCGGCGATAATTCTCCTCGGAATCCACCGCCAAAATCCTGATACGCACGTTGATCGGTCACAGCGATGACAACTCTGTCGCAGGAACCCCTTTCCCGGGAATCCCGAAAGTTCGCTAGCGACTCCCGTTCGACAACGTTCGATTCCGAACTCGGAGCAACTCGGCTTTCTTGTCCGACTCACTCGCTCCGCCCCCTTTTTTCCTCTTCTTCCTCTTCGTCGTCCGGATCCCGATACGGTTTCCTGTTTCTTTTAACATTAACTTTTTTACCTTTTGAAAACAGTTCATGAGCAATAAACCTTTTGAACACAATAATAGCACATGGAATCAGAAATATTTACAGTGGATGCAAACCACTACAACGGAAGTGACGAATCCGTAACACTTCCCCCCCTCAAGAAAGAAAGTTTGAACATAGTGAAAACTTGCTTTGCAGGCAAAAACATTTTTTGAATGAAGGTTAAGGGGTTGTGATCAAAAATCCAAAACAAAGCAAATCGATAGCACTTTTTAGGGAGGCCGAACTGAGAGCCAGGTTTCATGGTGGTTGGGTGGTGAGGCCTGGAAGTATTCACTACATGGACGCCTTTAAGAACATGGAGTTCACGGTTAATCCGTAAAGGAATCTTGGCTCAGCTGCTCCGCAGCATTCAGTGCTTCAAACTCTTCCTAACTTTCATACTAATCACGGTTGGGGTGCTTGTCGCTGTAGTCACGTGAATAGAGGTCTCCTTCTCGGCCACTACCGTGATAATCATCCCTTCGGGAGCTGCCGTAACTCTGGGAGCCTCCATAGTAATCTCGACTGTGGCCACCACCACAACTACTACTTCCACCCCGGGAGCCATAGCCACCCCTGAAACTACCTCCACGTTTTCCTCTGTAGCCACCTCGACGCCCATGGCCTGCCTTCTCTACTATTAAGGTCCGACCATCCAAATCCTTGCCATTCAAATCCTTTTCTGCATCTTTGGCATCCTTTGTGTTTTCAAACGTGACAAAGCCAAACCCTCTTGACTTTTGCGTCTCCCTGTCTTTTATCAGCCGCACTTCCAAGAGTGGTCCATATTGGCCGAAGACAGAGTCCAGAACAACTTCCCTTGTTTTGAAGTTCAGTCCACCTACAAAGAGCTTGCCAACATTGCCTCCATCCCTGACTTGTGTGTGCTGACACTTAGTTTTTGGGTACCTGACAAGACGTGCCTGTCCAAAGCGTGACGTCAGTACCTTCCTCTTCTCTTCAGAGTGCTTCCTACCCATAGCACGAGTCGCGGCACAGGATGGAAAGATACCCAGAATCTTCTGCTCTAACTGTGCAGTGTTATTTGTCATGCTAGGCTTTTCAACAAACATCAGGTTACCAGAAACTTGACCACCGGCCAAATCATTCCCGATAACAAAAGATATTCCCTCTACAGGTAGAGTGGCTTGTAACCCTACGGTGAACGGTCCTGACACCAAATCAGACTTCAAATGGATGACATGAAGGGGGGCTTTAACACAGCCACCAACTCCCTGTGAAATAACACTAACAACAGTTGCCGTCTTCTCGGACAATGACAAAATGCCCTCAAGCATCAAAGATTGATGTGCTCCTGTGTCCCTCAATACCCTAACAGGTCTTTGGTTAGTCAGGTTTCCATCCAGTGACACAAACCCCTCTGAAATAAAAGGTTTGTAACCCTCTTGAGCAAGGTCATTCTGTGATGTCGTAACTTTGGCATGAGAACCTTCCCAAGGCACTGTCCTCCAAGGACGATTTCTCGCATTTGCCAATGCATTCGGAGTTGTACTAATCTGACTCCGCTCCTGATTTTTCCTTTCCAGGGCATAACATTGGGACATCAGATGTCCAGGTTTCTTGCAAAAAGCGCAAGTAGGCCCGGCGGGAAAACTCGTGGTCTGCCTCGAGCCCCCCGGAAGATATGTCTGTCTTGGAACTGTAGTCTTCCGATCCCTAAAAGTCGCGGTATCAGATCTGTCCTCATAGTCATCTCTAGGCCGCCCCCATGAATATTCGTTCTCCGCACCGGATGTACCATAACTTCCCTGGCGAACTCTAGGCGGGAAGTTAGGTTTGTGGAACCCCATCCCTGTCAAGGCATAGTCATCTGCCACGGTTGCTGCCTCATACAACTCTGGTACTTTATTTTCCTCCAGATGTACTTTAATGTCCTCGTGGACACTGTTTGGATTCCTCCACCAAGATCAATTGTCGCAACAGTTCGAAGTCTTTCCCAATCCCTTTCGAATCACACCACCGATCAAACATGGTTTCCTTCATTCTGGCAAACTCCACATGGGTCTCACTCTCCCTATTCCTGGCATTCCGGAATTTTTGCCATAATCTTCAGGAACCAATTCATAGGCTTTGAGAATGGCTTTCTTCACTTCCTCATAATCTGTATATTTGTCAATCAGTAAAGCCGAAAATATATCTTGAGCTTTACCCACCAGAACACTGTGCACTAACATAGTCCAGGACCCCACAGGCCATTTTAGCATTTGAGCCACTTTCTCAAAGTGTAAAGAAAACTTGGCTACCTCCTTTTCATTGAAGGGTGGAACCAGCCTCAAATGTTTACCAACATCCCAGGGTTCTGACTAGTTGTCGAACCAGCCGGCAGGGATGCTACTTCTCCCCGTTCTCCCATTAATTCCATCTCCTTGAGTTTAACTTCTTCTGATACCCCATGTCACGTTCCTTTAACTCCCTTTCGGCTTTCTTTTCCTCTGCTCTTTCCTTTGCTCTTCTTTCTTCTTCAGCTCTCCTTTCCTCTGCTCTCCTCTCCTCGCGTTCTCGTTCCAGTTCTACTCTTCTTTCCTCAAGTTCCCTTGCAGTTCTCCTTTCCTCTGCTCTTTCCTCTGCTTTTCTCTCCTCGAGTTCCTGTTCAGCTCTCCTTTCCTCTGCTTTTAACCGTTCCTGGCTCTGCAGTTGCATCTCCATTTTCCGGAGCTCCACATTTTCTTTTTCCTCGGGTAACCAATCCAACGCTACCTCTGTCCATGTTCCCTGTCCCACCAGAGATTCTACCACCAATGGCTGCATCTCTGCTTTCTTCATATTAACTCGGACCTCCAAGTTAAAATGTCTGGCCAAAATCAAGAGTTCCGATTTTTTTAACGCTTGGAACTGTGCCTCATTAGGGGACACCGCAAACTGTTCTGCGTCAAACACCATGGTGTCTATCAGTTAGCACCTGTTAACCTTCACACAAAAATTTGGGAATGTTAGAAAAATTCCAGTGTTTGGGAATTTTGGGAATGCTGGGGAATTCTACCCCGGATGAATGTTATCAGGGAAATTAATCCCGGATGAGGATCCCAATTTCGAGCCCCCGAGCCAATTGGACGAGCCCCCAATTTCTGTTACTTGCTCCTCCCCGACCCCCTGGTCACAGTGTACCTCTGAGCCCCGAGAGGAGTCACGGCAGAAAAATGTGTTATTCTGTGTGTCAAAGATCAACGGAGAATCCACCCCAATTGTTACTCACAAACAAATATTGCATTAAGATCACACAAGAATAACAGTACAACAACAATAGTATTCAAAAGTACAATCAATATGTCCGATGATGGTACCATCAGTTTTGTAATATATAACTCACGGTGCTCCAAGTGAGTGAAACAAGAACATCCCCCAATGTCTCTTATTCCCGGCTTCAAGACGAAGTCGATTCGCTCCAGCGATCGCCAGAACGATGTCCAATCGAGACCAGAATCCCATGCGGATGGCAAGTACAGTCACACCGCCCAAGCTGTACAAAGGCGCCCTCAAGGCGAATGGGAAATCCAAAGGCGCCCTACAGGCGACTGAGAGATCACACCCTCGGGTATGGACGAAGTAACCTTCAAAAAGCCACGTCACACACACGGCCCAGATCGATGTCTGAATGCGGTGAAAATGGTCGAAAAGAGACGAAACCGCGAGCGAAGCACAAGTCCTGCACGAGTCAAAATGGCCGACGACCCGTTCTAGAGACGTAACGGCCCGGCGATAATTCTCCTCGGAATCCACCGCCAAAATCCTGACACGCAGGTTGATCGGTCACAGCGATGACAACTCTGTCGCAGGAACCCATTTCCCGGGAATTCCGAAAGTTCGTTAGCGACTCCCGTTCGACAACGTTTGATTCCGAACTCGGAGCAACTCGGCTTTCTTGTCCGACTCACTCGCTCCGCCCCCTTTTTTCCTCTTCTTCCTCTTCGTCGGCCGGTTCCCGATCCGGTTTCCTGTTTCTTTTAACATTAACTTTTTTACCTTTGGAAAACAGTTCATGAGCAATAAACCTTTTGAACACAATAATAGTACATGGATTTCAGAAATATTTACAGTGGATGCAAACCACCACAACGGAAGTGACGAATCCGTAACAAGTGGCAAGAGGACCCGTGATGAGCTGTAGGACCCGTGATGACATTCTGGGGTTCGTAGAGACTTCTTTCACCATCTTGCGGTCTGCTCTCGGGCTGAACTTGCTGGAGCGTCCTGGCCTGAACAAGTTGGCAGTTGTTTGGAATCTTCTCCACTTGTAGATGATCTTCCGGACAGTCGAATGATTGATTTCAAATTGTTTGCAGATCTTTTTTAAATCCCTTCCCAGACTCGTAGGCATCTATAACCTTCTTTCTGAAGGCCTCAGAGAGCTCTTTTGATCTAGGCATGGTGATGCCGCACACTTCAACAACAAAGAGCAAACCAAAGTAAATGTCTGACGTTTAAATAAGACAGGTTTTTTTTTTTTTTTTTTTTTTTTTTTTTTTTTTTGTATACAATATCGAGGCTCGTGAAAGAGCGAACATTAATCACATGAACACACAGAAAGACAAACCGACACATAAAACATATAACATAGGGAGCGGTAGACAAGATGGGGAGAGAGGGGGAAGGACACAAACACAACATTTGAGAGCAGGGACCGAGAGACATGGAGACATCGAGAGATCTGAGAGAGGGCGAGGGCTTTGGGGGGGGGGGGGGCGTGGGAAGGGGGCAGTGGGAGAGGTATAAAACATATGGACACTGCCAGGACTTCCAGGAAAGAAGTTGGAATTTCAAACAAGGTGGATCTGGGGTGAATTAGCGGGGGTAGAAAAGATCAAGGTTTTGGATGGGGGAAGATAAGAGATGGTGGTGAACAGCTGTTTTAAAGACCTGGAGGGAGGAGTGGGATTGAAGGGAGTGAGGGAGTTTGTTCCAGAGGCGGGAGAAAAGAGGAATGAAAGAGTGAAGGTGAGCGGAGAGCCGAGATTTCGGCAGTTTAACCATCAGAGGGTTGCTGGCAGATCTTGTGCGACCTGTAGGAATATTTGGGGGACAGAGCACAGAGAGAGCTGGGGGTGCAAGGCCGGAGAGGAGTCGGTAGAAGACAGAAAGACCACCTACCTGCCTGCGGTGAGTGAGTGAAAGGCCCTCAGAGATAGCTTCATCGCGGGAGATTCCAATAATTCTGAAAGCTTTGGTTTCAACAGCGTGAAGCCGAGCTAGGTGTGAGGCAGGAGCACCGGCCCATAGGGGAGAACAGTATTCCATTGAGCTGCGGATGAAAGCCTTGTATGTGGTGAGGAGCTCAGGTGTGCCGAGGAAGGACTTCGCACGACGGAGGATGCCCAGTCGGCGACTGGCTTTGGAGGCCAGCTTGGAAATGTGGTTTTCCCAAGAAAGATCATGGCAGATAGTGAGACCCAAAATCTTGAGCGACAGAACTTCTTGGAGAGGATTGTTGAGAAAGTAGATGGGAGGGTTGTCCAGTCGATCTTTTCGGAGAGACATAGTAAGAGTGTGAGATTTGTCAGGATTGAAAGACATGTTCCACTTGTTTGACCAGTCTGTGATTTTGTCCAGGTCTTCAGAGAGTGAGGAGGCAGCAGACTGCCGATCTGAGGGAAGAGGAATGGAGCGGCAGAGAGTGGAGTCATCAGCAAAGAGATAGAGAGGATTTTCGAGAGAGTCAGAGAGATCATTGATGAAGACCAGAAAAAGCACGGGGCCCAGAACACTGCCTTGGGGAACTCCAGCCTGAACAGGAAGAGGAGATGAGAGAAACCCATTCAGGGCCACACGTTGACGACGACTAGAGAGGAAGTCCGCCAGCCATGCGTGGAGATTTCCATGGATACCAAAGGAGGAGAGTTTGGTGAGCAGAGCGGGGTGCCAGACCGTGTCGAAGGCACGTGATATGTCGAGGGAGACAGCTCTAATTTCCTGTTTGGCATTGAGGACCTCCATCCATTGTTGAGACAGCAGAAGCAGCATGTCCAGAGTAGAGTGACCTGGTCTGAAACCAAATTGATGATCAGAGATCAAGCCATTGGAGAAGAGGAAAGATTTCATATCAGAAGCAATGATGGATTCCATGACTTTGCTGATGATTGGGAGAAGGCTGATTGGTCTGTAGTTGCTAGGATCTGTTTTTGCACCTTTTTTGTGCAAAGCGGTGATGTTGGCTGATTTCCAAGCAGATGGCAGTTGACCTTGAGCAAAAGAGAGGGTGAAGAGAACAGAGAGAGGGTGAGATAGAGCAGCAGAGCAGGATTTTAGGACCCGTGGGCTGATGCCGTCGGGTCCAGTTGCAGAATCAGAGTCGAGGGTTGACAGAAACTTTTCCACCTTGTCAGGAGGAAAGGACACGGAGTCCAGGAGCAGCAGGGTACGACTGGGTATGGTGGGTACAGAGAGGGATGGGTTTGGGACACAAGATTTAGAGGCAAACACAGAGTTGAGGCATTCAGCTTTTTCACGTGCGGAGTCAGCTGTGTAGCCGTTTGAGGTAAGGGAGGGGATGGAGGGGGAACAAACACCAGAAACGGATTTGACCAGACGCCACCAGGATTTGGAAGAGGGAGACAGATAAGAGAGTTCGGTCTTGAGAACGGAGAGATATTGTTTCCTGGCTCTCCTGAGGGTGGACACACACTTGTTTCGGGCTTTGTGAAAGGAAATGAGATTTCCTTCCGTTGGATTTGCTTTCCAGGAGACGAAGGCAAGTTGTTTCTGGGCAACAGCCTCACCACAAGATTCCGTGTACCATGGACGGGAGGAAGGGTATGACAACTGAAGACGAGATGGGATAAATCTGTGCATGAGAGAGAGCAATTTACTTTGGAAGAATTCCCAGGATGAGTTGATGTCAGAGGTGGTAGAGATGGGAGACCAGTCCAGATGATTGATGGCTGCTTGAAGACCGTGCCAGTTGGCCTGAGTGAAATGCCAGACTCGTCGACGCTGAGCAGGCTCCCTGAGGATGGTCAGAGAGATGTCCACTTTAACAAGGACATGATCAGATGATCCGATCGGAGCAGAAGAAGAGCAGCAGACATTTTCAGGGAAGTTAGTCATAACCAAGTCCAGAAGAGAAGATGTTCCGTTGACTGAGATCCGGGTCGGGAAATTGACAGATTGTGTCAGTCCCAGTGAGTCGCAGAAGTCCTTTGCTGAGGAGCCATGGCTGGTGAGAGAGGTACCCACACCCAGCCAACTGGCATGATGACAGTTGAAATCACCACATATGAGGAAGAGAGAGTTGGGATGAGTAGATAGAAGTTGGTCCATATCATCAGACAGCGAGATGTAGATGGAGTCATCACTGTTTGGTGGACGGTACAACACACATATGAACAAGAGGTGGGAGCGAAGGGGAAGCCGTAGCCAGAGGTATTCCTGGGGTCGCCTAGCACCTCTCTAACGATGTTCTAATCATTTGTACCTGAGCTGGTGCACCTGATTCTAATTTTAGGTATTTGAAGTCATGATAAATGTAGGGGTGAACTTACTTTTTCCACATGCAAAATTTGCATTTATGTTTATTTAAACTATACAATGGACGACAAAATGTAAATGTTTCATGATATTTGTTATATTATATCACCTTTATCTATCAATATTGTTGAAATGCAGATCAAATAGCTGTATGTTGAAAAAGTCAAAACTTTACATGGGGTGTACTTACTTTTTCACGTGACTATATATATATATATATGTATATATATATATATATATATATATATATATATATATATATATATATATATATATATATATATATATATATATATATATATATATATATATATGTATATATATATATATATATGTATATATATATATATATATGTATATATATATATATATATATATATATATATATATATGTATATATATATATATATATATATATATATATATATATATATATATATATATGTATATATATATATATATATATACAGACTTGGCATTTAATATGGAATATATATATTTTCTTCACTTCGGTTTACTTTCTGAACTCAGTATATCAATCTGGTGTGTTTCTTTTACCCTTCGGTGATGTCTTTGTTGAAAGAACCATGTCACTGATTGTCTTTCGCAGCAAGAAGTCAATAACAGGATTATATCACAGGTGGCGTGACAAAATGTAAGGACAGGTACATTTGACGATTGGCTTCACAATCGGGTATATAAGGGTTGTTGCGTTCTGTATTAGTGGAAAACGACTGCTGCACGTCTACAAACGTTATTACCGCTTCCTCTGGAGATGGTCCGTCAACTTGACAATGCTGTTTGTAATCGAGTGGTGGCTTTACGAAATTCTGGCATGAAACAGCGTGCTATTGCTCGGCAGTATGGCATCACTCAAGGCCAGGTTTCAAAGATCCTGAAAGGAAATGCTCAGAGGGGTGTCCCTACTCCAATACCGAGGCCAGGACGTCCACGCAGAACCACAAGGAGAGATGTTCGCCAGCTGCACCGGTTAGTCTGCAATGGCCGTACCAAGTCAGCTAATCGGCTTAGGGCTGAGTGGCAGCAACTGACAAATGTGCCTGTATCCAGAAGGCTAGTCAACCAACGACTGGTTCAAGCAGGCTATCGTGCCAGGCGTCCCCTGAGAAAGCCACGCCTGACCAGACAACACAGCCAGCGCCAATTGCAGTGGGCCAGAGAGCACCGTCAATGGCAGCCAGGACACTGGAATCATGTGACCTTCAGTGATGAGTCTAGATTTCTGGTCTATCGTCAAGATGGCCGCGTCCGAGTGCGCAGACAGTGCATGAAGCCTACAACAAAGATTGTATAGTGCCAAGAGTCCAAGCTGGAGGTGGTGGGGTGACCGTTTGGGCTGCTTTTCATGCAGGGGGCAAAACTGACCTGGTTGTTCTGAATGGAAATCTGAACCAGTTCAAGTACAGAGTCATTCTGGAAGAAACATTGCTTCCATTTGCTCGTGCAGCCTTTCAAGGAAACTTTGTCCTCCAAGATGACAATGCATGGCCTCATCGTGCTCGCATGATACAACACTTTCTTGCTGACCGTGGTGTAGAGCATATGGAGTGGCCTGCCATGTCCCCGGATATGAATCCGAAAGAGAACTTGCGGGCAGAATTAACGCGTCAAATCGACAACTTGGACCAGCAGCCGACCTCTGTGCGTGAATTGCAGCAGGCTATTGTCACTGCATGGCAAGCGATTCCTGTCCAAACCTTGGCAAATCTCGTGAACAGCATGCCTCGACGTGTACGTGCTCTCCTGAATGCTCGTGGGGGTTACACGAAGTACTGAACTGTAATTTTACTATCCGTAATCCCAGTCATAATTTAGCTTTTGTTTTTGTTGAAATTTTTTTTGGCTAATGTGCAAAATAAAGAGATACTTCTGGAAAACGTACAGAAGTTTAACACAGTACTGTCCGTGAATTGAGTTCGATATCAGTTTACATCACTTTTAATGATCAATTTATTTGCTTCGAAATGTCAAATGTGGTTTTTGTTTCTTTCAAAGGTCACATTAACAAAATCTAGAATAATTTCAACATAATTCCAATGAACTTTTGGTTCTAAGTCATCTTGAAAAGTAAGTTCACCCCCACAAAAAAAAAATTCCATATTAAATGCCAAGTCTGTATATATATATATATATACATATATATATATTAGTATCTGTAATTTCGTGCTCAAACCTAATGAGCGAACGTCATGACGTCATCGCCACGTATGTCCGCATTGCCTGCCAAGCTCGAGATGAGCCATCTAGCAGTGCGTCATTATGGATGTTAAATTCAGACACTGTTACAAGTGCATGCAAAACACAGTTACCGACCTGGTTTCGCCCTTGTTGGGGCTTCATCAGGGCAACGCAGTGAGCCTTCCATACACTTGTGACTCTGAAAACCTTTCGGTTATATATCAGTCATTATGCGACTTCATACCATCAGTGGGGAACCGCCAGTAAGGTGTCCCATACAGCTACTGCTGCACCTTACTGGGAGCGATAAGCACCACCTGCCACACGATAACATAATCTCTGGTATCCACTCACTGTATGGAGTCGACCTGGATGTGGTTGGGAGTAACTAATTAGTATCTGTAATTTGGCGCTCCAACCTAATGAGTGAACGTCATGACGTCATCACCACGCATTGCTTGCCAAGCCCCCGAGGGGCCAGCTGGCAGTGCGTAATAATTGTATCTGAAAGAGTGGTTATAGGTGGAAAGAGGAGGAGGTGGAAAGCAAGAGGGCTGTCAGATGCTTGTGATTGGCAGGTGGTGGCAGACCTAAAGCCACAATTGGTATTCCCAGAGGAGATCTGTGTGAAAAGGTTGCGGCCTGACATTGTCATTTGGTCAGGTGCAACAAGACAGGTCATCTTAGGGGAATTGGCGGTACCTTGGGAAGAGAACATGGAGGAGGTGCATGAGAGGAAGAGAGGAAAGTACAGTGAGCTAGAGGCTGAGATAATAAATCAAAGGTCTAGGACTTAGGTCCACAGGAGATCGGGACAGCGCTCGTCACACTGTTATGTCGTTGATTATTTATCTACGCCGATCGCACCGCACCCCCTGGTTTTGGTTTGCACTGGCGGGAACGATGGTCTGTGCGGCAGACAGGCTGTTGGTTCCTTGCGGGTTATGCGGTTTTTACCGTGTGAGACATAATCCGTGGCTGGTGCTCACCATTAAAGCTAGGAGGTGCCTTGATCAACTTAATAGACGAGTTTGGTCCTCATTGGTTAGATTTTTCGCAGTGTGCCGCCCTGTGGCGACAATCAAGCCTGCATGCAAATCGGACCTGGCAGGAGTAATTCCCTGCCGGTGGATTAAGGGGTCTCACTCCTATTAAGAGGAGTGGTCCCAACTGTATGACCATGCATTGTGGCCCTTTGGGGGGCATGATGCATGCGTTTGAATGACCATGCGTTTCCCCCTCGGGGTTGAGGCGCATGTGTATTGTTATGGGGACAGCCTTGTTGACGTTGTGCCTTGACCATGGGGTCAAGGTGCACGTCCAAGGCTGTTCAAATGTTTGACTTTTTACCTTTTTTCATAGCAAAAAAGGCAGGGCTTCCCTGTGGCCCCCAATACAGGTAAATAAAACTGCATGCAAATCGGACCTGGCAGGAGTAATGCCCTGCCGGTGGATTAAGGGGTCTCACTCCTATTAAGAGGAGTGGTCCCAACTGTATGACCATGCATTGTGGCCCTTTGGGGGGCATGATGCATGCGTTTGAATGACCATGCGTTTCCCCCTCGGGGTTGAGGCGCATGTGTATTGTTATGGGGACAGCCTTGTTGACGATGTGCCTTGACCATGGGGTCAAGGTGCACGTCCAAGGCTGTTCAAATGTTTGACTTTTTACCTTTTTTCTTGCAAAAAAGGCAGGGCTTCCCTGTGGCCCCCAATACAGGTAAATAAAACTGCATGCAAATCGGACCTGGCAGGAGTAATGCCCTGCCGGTGGATTAAGGGGTCTCACTCCTATTAAGAGGAGTGGTCCCAACTGTATGACCATGCATTGTGGCCCTTTGGGGGGCATGATGCATGCGTTTGAATGACCATGCGTTTCCCCCTCGGGGTTGAGGCGCATGTGTATTGTTATGGGGACAGCCTTGTTGACGATGTGCCTTGACCATGGGGTCAAGGTGCACGTCCAAGGCTGTTCAAATGTTTGACTTTTTACCTTTTTTCTTGTAAAAAAGGCAGGGCTTCCCTGTGGCCCCCAATACAGGCTCGCAGGCTTGCATGCAAATCGGACCTGGCAGGAGTAATGCCCTGCTGGTGGATTAAGGGGTCTTACTCCTATTAAGAGGATTGGTCCCAATTGTATGACCATGCATTGTGGCCCTTCGGGGGCATGATGCATGCGTTTGAATGACCATGTGCTTCCCCCTTGGGGTTGAGGCGCATGTGTAATGTTATTGGGACAGCCTTGTTGACGTTGTGCCTTGGCCATGGGGTCAAGGTGCACGTCCAAGGCTGTTCAAATGTTTGACTTTTTACCTTTTTTCACAAGCAAAAAAGGCAGGCCTTTCCTGTGGCCCCAAAACAGGGCTCGCAGGCTTGCATGCAAATCGCACCTGGCAGGAGTAATGCCCTGCCGGTGGATCAAGGGGTCTTACTCCTATTAAGAGGAGTGGTCCCAATTGTATGACCATGCATTGTGGCCCTTCGGGGGCATGATGCATTAGTTTGAATGACCATGTGCTTCCCCCTTGGGGTTGAGGCGCATGTGTATTGTCATGGGGACAGCCTTGTTGACGTTGTGCCTTGGCCATGGGGTCAAGGTGCACGTCCGAGGCTGTTCAAATGTTTGACTTTTTACCTTTTTTCACAAGCAAAAAAGGCAGGCCTTGCGCAGGCCCTAAAAGTGCTGGTAGACCTGCATGCAAATCGGACCTGGCAGGAGTAATGCCCTGTCGGTGGATCAAGGGGTCTTACTCCTATTAAGAGGAGTGGTCCCAATTGTATGACCATGCATTGTGGCCCTTCGGGGGCATGATGCATGAGTTTGAATGACCATGTGCTTCCCCCTTGGGGTTGAGGCGCATGTGTATTGTTATGGGGACAGCCTTGTTGATGTTGTGCCTTGGCCATGGGGTCAAGGTGCACGTCCGAGGCTGTTCAAATGTTTGACTTTTTACCTTTTTTCACAAGCAAAAAAGGCAAGCCTTGCGCAGGCCCTAAAAGCGCTGGTAGACCTGCATGCAAATCGGACCTGGCAGGAGTAATGCCCTGTCGGTGGATCAAGGGGTCTTACTCCTATTAAGAGGAGTGGTCCCAATTGTATGACCATGCATTGTGGCCCTTCGGGGGCATGATGCATGAGTTTGAATGACCATGTGCTTCCCCCTTGGGGTTGAGGCGCATGTGTATTGTTATTGGGACAGCCTTGTTGACGTTGTGCCTTGGCCATGGGGTCAAGGTGCATGTCCAAGGCTGTTCAAATGTTTGACTTTTTACCTTTTTTCATAGCAAAAAAGGCAGGCCTTCCCTGTGGCCCCAAAACAGGTAAATAAGCCAGAAATCTGGATTGGCAGCTCTGCTTGATGTTTAGCCAATGGGGACCAAATAATAAATCTCTGTCTGTTGACAGAGTAGCCGGGCTGAGGCCTCCGGGACGGAGGTGACGCTTTGGTCTTGGACTTCATTCCACAGGAGATCGGGACAGCGCTCGTCACGCTGTTATGTCGTTGATTACATATATATATATATAATATATAGAAATCGGGCGCCACTTTTGACTCACCCTGTATATACATACATACATACATACATATATATTGTTGCAGTTTTTATAACCTTCACATGAAATTTAGTGTTAAATTCCCTTATAAATAACCCCTGTGTACATTTCCCCTTAATTGGCTGTTAAATGAAATAATCGCACCCTAGTTAGTCCATCGCACCACGTAGCAAACCATAGGATCTCTCCATAGTTATATCCTTATTATGTGTGTCAGGTAAGGCTATGTTTCCACTAGTTGACCTTACGTTGCATCAATCAAATAAGAGTAGGCCCATGTTCTTTCCAAAAAGGGTGCGAGTGGTTTTCCCATTCCTGCAAGCCGCCATTGCCATGTGCTCATTTTGGAGAAGAAGGGGGGGCGTGGCACCTCTTCGTCATCAGAGGTGGAGTCAGCCAGCCCTTTCGACCAACCAGGAATCAGTGGGTTTGGCTTGAGAGGGCATGGAGCGAAAGATCTGGAAGGTTTGCGAGGGTTCCAAGGGCGGGGTTATAAAACCCGTTGCGCGAAGCCCCCACAG
The DNA here is from genome assembly GCF_964187855.1 of Myxine glutinosa. Lineage (NCBI taxonomy): Eukaryota > Metazoa > Chordata > Myxini > Myxiniformes > Myxinidae > Myxine > Myxine glutinosa. The sequence goes on along the minus strand of NC_136265.1, from coordinate 156,248,312 downwards.
CAGATGAGTGAGGGAGCACGAATTGAGAGTTCTGTGAAGGGAGGCGCATGAGCAAGTAACGAGAGGGAGAACGCATGAGGCAGATAACGCGCATGAGGCAGAGGATGCATGAGGCAGAGGACGCATGAGAAAGCCACCGGTGTAAAGCCGAATACGTGGAGCTGCCAGCTCCTCGCTTCCAGCCCGGAGCGGACCTGCTTGCCGTGACCTGCAAGAAAACCTTCCAGCCCGGTTGTCCCACCTGAACCTTCTCATCCCTCCATTCATTCCTGCCTGCAATCCCCTTTGTGTACGTGAGTTTGTTCTGTTCGTTCTGTCCCTGGGGTATAAGTAAGCTTGTTTAAGGAATTTCTCTGTGTCCTTCTGCTCCTTCCATTTCCTGTATATTACTCTGATTTCTTCTTTCTTTGGGTTTTTGGACATAATCTATCTATAATTCCAGTAATCTCTGTACGTCTGTACGTCTGTACGTTTGTCTGTGACCGCTGTTTCTCGACAACTACCGGTCCGATATACTTGAAACTTGCCAGGTATATTGCTGGGGACCCGAGGATGTGCCTTTTCAAGGTTTGAAATTAATCGGACAAGTACTTACCGAGCTATGGCGATTTAGCCGTTCGCCGTTCGCTTTGCCGTTGCGAATGGACCAAACCATTCATGTAAATAGAGGGGGGGGGGGGGTTCTGTGGTCGTTCGCTTTGGCTTTGCGAATGGACCAAACCATTCATGTAAATAGAGGGGGGGGTTCTGTGGTCGTTCGCTTTGGCTTTGCGAATGGACCAAACCATTCATGTAAATAGAGGGGGGGGGGGGTTCTGTGGTCGTTGCGAATGGACCAAACCATTGTTTTTTTTTTGCAGTTTTTTTTTTTTTCTATCTATAATTCCAGTAATCTCTGTACGTCTGTACGTCTGTACGTTTGTCTGTGACCGCTGTTTCTCGACAACTACCGGTCCGATATACTTGAAACTTGCCAGGTATATTGCTGGGGACCCGAGGATGTGCCTTTTCAAGGTTTGAAATTAATCGGACAAGTACTTACCGAGCTATGGCGATTTAGCCGTTCGCCGTTCGCTTTGCCGTTGCGAATGGACCAAACCATTCATGTAAATAGAGGGGGGGGGGGGGGGTTCTGTGGTCGTTCGCTTTGGCTTTGCGAATGGACCAAACCATTCATGTAAATAGAGGGGGGGGGTTCTGTGGTCGTTCGCTTTGGCTTTGCGAATGGACCAAACCATTCATGTAAATAGAGGGGGGGGGGGGGTTCTGTGGTCGTTGCGAATGGACCAAACCATTGTTTTTTTTTTGCAGTTTTTTTTTTTTTTTGCAGTTTTTTTTTTTTTGCAAGGAACGGGCACCCACGTACGGGCACGTCCTAGCTTATATATAGTACGGGCATGCCCTAGTTAATAATAAATATCTGTTCCTTCTTACCTTTGGTTTCTTCTTTCTCGTCCGGTCGCTTTAGTGATTTCCCGATTAGGTCCCTGTGGCGCGATTTCGGCCAACGCTTTAGAATCGGGTTTAGTCCATTGTTAAACGGCTCGGATTCCGCAGCTCGCTTTGCTCGGCGTAATCCATAATTACACTGCGGTCCGGGCGGGAGTATTTCCTTGCGTACCGGAAGGCGCTGGTACTTAGGTCATAGGACGGATAGGCCTAATACCCTATTCAGCACTGACCGGGCGTGACGTCATACTTCCAGGACTGGGGGAATCGGCCAGTGTAAAAGACAAGGGGATTGACCCCCCCCCCCCCCTTGGTAAGGGGAGCGCCGACCCCAGTACCGAAACAATATATATATATATATATATATATATATATATATATATATATATATATATATATATATATATATATATATATATGCGGATACGAGGATTGTGTTTTTTTATTGTGTGCTTTATTATTATTATTGTTTATTCTGCGCCTCCTGCCTCCGAAGTTGTGTAAAGGTAAAAAGGGCGTCTCGGTAATTAGTCCATAAAGCATCCACGTCAGCCAATCATAGAATACCCCTGTTCGATAGCTTATATCTTATTATGTGTCTTAGGGTAAGGCTGTGTCTCCCATTAACTTAAATACTCCATTGTACCAAGTGAAATAAGAATAGGTCCCCTTTCATTTCATTTCGATGGCCAACTGCATTTTGGGCGGTTTTCTCTTCAACCACCATTGGCCACGAGGCAGGGTTGGGGAAGAAAGGCGTGTCTCCACCTCGTCATAGAGGGGAGGAGTGAGCCAGCCCCACTCGACCAACCATGAACAAGGGGTTTGGCTAGAGAGGGCGGAGGAAGAACGTTTGGGGGAGGTTCGCACAGATTGAGGGGCGGGGCCTATATAACCCGCCGGCGGGGCGTTCCCGAAGCAGTTGAGTCCAAGAGAGAAGTCCAGCAGTTGAGACAAGGAGGGAGGAGACAAGAGCTGGGGCGTCAGAGCTGAGCTGCGTGCTTGAGCCACCGAAACTGCATCTACAGCAGCTCGAGCCACCGAAACTGCAGCCACAGCAGCGTGGGTCCTGGACGGCAGTTTGGAGCATGGCCGCGAAGGAACGGCGGCTGCCCAACGAGCCGATCGTGTGCAGGACCAGTTGGACCTCCCTATCCCGCCAGCCATCCACCTGCCATCCCTATCATCATTCCCCGTGTAAGTGTGTTCGTAGTCTGTCTTTTGTCTTGTCCCTGGGAATAAGTTAAGCCTGTTAGATAAGCTAAAGATTTCACTGTGTCACCTGCGTCTCATGTCCCTGTAAATAAACGTGACTGCTTTCTTTTTGCTTATATGTGTGAATAATAATAAACCCAGTTACTCTTCTGTACGTCTTCTTCCTCTTTGCATTCGGTCGCTTTAGAGTTTTCCAGATTGAGCAGCTGCGGTGCGATACGGCCAACGTTTGGGTTGAATCGGGTTTTAGTCAGGGAAGCACTGTTCGGTCGCGGAGCCTCCGCTCGGCAAATATAACATCTTTAACCGCGAACCGTAACAATATATATATAATATATATACATACATACATACATATATATATATATACATACATATACATGTATACATACATACGTATATATTGTCGTGCAACCGCCGAAATTAATATCTGGCGGTCGCGGATGCCGATCACGAAGGCTTTAACTCCGAGGCGGAAACTCAATGGCGGATTCCAAAACCTAAAGCCCATAAGCGCGCGGAATGGAGGGAAACGGCGAGAGCCACGCAGCCGTATCCATTGAATTAACCAGGACACTGCGTTCAGGTATTTGTACAAAAAGTAATATAAGGGTTTATTCAATGAAAGCAAGGACAGGAAATGCACGCGTCGGTAATAAAATATCCTAAATCGGGATCCCGCACACCGACTTCAGAAACACAACGAGGGGAATATGAATTAAAGAAAAGAACACGTTCGTCATGTAAAATGTACGCGGCGTGCGGTGTTATCTGTCTCGTCGTTGGCTTTGGCCACCGTCCAACATGCGCGGCTCCTTTCGTCCCGCGGCACGCCTCGCTCCAAGTTCCAAAGCACCGAGCGCCGAGCACCAAGCACCAAGCACCACGAGGTCGACCTTCGTACACGGTCGACAAGTCAACTCGGATCACCAGGACGACTGCCAGGAATCCAACTGGTGTGCATCTGCTCACTCGTGCGTAACTCACTCAGGATCCAACTCACAAACGAACTTGACCAGCAAGCCAGGCCTCTCTCAACTCTACTGCGAACCAACTGGCGTTCGGCGCTCGTTCATCAACTCTCGAACTGCGCACAAACTTAACTCTGCGCACGAACTCACTACACTCTGCGCAACTCCACACGCCGAGTCTCAACTCACTCGCACCGGGACTCCAACTTAACGACTCTCTCTCTCTGCTGCCCAAAACGAACTCTGGATCAGATCTGAACTGCTCGAAAAGGGGTCCGGCCCCCGTTAATATCTCCGGCCGATGACGTCAGCTTTGGCGCACTGTCCTGCCAATCAGAGCCTCCACAGACTCGCCGGCTCGTCCAGGGCACGCCCACTGCGTCACTCTCACTCCCGCTCCTTGTGTTGTAGCACATGCTATGCGAGGTGGATAGGCCTCGCGGAGGTGCTAATGGTGGCGGCCGTGTGGCGGTGTTCTAGGCTGATTTCTTCCTAAGTCATGTCAGGGGGGAGGGCGTCATTTAGTGTTGTACAAAAGGTCATAACTAATGTTTAAGTGGTGTGCAGTGCCAAAATGGACAAAGGTTTGGCTAACCAGGTGAGACATACAAGGGCTCTACTCATTAACCCCTACACTACCTATCACCTGAATCTCCTGGTAGATTCACAATTATACACCTTGACCGACAAAACACCTAAACACACAGAACTTATTACAGGTAGATTCCCTATCGCGACAGTCGAAGCATGTTACCGACTCAGATCTACTCTGCTCTACATATATCACTACTCAAATTAGTAACAATATATATACAGACATATATACATACATATATATATATATACAGACGTGTGTATATATATATATATATATATATATATATATATATATATATATATATATATATATATATATAATTATATATCTATATATATATATATATAATTATATATATATATATATATATATATATATATAATTATATATCTATATATATATATATAATTATATATCTATATATATATATATATAATTATATATATATATATATATAATTATATATATATATATATATATCTATATATATATATATATATATATATATATATATATATATATATATATATATATATATATATATATATATATATATATATATATATATATATATATACAGACTTGGCATTTAATATGGAATATTTTTTTTTTCTTGACTTGGGTTTACTTTCTGAACTCGGTATATCAATCTGGTGAGTTTCTTTTACGCTTCGGTGATTTCTTTGTTAAAAGAACCATGTCACTGATTGTCTGTCCCAGCAAGAAGTCAATAACAGGATTATATCACAGGTGGCGTGACAAAATGTACGGACAGGTACATTTGACGATTGGCTTCACAATCGGGTATATAAGGGTTGTTGCGTTCTGTATTAGTGGAAAACAACTACTGCACGTCTACAAAAGTTATTGCCGCTTCCCCTGGAGATGGTCCGTCAACTCGACAATGCTGTTTGTCATTTAGTGGTGGCTTTACGAAATTCCGGCATGAAACAGCGTGCTATTGCTCGGCAGTATGGCATCACTCAAGGTCAGGTGTCAAAGATCCTGAAACGAAATGCTCAGAGGGGTGTCCCTACTCCAATACCGAGGTCAGGACGTCCCCGCAGAACCACAAGGAGGGATGATCGCCAGCTGCACCGGTTAGTCCGCAATGGCCGTACCAAGTCTGCTAATCGGCTCCGGGCTGAGTGGCAGCAACTGACAAATGTGCCTGTATCCAGAAGGCTAGTCAACCAACGACTGGTTCAAGCAGGCTATCGTGCCAGGCGTCCCCTGAGAAAGCCACGTCTGACCAGACAACACCGCCAGCGTCGATTGCAGTGGGCCAGAGAGCACCGTCAATGGCAGCCAGGACACTGGAATCATGTGATCTTCATTGACAAGTCTATGTTTCTGGTCTATCGTCAATATGGCTGCATCCGAGTGGCGCAGACAAGTGCATGAAGCCTACAACGAAGATTGTATAGTGCAAAGAGTCCATGCTGGAGGTGGGTGGGGTGACCGTTTCGGCTGCTTTTCATGCAGGGGCAAAAACTGACCTGGTTGTTCTGAATGGAAACCTGAACCAGTTCAAGCACAGGGCCATTCTGAAAGAAACATTGCTTCCATTTGTTCGTGCAGCCTATCGAGGAAACTTTGTCTTCCAAGAGACAATGCACGGCCTCATCATGCTCGCATGATCCAACACTTTCTTACTGACCGTGGTGTAGAGCATATGGAGTGGCCTGCCATGTCCCCGGATATGAATCCGAGAGAGAACTTGTGGGCAGAATTAACGCATCAAATCGACAACTCGGACCAGCAGCCTGCCTCTGTGCGTGAATTGCAGCAGGCTATTGTAACTGCATGGCAAGCGATTTCCTGTCCAAACCTTGGCAAATCTCGTGAACAGCATGCCTCAATGTGTACGTGCTCTCCTGAATGCTTGTGGGGGTTACACGAAGTACTGAACTGTAATTTTACTGTCTGTAATCCCAGTCGTAATTTAACTTTTGTTTTTGTAAAAAAAATTTTTGGCTAATGTGCAAAATAAAGAGATACTTCTGGAAAACGCACAGAGGTTTAACACAGTACTGTCCGTGAATTGAGTTCCATATCAGTTTACATCACTTTCAAGGATCAATTTACTTGCTTCGAAATGTCAAATGTGGTTTTTGTTTCTTTTAAAGGGTCACATTAACAAAATCTAGAATAATTTCAACATCATTCCAATGAACTTTTGGTTCTAAGTCATCTTGAAAGTAAGTTCACCCCCACAAAAAAAATATTCCATATTAAATGCCAAGTCTGTATATATATATATATATATATATATATATATATATATATATATATATATATATATGTATATATATATTATATATATATATATATATATATATATATATATATATATTGTTGCGGAGATGAGGACTGTATATTTTTTGATGATTGTGTGCTGTATTATTATTATTATTGTTTATTCTGCGCCCCCCTACCTCCGGAGCTGTGTAAAGGTGAAAGGGCATCCCATAATTAGTCCACAAGCATACACATCAGCCAAATAATAGAATACCCTGTTTGATAGTTATCTCTTATTCTGTGTTTTAGAGTAAGGCTGTGTCTCCCATTAATTGAAGTACTCCATTGCACCAGTGAAAGAGAATAGATCCCCTTTCCTTCCCATCCCCAAAATCTCCATTTCCTTTTACATCCCCTTCCGTCATTGCCGGGCCTCGATTCCCAATTACCTCCCCTCCAAAACCACCATTGAACATGTGCTCGAATCGGAGAAGAAAGGCGTGCCCGCCCGTCGTCATCAAGGGCGGAGCCAGAGGGTCGCGCGACCAACCAGGGCCGAGGTGAGCACCCCGATGGGCGTGTCCGAAAGGCCGGCGGCTTAATCGCCGGAGGCGCTATAAAAGGCGCGCACGCAAGAGTTGGTCGTCAAGGGAGTTGGTCGTGGAGAGAGTCGTGAGGAGTCAGTCAGTGGAGTCGGTGGTCAGTTGGTTGCGTTGAGGAGTCGGTGGTGGTGGTCAGTTGGTTGCGTTGGTTGCGGTGAGGAGTCGGTGGTAAAGAGTGAGTGGACCAAGAACGAGTTGAGGGTTTGGACCAGACGAGTCGGACAAGGCCTGGCAAAGCACGCGACGTCCACAGCAGCCACAACAGCAGTTTGGGGGCCTGAACGGCGGTTTGGAGCAGGGCCGTAAAGGAACGGCGGCTGCTAAACGCGCCGGTTGAGCTGCAGGACCCCCTTGGACCTCCCTCTCCCTCCAGCCATCCACCTCCTGCCTTTCCACCCTTCTTGTGTACGTGAGTTTGTTCTGTTTGTTCTGTCCTGGGTTAATTAAGCTTGTGTAGGTAAGCTAAAGATTTCACTGTGTCACCTGCGTCTTATGTGCTTGTAAATAAACGTGACTGCTTTCTTTTTGCTTATGTGTGTAAATAGTCAATAAATTCAGTAGTATTTCCAAACCTTTCTTTGCCTTCGTTTTCCTCTTTGCATTCGTCGTTTTAGTCTTTTCCCTCATTGAGCAGCTGCGGTGCGATCCGGCCAACGTTTGGGTGGAATCGGGTGAGTCGGGGATCCTGTAACGGTCGCGGTTGGACCATCCGCTCGGCCCATCATAACATCTAAACCGCGATCAGTAACAATATATATATATATATATATATATATATATATATATATATATATATATATATAAATATATATATATATATATATATATTGTTGTGGATTTGAGAATTGTTGTGTTTTTTTTGTATTGTTGTAAGTGTAATGAATTGTTGTAAATATCACCCTCCGTGTGTAAAGGTCAAAGGTCTTCCTCCTAGTTACTCCATATACATACACGTAGCCAATCATATACCCTCTTAAATAGTAATCTCCTTATTCTATGTAGTTGAAGGCTCTGTTCCCACTAGTTGACACTGCATTGCATCAAATGGAAATAAGGTAGAATCCACTTTCAATTGCCCCAGAACCTCCATTGCCAACCGCATTGCCAACCGCATTACCAACTACATTTGACTCCATTACGCACGTGGTCAGCCCGGCGAAGAAGGGGCGTTGTCCGCCCATCGTCATCCGAAGGTGGAGCCAGGAAAGCCCTTGCCGACCAACCAAAGATGAGTGGGTATGGCTCAAGAGGGCGGGGTTATAAAACCCATTGCATCAGCCCCCACCGAGAGAGATGCGTAAGGGGCCAGACGAGAGAGAGAGTTCTGAGGGAGGTGCGCTGGGCGAGAGGCAGATTCTGTGGAGTGTAAAGAGAACTTCGGAGATGCAGGAGGCAGAGGACGAATAAAGCAAGCTGCCGGTGTGAAGCCGAATACGTTGAGCTGCCGGCTCCTCGTTGCCAGCCCGGAGCGGAGCTGTTTCCCGGGATTTTCGCCTCGACCTCAAAAGCATGGACCGGAGCGCGCGCTTGGAGCCGGACCTCGACGCCTACCATCTGCCTGGCCCTTTCTCTGCCTTCCCAACCATCGATCCCTGTCATCCATCTACCCCGATTCGTGTGAGTGAGTTCGTTCTGTCTGTCTTGTCCCTGGGAATAAGTTAAGCCTGTTTAAATAAGCTAGTGTTGCACTGTGTCTTCTGGTTCTTCCTCCTTCTGTAAATTATTTTCTTATTCTTCCTTCTTCCTTGGTTCCTTTGATTTGTGTAAATATTAGTAATAAATTATATTTGTTCTTCCTACCTTGCCTTTCTTTCCTTTACATCCGTTTCGCTTTAGTGATTTCCCTCATTGAATACCTGTGGCACGATTTGGCCAACGTTAAGGATCGGGTCAGTTCTGGTTAATAGTTCGTGCCGCGGTTGGTAAACCGCTCGGCAATTAACATCTGTCCGCGGTCGCGAACGGGGTTGCGCTCCTCCCTCTCCGGAGGGAGCGGTGCAGCATCAGGACTCACGTCGGTCAGTCACAAACAAGGGGACTAATCCCCCCTTCTTAAGGGGAAGAAGGCTGACGTAGAGATCCGCAACAATTTGGTGTCAGGAGCGAGATTCGGACCTGAAGCGCGCTTAGCGCGCTCAAATTACGAGTGGCCCACAATTTTATTCTAACATCTTAAATTTAAAAATCGTGCCATGGATGGTCAAGGTGATCGGATGCCGGTTGGGGAGTTAGAGGGGGTAGAATCGACCCAGGACCCCAGGGAAATGTATATGGGAGAGAGGGAGGAGGAGAGCAATGAAGATGTGGTTGAGGGGGTATCACGTGCACAAGATGGCGCCCTCGCGCACGTGGTTGCGGCAGCTGAGCCCGCTCCACCAATTAATTTGGACCTGTTTATGAAACAGATGATAGCCTTTATGGTAAAAACAGACGATAATTTCAAAGGGATGGAAAGCAGAATGAGGGACGAAGCGAGGGGTACCAGTCAGCAATTGAGGGGCCAAATGAGGGACGAAGCAAGGGGTACCAGTGAACGGCTAGACAGTAAATTTGGGGGATTGGAAAACCAGATCGGGGGGCTCGACGGAAAAATCGGGGGGCTAGAAGCCAAATTTGAGGGGTTGGACAACAGGTTGGAAGGGCTAGAAGGTAAATTAGGGGGACTACTGGAGGAAATGGGTAATCAAATGGGGGAAATGAAGGAGGGGTTAACGGGGTTGGAAAATAGAATGGCTGCCCAGGAGAACCAGATGGAGGGGGTGAAGAATGGGTTAGGGGGGTTAGAAAACACAATGGAAGGCAAATTGCGGGAAATAGGGGAGCAATCTGCCCGGGAAATTAAACAGATGGGAGACAAGATAGAGGAGGTGAAAATTGGGTTAGAAACCAAAATGGATGCCCAGAGGAATGATTTGGAACAGATGAGGGCAGCATCGACCAAAGAGATGGGAGAAATGGGGGAGGAGATCAGACGAGGTGTGAGCGAGGAGTTCGCGGGTGTACGAGAGGAGGTAAAGCGAGGTGAGGAGCGTATGGAAAAAGAGGTGAGAAATAATACGGCTAGGTTACAGGGGGGCATAGAGGACCTGACATGGGGAGTAGAACAGCTGATGGTGGGACAAAAGGAATTAGTGGAGCAGGTGGAAAAGAACACTGCATTCATCGGGGGTTAAAGGCGACGTAGAAGGAGATAAAGAGCGAACTTATAGCGACAAAGAGGGAATGTCGGATGGTACATGAGGGTTTGACAAAGAGGTTGGACGAGGTAACGGAGGCAATGGAGACGAAAGAACGGGAGGTGAGGACGCACATAGAGACGACTAAGGTGGCCTTAGAGGAAGAAATTGAGGGGGTGCACCGGGAAATGAAAGAGGTGAAGAAAAAGTTAGAGGATGTGGAAGAGGGGGTGAGTGAAATTAAGAAGAGACGGAGGGAAACTAAGAGGGAGATAAAGGAGGAAGTAATGGAATATGTACAAGGTCTGTGCTCAAATCATGATTATGTGCTCACAAACCAAATAAAGAGTTTGCAGGTGGCGGAAGAGGAGCGACGACGAGGTGCCGAGGTGAGTGGCGATTTACTCGGAAATGTATATGGTGTGAGGGGAGATTCAGTCGGCTTGGGTGTTGGTGTAGACCCGGGTGTTCGTGAGAGGCCGCTGGTGAAGTGTGCGACAGGTACAGAGTGTGAAGGAGGAGGTGTGCGAGGATGTCCGACTATGGGGTGTGTGAGGAAAAAGTGCGCGCCGAGGAGTGAGTGTGCTGTCGAGAGTGAGTTGGTCGTAGCGCCGGTGCGGGGGGGCACATGGAAGCGCGTGATGGGGAGTGTTACAGGGGATGTAACGAAAGAGTGCACACCTGTGGTGAGTGTTACGGAGGACGTAACGGGAGAGTGTGCGCAGGAGGATGCGCGAAAAAGGTGTGTAACGGACGGGTGCATGCTTACAGAGTGTGCTGTCGAAAGTAAGGGTGAATGCGCGACCGAGTGTGGTGGTGAGAGTAATGAGAGTGACACGGAGCACGAGTTGGTTGTAGCAGGTGAGAGAGGATGCACACCTGGAATGGAAGGATGTACACCTGGAATGAAAGGATGCACACCTGGAATGGTCGAGCACGTGTGGGAATGCACGCTTGAGTTGGTAGTGGAGCACGTAATTGGGTCTGCGGAGGAGAGCACACCCGTGGTTGTCACAGAGGATGTGACCGAGGAGTGGGCGCGAAGAGGTGTGTTGGTGAGGTGTGCGAACGACGAGTGTGTGCTAAGGTGTGCGGTGGTCAGGTGTGTGACGAAGTCTATGAGTGTACAGGGGGTGTGTGTAAGAGAAGGTGCATTGACGGAGAGCATGGAGACAGCTGGATGTGTGAGCAAGGAACGGAACGCGGGGTGTGAGCATGCAAGTGGAGTATCGACGTTAACCGGGTTAGCGGTTAGATCGACTTGTAGCCGAAGCGAGCCCTCGGTTCGTGCCGGGCGTTGTGCGCCGCGGGAACCAGCGGGGATTGTAACCACGGCGGTTTCAAAGGGACCGCCGTACGTGATCCACGTCGGGTCTCGCTCCGAACGGTCACGTCCGTGCTCCGCTAGGCGGAGCGGGCGGCCCGGTCGGAAGGGTCGTCACGGCAACCCCTTGTGGTTGAGACGTCCCGGCAGGGCAAGATCGGGCCATCGGACGGCTCCGTGCCGAGATGGTGCGTGGAATCTCGGCCCGAGTAAACCTTCCCTGAACCAAGTGCCGGACGGATCCAACCGCGGGAGACGAACAACCCGCATTCATTGCTCGGCTTTGCGAAGCCGGGCTTTGGAAATGAATTGGTGCACCGAGAGGCTCAAGTGAGTAGACGTGTGAGGGTGGCAGCAGTCGTGAATTGGAAAAGCAAAATTTGTGATTGGCAGTGGTTGGCAAATTTTTGATTAGTTGGGATTTGATGGCAAAATTGGTAGTGAGAGATGCCCGATGTGGAGGGATGGCAAATCCACCATCCCTCACAGCGGGGCAAAGGAGCTATAGTTTTATGGGGTTTGGCAGTGAAAACTAGCCCGGGAGGGTTAGAATAATGTGTAGGGACCTCGAAATGACCATAGGTAACTGTAGATTTAAGAAGCGACATTGGACAGGTAGTGGGGACATAGAGAGGGTAGTTGGATTATAATGACGAGGGAGCGCAATAATATAAGGGGCGACGGGGAAGCGCGTGTTTTAGCAGGGCACCAGGTAGATCAGATGATGCCGTGTGTTTGAGGATCGGAAGTGTATTGAACAGGTGTATGAGTGAGTAATGGTGATTGAGTGTTGTGTTGAGCAAATGGTCCTGGAGGAAGGAGGGTGCAGGAAGCACCAGGTGTGATGGCACAGGTGTGCAAATACAGGTGAGCATGGTTGTATGGAATAAATGGTCTGGAATATATGGAGTATGGAATGGATGGTGTGGAGTGAGTATGGTGGAAACTGTGGAGTGGAGTGGATGGTGCGAAGGTGTGTATGGGGAGGATGGACCCCATCACGAATACCCGGGGAGGGTAGTTTAAGAGTTAGGTAGAGGGAGTAGGTAAATTGTGGTTGGATATTGGCATCTGTGGTGCGTGTGGAAGAATGGTGTTTGGATGGGTGCATTAGTGACGTGGAAATGGCTGGGCGTGTGGCCTGTTAGTGTGTGTAGTTGAATGGGCACTCCGCCACTGTTAGGATGTCGGCCAGGTGACGCCGCAGGTGGGCTCTGGGAGCCGGTAGAGTTGTGGATGGGGCCCGAGGATCCGGAGGACGGACCCGGGTAGCCCAGTGCCAGAGAGGGCACCGAGTGGGGAGAGCGCCAGAGGGCCTTCCCCAGGTAGATAGGTTAGGTAAGGAGCAGGTAAGCTCGGAGGCAACTGCAGTGGTGGAGGTGTGCAGGTGGGTAGACCTGCTGGGAGAGCCACACGACCCAGTCCTGAAATTGTGCAAAGGCACAGGGAGTTGAATCGGGGAGGTGAGACCCCAAATTGATGAAGCAACACAGTTTGGTCAATGGGAATTTGGTTCTTAAAACCGCATAGAGTAAGTTGGCCAATGGTTTGGCAGGGAAAGACCCCGGGTAGTGTAAAGTGTATTAAAGTCATTTAGAAGGTAGTTAGGGTTGAAGTCTCCTCGCACCATCTACATCCACTCACCTGAGGTAACGACGGTGCTCCACACCATGCCATGGTTTGTTGTTTTTATTTTTCTGTGCAAATGTTTGGATTGTGGGACGCATCATGACGTGGGTGTGACATTGTGCTTTGTTGTTCCATCTCTCCCTCCTTATGAGGATTGATAATGAATTGGTGATGGCAAATTTTGGTCAGAGGGATTGTGGTGACGAATTTGGTATAGGGGAAATATAGGGAAGACGAGACAGTAGTGACGAATTTGTAAATGTGTAGGTTTTTGTAAATACGGGGAGGGGCAAGGGGGGGTAGTGTAGGTCACATGTGGGGGGCGTACGGTAGGGACGAGCTTTCTCACTTCGCTCTCCGTACGCACCTCGTTCTGCATTACCTGTTTTGATGTGTACCCTTGTGACCTTACCCCTCGCTCACCTGTCTTCTGTTCCCCTGTCTCCCACTCGAGGACTGTGCTCTCTGGGCACCGAGGGGAGCGTGCGGGAGTCCGCCATTGTGTGCCCGAATCCTTGCAACCAGCTGCCTGCATCCACGCACCACTTATGGACCACATGTCTGTGGCTGAGCACCACTTATGGACCCCACGGGTTGGGGCATGGCCCCTCTGCTGGAACCGGCCACGATGGCTCAGGATCTTGCTTGCGGACCTTGGTGACGTGGCACCAAGCCCACAGGTGAACCACTCATAGTCGGCCCCTGTGGGCCATAAATAAAAAAATGGACACGTTTTGTGCTTTTTTAAATTAGGTCTAAATAGGCCGCCAGCAAGAAGACGAAGTTGACAACATCAGGAAGAATAATGGCCAGCAGAGGGAGCCGAAGAGGAAGACCAGCACCAGGGGTTTGTTTATCTTTTATTATGAACTGTGGTGACTGTGCACGCCGGTGCTTTATGGTGCTGTTTGTTGGTACTGGTGCGTCGATGCAGCGCAGGCTGTTTCCTCCCCCCCCCCCCCCCCCCCCCCCCAAAAGAACAATCACAGGTCCTTGGTTAGTTTTGTAAATACCAGCGTCAATTGTAAATAATGCTCCCCACCGTAAATGTGTAGTTTGAAGACAATTCCGCAATTCAGTTAGCTGTGGGCGTAAATCTGTTAGGTAGGGTGCAATGCAGCAGGGGGACATACTTATTTGTGTTTTAAAACTGTCACACTCAGAGTCAGGTTAAATGTAGAGGGAACTACACCTACGTGTCACACTAAAGTTAAAGTTTTATAGGCCCGAGCCCGTACCTAGAGGATGAGGGTGCAGTGTTGTGGATTTGAGAATTGTTGTGTTTTTTTTGTATTGTTGTAAGTGTAATGAATTGTTGTATATATCACCCTCCGTGTGTAAAGGTCAAAGGTCGTCCTCCTAGTTACTCCATATACATGCACGTAGCCAATCATATACCCTCTTAAATAGTTATCTCCTTATTATATGTAGTTGAAGGCTCTGTTCCCACTAGTTGACACTGCATTGTATCAAATGGAAATAAGGTAGAATCCCCTTTCAATTGCCCCAGAACCTCCATTGCCAACCGCATTGCCAACCGCATTGCCAACCGCATTACCAACTACATTTGACTCCATTACGCACGTGGTCAGCCCGGCGAAGAAGGGGCGTTGCCCGCCCATCGTCATCCGAAGGTGGAGCCAGGAAAGCCCTTGCCGACCAACCAAGGATGAGTGGGTATGGCTCAAGAGGGCGGGGTTATAAAACCCACTGCATCAGCCCCCACCGAGAGAGATGCGTAAGGGGCCAGACGAGAGAGAGAGTTCTGAGGGAAGTGCGCTGGGCGAGAGGCAGATTCTGTGGAGTGTAAAGAGAACTTCGGAGACGCAGGAGGCAGAGGACGAATAAAGCAAGCTGCCGGTGTGAAGCCGAATACATGGAGCTGCCGGCTCCTCGTTGCCAGCCCGGAGCAGAGCTGTTTCCCGGGATTTTCGCCTCGACCCCAAAAGCGTGGACCGGAGCGCGCGCTTGGAGCCGGACCTTGACGCCTACCATCTGCCTGGCCCTTTCTCTGCCTTCCGTGTTAGCCGTTGTGAAATGTGCATCCTCTTCCGCCTTTCTCCCTGGCATCCATCTACCCCTATTCGTGTGAGTGAGTTCGTTCTGTCTGTCTTGTCCCTGGGAATAAGTTAAGCCTGTTTGAATAAGCTAGTGTTGCACTGTGTCTTCTGGTTCTTCCTCCTTCTGTAAATTATTTTCTTATTCTTCCTTCTTCCTTGGTTCCTTTGATTTGTGTAAATATTAGTAATAAATTCTATTTGTTCTTCCTACCTTGCCTTTCTTTCCTTTACATCCGTTTTGCTTTAGTGATTTCCCTCATTGAATACCTGTGGCACGATTTGGCCAACGTTAAGGATCGGGTCAGTTCTGGTTAATAGTTCGTGCCGCGGTTGCTAAACCGCTCGGCAATTAACATCTGTCCGCGGTCGCGAACGGGGTTGCGCTCCTCCCTCTCTGGAGGGAGCGGTGCAGCATCAGGACTCACGTCGGTCAGTCACAAACAAGGGGACTAACCCCCCCTTCTTAAGGAGAAGAAGGCCGACGTAGAGATCCGCAACAATATATATATATATATATATATATATATATATACAGTGGAACCTTGACTTACGAGTGCACCAACTTACGAGTTTTCCGAGATACGAGCCGTCGCTCGGGCGGTTTATTGCTTTGAGATGCGAGCCGAGATCCGAGTTACGAGCTTACGCCACCCGCCACCAGGTGGGTTCCGGTCACGTGGTTATCTTGCCGTGCAAGTATCTCTGCCGTATATCGCTGCTGTTTTGTTTTCGCATTTTGGTTATTTTGGAGCTTACGCCACCGCCACCAGGTGGGTTCCGGTCACGTGGTTATCTTGCCGTGCAAGCATATCTGCCGTATATCGCTGCTGTTTTGTTTTCGCATGTTGGTTATTTTGGAGCTTACGCCACCCGCCACCAGGTGGGTTCCGGTCACGTGGTTATCTTGCCGTGCAAGCATATCTGCCGTATATCGCTGCTGTTTTGTTTTCGCATTTTGGTTATTTTGGAAAATTTCTTAGTTTTAACCATGGGTCCTAAGAAATTGAGTGCCAAGGGCAGTACTGAGAAGAAGAAGAGGATGATGTGCTTGGATATAAAACACGCAATCATCGAAAAACATGAGTGAGGTGTGCGTGTTGTCGACTTGGCGAGGCAGATGTGAAGGCAGCTGAAGATTTTATTATAACTTTTGCCGAACTGATAGAAGCCGAACGATACATCCCCCAGCAAATCTTCAACTGTGACGAGACAGGGCTCTTCTGGAAAAAGATGCCGAGGAGGACGTATATAACGGCAGAGGAGAAGAGCCTGCCAGGCCACAACTTGTTCAGAGTGCCGGCGATAGCTCGCCTTCTCTTTGTGGAAGACACGGTGAGATCCTTAACATCCAACAACTAATGGGACGCAAACGGGGCGCCCAGTTTAGCGGTACACACATTGATGAATCACCCTGCCTGTGAAACACCGACATGACAGGTTATAGCTGGGTCGGGATTCAAACCCAGGCTGGACAGTTTAGAGTCAAGTGTGCGTACCTCCAGTCCAAGCCATCCTGCCAACTTGTATGCTGCATACAGGTGAAATAGAAAGCGCAAGATATTTTTATATATACTGCATATTTAAAAAAAAATTGGTGTGGTTTTTGGCGGGCTGGAACGGATTAATAGCATTTCAATGCATTTTAATGGGGAAATTTAATTTGAGAAACGAGCAAATTGAGTTACGAGCTCGGTCACAGAACGAATTAAACTTGTAAGTCAAGGTTCCACTGTATATATATATATATACATATATATATACAGACATATGTACAGACATATATACAGACACATATATATATATATATATATATATATATATATATATATATATAGATATATATAGACATATATATATATATATATATATATATAACATACATACATACATATATATATATATATATATATATATATATATATATTATTTTATTTTTATTTTTTTTTATTTTTTTTACAGGCGTTTCAAAATAAAGTATACTAGTAACTTAACCCCTCTTGTGCAAAACGATGTCTTTCAGAGAAAAGTATTTATTGTCAAATACAACAAAGATATGGTGGGTATCTCACTTGAGCGAGTCATTGACACCTGCATACATTTACAAAATAGAAAGAGCAATTAGTTTGCAGACCCTCGCCAGGACGTGTTTTCAGTGGTTTAAGGCTTTTGTGTTAAAACAAATATGGCGGCCGAACCACGTGACCGATGAGGTCATCATTCTTCTTTTTTTTCTCCACAAATTTATCCCGAGATGATGCTCAATAAATTTGATCTTGATCGGATGACATTTTGTACTTGTCAAATTATGATGTCAAAATGGAGGCACCGATGACATCATCAAGAACAAATTTTATTCCCCATGAAAAGTTATTTACAATGAGCCATGTCTCAATTTTTTCTACTGGCAACTGTACCCGCCTTAAGGGCGGGGCTTCAATTGGGAGGCCCAAATGGAAAGGCAAAATATCAGAAATTGAAGGCTTTTTTTATTTTAAACAATTTGTATCAACATCCGTTAAATCATATCACACGCAAATCATCAAAATCTAAACAGTATTTGTAGAATTTCAATAAAAGCCACATCACTGTTCATACCGGTAAATATTTGGTGTTTAGTGTTTGGAAAAACTGGAAAAAAATTGGAAAAACAATTTAGCCTATTTTACTCCAGGGGGTCACAGGATTATCCACCCAAAATTTCGTTGCGATCGGTGCAGCCGTTTTTGTGGTACCTGGGAACAGACATTTGGTGAATTATAGTAAGATGCAGCGCTATAATTCACTGCATCTTACTATAAGGTGCAAAGATAGAGGTGCAAAGTTATTCGGTGTTCCCAAGATGGCTCCCATACCACGTGACCTATGACGTCATAATTATCATTTTAACATTCTACAGGTGGAGTTGCACCTGTGGTGAAAATTTCCTGTCAATCGCACCACTGGTTGCAGAGACATTCATATTTATTCTGTGCGGACAAACAAACAGACAAACAAACGGACTCAAATGCAATACACTCTCCTATGGCGAGGGTAACAAGCATTTGTTATACAAGCACAAACAAGTAAACAAGCATACATATTTATTTTAAGATTAGCAAGCACTTCAAACGCAAGTGTTCTGTTCACTGTTGCTTTGGAAACACCCTGTATTACTGATCGTGTTGCATTACTGCTTGGTTAAGGAAACAAATCCTGACTTTTATTGTCTTTTATTGTCTGTCCCCAAAAGTTGGTGGTTGTGCCGGGAAAAGTTTGCCTCGAGTCACTTTAACCTCAAGTTGTGACAAAGCCATCCGAACTTCTACAGAAACCTTACTGCTCCGACGAAACGCATTAATAATCACTGTTCAGTGAAATGTCAATGTAAAATACGTTGCTGTAACATCTTGCAGGCTTTGAATACCTCGCCTCCCCCTTGCACCATCTTCCTCCTTCGTTATTGTTCCCACTTCCCTTTGCCCTTATTTTCTTGCTCACACCCCTCCCTCCACAACCTCCATATTTCTGTCTAACACACACCCACGCCCTCTCCGACCACCTTTCCTCCTCCTTCCTGCATATTACCTGACACACCCTCCACTATCGCCACCCACTTGTGAAAAACAGAATGTGGAAATCCTCAACCCCCCCCCCCCCTCCCCCCAAAAAAAACAAAAAACTTTTTCAATGACACTGATCCACTAAGGACAAATCAAGAGTAGCAGCAAAGAGCAAACACAGGCAGTTTGTCCTCAAGCATCTTTCCAACAATGTGTACAAAAATGCAGTTTCTGGCATTGTGCGGTCAAAGCTGTGGTTTGAAGTCGACAAACAAATACATAACAGCGTACACTTGTTGGAATTCCACGATAAATATTTTCCTCTCTCTTCCTCTCTCTTCTCAAAACCTCTGAACTGTATGTACATAATCCTACACTTAAGAGTTATTAACAACATGATTACATTTGTTGCTATATAGCAAGGAAGTGTGCGTAATGGAAGTTTACGAATAAAACCATGCAACAAACAAAGTTGTTACCAATATGTAAAAGTGTTACCTCTATGTAAATGTAGGCTGGCAGGATGACAAAGAGGTACAGACACTCACCTCGAAGCCGTCTAGCCTGGGTTCAAATCCTGACCTAGGCATGATCTGCAATCCCAGGGTCGCAACGATGTGTGTACCGTCCCTCGGATGGACGACGGGTGCCCCGTCTGCCAGCATTAGTTGGTGGACGTTAAAGACCCCACGGTGTTCTTCACGAAGAGTCGGCAACGTATCACCAGCACTCTGAACAAATTACTAATTCCTGCCCGAAATACTGCTGGGAAAACGACTGCAAACCACCCACTATAATCCTTCCCAAGAAAATGCTTCGGCAGCACCGACTCTCTGCAACAGAGTACTGTACTTCATAATCACATTGTGGATTATGTACTGCATTTGAATTTTCTTATTTCTGCAAAAGTGTTACCTACAGTTACATGAAAAAGTAAGTACACCCCATGTAAAGTTTTGACTTTTTCAACATATTTCAACATACAGCTATTTGATCTTTATATCAACAATATTGATAGATAAAGGTGATATAATATAACAAATATCATGAAACATTTACATTTTGTAGTCCATTGTATAATTTAAATAAACATAAAAGCAAATTTCGCATGTGGAAAAAGTAAGTACACCCTTGGCTACAATAGTTGGTATTGCCCGCTTTGGCAGAAACAACCTCAAGTAGGCGTTTCTTATAACTGTCTACCAGTCTCTGACATCGACTGGGAGAAATTTTTGCACACTCCTCCATGCAGAATTCTTTCAGCTGTGTGAAGTTTGAGGGGTTTCTTGCATGCACAGCTCGTTTCAAATCCCCCCACAACATCTCGATGGGATTTAGATCCGGGCTTTGACTTGGCCATTCCAGAACCCTCCATTTCTTTCTTTTCAGCCATTCCTTGGTGGATTTACTGGTATGTTTATGGTCATTGTCATGAAGCAAGGTCCACTTTCGGTTGAGCTTCAACTTTTCCGACAGATGGCCTCACATTATCCTCAAGCACCCTCTGGTACAATGAAGAATTCATAGTGGATTCTATGATGGTGAGCTGCCCACGCCCTGATGCAGCAAAGTTGCCCCAAACCATAATATTTCCACCACCATGCTTTACAGTTGGTATCAGGTTCTTGTGGTCAAATTCTGTCTTTGGTTTTCGCCAAACTTGTCGACTGGTACTGTGGCCAAATAGCTCTACCTTTGACTCATCTGTTCAGAGCACATTGTTCCAGAAGTGCTGGTCTTTGCCTCGGTGTTCATTGGCACACTTTAGTCTTGCCCTGATGTTCTTTCTGGACAGCAAAGGTTTCCTCCTGGCACACCTCCCATGTAGATCAAATTTGTGCAGCCTCTTTCTAATGGTAGACTCATGCACTTTGACATCAACAGTGGCAAGAGCTACCTGTAGGTCCCGTGATGACATTCTGGGGTTCTTAGAGACTTCTTACAGCATCTTACGGTGTGCTCTCGGGCTGAACTTGCTGGGGCGGCCTGGCCTGAACAAGTTGGCAGTTGTTTGGAATCTTCTCCACTTGTAGATGATCTTCCGGACAGTCGAATGATTGATTTCAAATTGTTTGGAGATCTTTTTAAATCCCTTCCCAGACTCGTAGGCATCTATAACCTTCTTTCTGAAGGCCTCAGAGAGCTCTTTTGATCAAGGCCTGGTGACACTGCACACTTCAACAACAAAGAGCAAACCAAACTAAATGTCTGAGGTTTAAATAAGACAGGTTCCTCCAAGATCCTCTCTGACGATGTTCTAATCATTTGCACCTGAGCTGGTGCACCTGATTCTAATTTTAGGTATTTGAAGTAGTGATGAATGTAGGGGTGTACTTACTTTTTCCACATGTGAAATTTGCATTTATGTTTATTTAAATTATACAATGGACTACAAAATGTAAATGTATCCTGATATTTGTTATATTATATCACCTTTCTCTATCAATATTGTTGAAATGAAGATCAAATATCTGTATGTTGAAATATGTTGAAAAAGTCAAAACTTTACATGGGGTGTACTTACTTTTTCACATGACTGTATGTGCAAGTGGTGCATATATGTGTAATACATGTACTTTTTTGTTACACATTTACATATGCATTCACACTTCCAGGTGCTTTGTATCACATGGTCCAGTGTATACCGACACTTGCGACAACAACTCAAAAGTGAGACATGTACAGACAGTACACGTCTCATGTTTGTAAGCTTGTTAATCAAGTAAGCTCTTTCTAATCGTCTTTTTTATGGATCCCCTTACCCTACCTTGGTTGGTCAACTCATCATCCCCATGCCTTTTTCAAAAAGAAATGGAGGGATATTGTAATCGGCTCCGTCTATCCGTCCGTTACGCTATCTCCTCCTAAATGGTTGGGCAGAAATTCAAACTTGATAGTTGTGATACGAGCCTCGATTCTGTATACAAAATAGAAAAAGAAATAGATAAATAAACTATATGGAAAGAAGTTGCAAGAGCAGTGTCATATTTGGCCCCACCCCTGGGGTTGGTGTGAAAAAGTAAAATTCCAAAAAATGCAATTGCGGGCACATTTTAAAACAAAACTTTGTATATTGCACTCAACATTGGGAGACACATGAAATAAGTGACGATTTTTTGGGATTTGACCCTCAGTTCATTCCCCAGGGATGGGGACTAAAGGTCACAGTTGTCAAAACGGAGAATTTTTTTTAACTCAAAATCTGATATTGGGTCATTCCTGGTGGAAGTTTTTCCCACCTTTCAACTTTGCTTTAGGTGGGAAGCGTGAGGATTTGTGATGGAGCGCCATCGACTTTGCTCTCGTTCTATCTGCGTCGAGTTTACCCAATTGTATACTCTACTTTTGTGTCATCATGCTGGATGTTTTGTGACAATGGCAGAGCTGAGTATTTTGGGGGAAAAGCTTTTTTTTTAAATCATGTCGTGTAAGAAAATAAAATGTGCTTCATCCACGGCTGGTAATACAGATTTGTTACCAAGGCAACAGTCGGTGTAAAAAACGCATTTTCTGCATCCGACAGCAGAATTTGTAAACAACACAACGACCAGAACAACACGTGCAGGATGACTGTACATCACAGATAACGCAAGGATCCGTTGCCTGTGCGTGTGGGCAGATTGTGGGTCCGTGTCAAACTGCCAACACATGGACCAATCAAAAAACAAGCTCGATCCGAATGGCAGGTTTTCATCAAAGTCGATCCTCGTGTAAATTACAGATTCAAATTCATTTGACCGAGGAGCATTGGCTCTGGCTGAGCTTCATCGCACAGTAAATCCGTTGTTTTGTGACAACACGTATTCTGGTCACGTCCACATGGCAAAGACTATAATTTAGGATGGGGGCAACCACAACATTCGGATCGTGATGGATGAACCACTGTAAACTTGAAACAAAACACACCAAAAGTACGTGAAAACCCCAGTACAAAATTTACTATAAATAAGAGCTTACAAGTCCAAGTTTATGAAATATATTGGCAACTAAATAAATTTTAAAAATAGGAATACCAGTGTCTTCCAGCGATCAATACGAGTAAAAGCTGCCCATCACCAATCTCTGCCATCCCATCATCATATTCTTCCCCCACACCATTGGGGCATTGCCCACATGCCAGACACAAGCATGATGGAGTATTTATAGCTCCATATCCATGTCTGTACCATCCGCAAGCAGGAGTATCCGGAAAAATGAAGATTCATGAATGGGAATATATTATGTGTTAAATATAGGGGCGAATTCAGACACCACGAAAGGCAGTTTGGCCCTTCGGCTTTGATGTCACACATTTGTTTAAATTTGTTGGCAGGATGAGATTGGCCTTGAACCAAACCAAAAGCACACTCTTAAATACAGTTATACCATGGAAGACTTTGCAAACACCAGCATACGCAGCACCTGGAAGTGTTCCTCAGATAGATTTAGAAAACATTACAACTTGGTCCTCGAAACATAAACCCAAAAAAGGATTACGAGGTGGACACTTTGTGCTTTTGGAGGGCCTAGTTCCGCCATTTGATACCCGCTTCAGGGGATTACAACAGAGAGTGGGATGCCCAGCTTTCCGGCCTTGCAATCTGATGTGCGTTATGCTCAGTTGGCACTGCACCAGAGCAGTGCAACTTTCAGATGGGAATGGAAGGCAAAACTAGACAACGCTCTCCTGACGATGAGCATCACACACATTGAAAGATTAATGAACATGAACAGTTCAATGAGCATATGAACAATGTGCACAAGCATTGAAAGTTTAATCACGTGTTGCGCACACCCACCGAGGCTGCCCTGGCAAATGTCTGTCCGATCCGCTCCTCCAACAATAAACTGCGGCTGCGGGAACATATCCTGGGGGGAAGAGAGAGCACATTGGGATCTTCAAACACATGAGCCAACGATGGCACAAAACAACAACCCTCAAACCAACGAGGATTGAGGGGAGGCACAAACATGGATGGTTAGGACACAAATGTGGATGATTGGGGACACAAATGTGGGATGGAGGGAGGAGGGGGGAAACATGAACATGAATTGGAGGGGGGGGGGGGCACACCAAAGCAGATTGGGGGAGGGTGGGACGACGCCAAAGCATATTGGGTGGATGGTGGGACAACACCAACACGGATGGGGAGGAGGGGTGACACCAACGCGGATTGTAAGGGCGACACCAACGCAGATTGGGAGGGCGACACCAACGCAGATTGGGAGGGCGACACCAACGCAGATTGGGAGTGCGACACCAACGCAGATTGGGAGGGCGACACCAACGCAGATTGGGAGGGCGACACCAACGCAGATTGGGAGGGTGACACCAACGCGGAGTGGGAGGGCGACGCCAACGGGGATTGGGAGGGCGACACCAACGCAGATTGGGAGGGTGACGCCAATGTGGATTGGGAGGGCGATGCCAACGCGGATTGGGAGGGCAACGCCAACGCGGATTGGGAGGGCGACACCAACGCGGATTGGGAGGGCGACACCAACGCGGATTGGGAGGGCGACACCAACGCGGATTGGGAGGGCGACACCATCGCGGATTGGGAGGGCAATACCAACGCGGATAGGGAGGGCGATACCAACGTGGATTGGGAGGGCAACACCAACACAGATTGGGAGGGGAACACCAACGCAGATTGGGAGGGCGACACCAACGCAGATTGGGAGATCGACACCAACGTAGATTGGGAGGGAGACACCAACGCAGATTGGGAGGGCGACACCAACGCAGATTGGGAGGGCGACACCAACGCAGATTTGGAGGGCGACACCAACGCGGATTGTGAGGGCAACACCAACGCGGATTGGGAGGGTGACACCATCGCAGATTGGGAGGGCAACACCAACAAGGGTTGGGAGGGTGACACCAACAAGGGTTGGGAGGGTGACACCAACAAGGGTTGGGAGGGTGACACCAAGAAGGGTTGGGAGGGCAACACCAACAAGGGTTGGGAGGGCGACACCAACAAGGGTTGGGAGGGCGACACCAACAAGGGTTGGGAGGGCGACACCAACAAGGGTTGGGAGGGCGACACCAACAAGGGTTGGGAGGGCGACACCAACAAGGGTTGGGAGGGCGACACCAACAAGGGTTGGGAGGGCGACACCAACAAGGGTTGGGAGAGCGACACCAACAAGGGTTGGGAGGGCGACACCAACAAGGGTTGGGAGGGCGACACCAACAAGGGTTGGGAGGGCGACACCAACAAGGATTGGGAGGGCGACACCAAACTGGATTGGGAGGGCATCACCAACGTGGATTGAGAAGGCGACACCAACCCGGATTGAGGTGGGACAGCAACACCAACGAGAATTGGAGTGAGATGACGACAACAACACGGATTGTGGTGGGACGACGACACCAACGCGGATTGGGGTGGGACGACGACACCAACGCGGATTGGGGTGGGACGACGACACCAACGCGGATTGGGGTGGGACGACGACACCAACGCAGATTGGGGTGGGACGACGACACCAACGCGGTTTGGGGTGTGACGACGACACCAACGCGGATTGGGGTGGGGCGATGACACCAACGCGGATCGGGGTGGGACTACGACACCAATGCGGATTGAGGTGGGACTACGACAACAACGTGGATTGAGGTGGGACTACAACACCAACGCGGATTGGGGTGGGTGGGACGACGACACCAAGTGGATTGGGGGGGGGGGGGTGTGGGACGATGACATCAACGCAGATTGGGGTGGGACGACGACACCAACGTGGATTGGGGTGGGACATTGGACACGAAGGATTGGGGTGGGATGACAACACCAACACGTTTTGGGGTGGGACGACCCCGACGCGGATTGGTGGTGGATTACAACGCCAACGCGTTTTGGGGTGGGACGGCGACACAAACGCGGATTGGTGGTGGATTACAACGCCAACGCGGATTGTGGTAGGACGACGACACCAATGCGGATTTGGGGTGGGACGAAGACACCAATGTGGATTGGAGTGAGAGGAAGACACCAACGTGGTTTGGGGTGGGAGGAAGACACCAGCGTGGATTGGGGTGGGACGGCGACACCAATGCGGATTGGGGTGGGACGATGACACCAATACGAATTGGGGTGAGACGACGACACCAACATGGATTGGGTGAGACGACGACACCAACATGGATTGGGGTGGGACGACACCAACACGGATTGGGGTGGGACGACGACACCAACACGGATTGGGGTAGGACGACGGCACCAACACGGATTGGGGTGGGGCAATGACACCAATGTGGATTGGGGTGGGTGGGGGGAGAGGGGTGGGACGACAACACCAAGTGGATTGGGAGGGGGGGCGGTGTGGGACGATGACACCATCGCAGATTGGAGTGGGACATTGGACACTAAGAAGGATTGGGGTGGGACATTGGACACTAAGAAGGATTGGGGTGGGACGACAACACCAACACGTTTTGGGGTGGGACGGAAACACCGACGCGGATTGGTGGTGGATTACGACGCCAACGCGTTTTGGGTTGGGACGACGACACCAACGCGGATTGGTGGTGGATTACGACACCAACACGTTTTGGAGTGGGACGGCGACGCCAACGTGGATTGGGGTGGGATGCCGATACCAATTCGGATTGGGGTGGGCCGACGACACCTATGCGGATTTGGGGTGGGACGAACTCACCAACGTGGATTGGGGTGGGAGGAAGACACCAACGTGGATTGGGGTGGGAGGAAGACACCAACGTGGATTGGGGTGGGAGGAAGACACCAACGTGGATTGGGGTGGGAGGAAGACACCAACGTGGATTGGGGTGGGAGGAAGACACCAACGTGGATTGGGGTGGGAGGAAGACACCAACGTGGATTGTGGTGGGACGAAGACACCAACATGAATTGGGGTGGGACGAAGACACCAACGTGGATTGGGGTGGGACGAAGACACCAACGTGGATTGGGGTGGGACGAAGACAACAACGTGGATTGGGGTGGGACGAAGACACCAACGTGGATTGGGGTGGGACGAAGACACCAACGTGGATTGGGGTGGGCCAACAACACCAACTCGGATTGGAGTGGGACAACGACACCAACACGGATTGGGGTGGGCCGACGACACCAACACGGATTGGGGTGGGACTATGACACCAACACAGATTGGGGTGGGATGACGACACCAATGCGGATTGGGGTGGGACGACGACACGAACACGGATTGGGGTGGGACGACGACACCAACACGGATTTGGGTAGGACGATGGCACCAACACGGATTGGGGTGAGGCAATGACACCAATGTGGATTGGGGTGGGATTACGATGCCAACGCGGATTGGGGTGGGACTACGACACAAACGCGGATTGGGGTGGGATTACGACGCCAACTCAGATTGGGGTGGGATTACGACGCCAACTCGGATTGGGGTGGGATTACGATGCCAACACAGATTGGGTTGGGACAATGATGACACTAATGCGGATTGGGGTGGGCTGTCGACACCAACGCGGATTGGGGTGGGATGATGACAACAAAGTGGATTGGGATGGGATGATGACAACAAAGCGGATTGGGGTAGGACAACAACACCAACTTGGATTGACGTGGGATGATGACAACAAAGCGGATTGGGATGGGACACGACGACACCGCAGATTGGGGTGGGACAACAACACCAACACGGATCGTGGGTGGGGATGGGGGTGGGGGGGGGGGTGGGGAGGGAAACAACACCAACGTGGATTGTGGGGGGGATGGTGACACCAACATTGATTGGGGGGGACGGTGACACCAACGTAGATTTTGTGGGGGGGGAGAGGGGGTGGCGACACCAACATGGATTGCGGGAGGGGAAGGTGAACATCAACACGGAGAAGAGGGGTACAGCAACGCGGATGTGGGAGGTGGGGGTGAGGGGAGGGGGGGAGGGGTGAAAGAACAGGAATGAGGAAGGTGGGGGTGGGGGGAAAGAGAGCAACACAGATTGAGGGCAGCAATATGGAGGAGGGGGTTTGAAAAAAACAATACAGTTGGGGAGACGGCCAGCATTGCGGCTTCGTGGGAGCTGCAGAAGCTACATTTCAACATTATTAAATACTAGCAAGTGTACACAGCGTTGCCTGGTGCTGTTCTGACCATGGCATTTTGAAGAAATTAAATGTTTTCTTTTTTTCTATTTTTTGTGGGGGCTTAAAACGCTTTGCTACACCCACAAATTAATGAGGTCGGGGATCATTTAATATCACCTTTCACAAAGCTACAAAGGCTTCGGCACTAACGAGCAAATAAAAAAAATCCCCCAAAAAAAAAAAATCCAAAAGTTTCAAAATCTTTTTTTTTTTACCGAAAACACCCCGACAGTCACTGATGAACCTCCGACAGTTTGACAAATATTCCTTCGGTCATCTCTGGAAAAAATGGCGACATGCAGCCAAACATCTCTTTTTGTGAAGATAATACATGTTCCGTTAAAAAGGACTTCAACGCAGGAGGCCGTTGGGCCCATCAGAGGCTGCACTCGTATTGCCAACTTATGGTTGTTTGTCCGTGCTCTATCTTTTTAAATGCCGAGTGTCAGGCAAGGAAGCAGAACCCAAACATTCTTGCCACTGCAAATTATCTCGAAGAATGACAAAACTTCAAGCCGCGCCAAATCGGGAGTGTAAAGGGGTGGAGAGCGTTACGTGAAGAGGGTGGTGCACACGATGGGAGAGGGTGACTCCAAGACAGGTAACACTAACAGCGAGGTGAGCGCACCTTGGGTCGCACCCACTGAACACCTCGCGTTTTGGAGGAGTGCGGTCCTAACTCCTTGAAGCCCAGCGAGGAGGGGGCGGCCGGAAAGCGATCATCCTCGAAGAGCGAGCCGTTTCTCAAACATTCTTCCTTGAGTTTCTGGTAGTCCTGGCCGCAATAACTGATGGGATTTCCGCAGGTCGTACCCACACCCGCTTTGCGTTGTTGTTGTCGTTCGAGTCTTGCTGTTATGCCGAATGATTCCATGGCGCGATCTCTCGCAACAAACTTCGAGAAAAGAGACAGACAACACCAGAGGAGCGACAATAAAAAGCTGTGCTGGACGATACGTCGATACACGATCGGTCGCAATTCACCGCCCACACGTTTTGACTTTCCTCCCATGCAGATCTACGCTCCTCCCATGCAGATCTACGCTCCTCCCATGCAGATCTACGCTCCTCCCATGCAGATATACGCTCCTCCCTTGCAGATATACGCTCCTCCCATGCAGATATACGCTCCGCCCATGCATATATACGCTCCTCCCATGCAGATCTACGCTCCTCCCATGCAGATCTACGCTCCTCCCATGGAGAGATACGCTCCTCCCATGCAGAGCGACGCTCCTCCCATGCCTGGGCTCATGCATGACTTCGCCGCGCACATGCGAACTTAAGCTCCTCCCTCACAGCTGCTGCCCTTTTCATACATTACTGGTCATGACACTCACTGTAAATATTATGATTAAGATTATTTTGCGGCTGTTCAAGAGCTTAAGGTAGTTATTTATGTTTTATTGATAAGGTCAGCTCTTTCAAGTCCACAAGATCATGAAGACCGAAAGGACCGTTGTCCGTTGCTCCTTGATGCAACATTCTTTTTTATGCCTGCGTTGACGGTCTCCAGAGGCATTATGTTTTCAGGCCGTCCGTCCATCCGTCCATCCGTCCATCCGTGATAGGTTTTCGTTACTGCGATAACTTGAGAACGGCTGAAGGGATCTTAATCAAACTTGGTGCAGGGATGTATAATTAGGTAAATATGAACTGATTCGATTTTGGGGTCACGAGGTCAAAGGCCAAAGGTCAGAGATCATGTTAGGTAAAAATCCTGTTACCGCGATAACTTGTGAACCAGTGATGAGATTCTGACCAAATTTGGTACACTTATGTAAAATGATGTAAAGATGAACTGGTTAGACTTTGGGATCAAGAGGGCAAAGGTCAAATGTCAAAGTCTGAAATATGTCTATAACTTGAGAGCGGCTGCAGTGATCTCATTCAAACTTGGTACAGGTATGTATATGATGTAAAGATGATGTTATGATGTTATAAAATGATGATGTTATAAAATATGATGTAAAAAAAAAAGAAAAGCAAAAAAAGCCTAGGCTGTAGCGGTTACCGGAAGCATGACACAATTACCATGCACCGGCCGATGACGCAACCGGCGAGCGGTCACATGTCCGGACTCGCCCGGGCGTGTCCAGACTTGCCTTTCTCGGGCGAACACTTGCCTTGCATACCACGCCCCAACGAGAGGCGTGACTTACCTATTTTGCAAACCACGCCCCGCCTGAGAGGCGTGGCTTTTGTGTGTTCAATTTGCGATAGAAATTGCCGCCCGTTCGAGGGGCGGATTCAGTGTGCTTTTAAGTTCTTTGGTTTTGAGCTAAATAAATAGCTCGGTGAAACTTCGTTCCTGTGTCGTCCATTTTGTCTGGCTTTATCGTGCGAGCACAGCTCCCACAATTGGTGACCCCTTTCTAAGAACACGGCGATGGAGTCAGCTGCAGCTTTGAAGCTCCCGGGCTTCTGGGAGTCGCACGCGGCCGTTTGGTTTGCTCAAGCGGCTTCTCAATTCGCCCTGCGGAAAATTACGGAGGACACGATGCGCTACCACCATGAGGTCTCTGCGCTCACCGCCTCCTCCGTGGCCCGGGTCCTGAGCTTCCTCCAGCACCCGCCGAACGCCGACAAATACGGCGCGCTCAAAGGCCTACTCCTCGGTGCGTTTGGACTCATGGAGACCGAACGCGCACGGCAACTACTACACCTCCCGGAGCTGGGCGAGGCCCATCCATCCGAAAGCATGGACCACAGGCTTGCTCTTCTCGGTGACCACAGCCCGGACTTCCTCTTCCGCGAGCTGTTCCTCCAGCGGCTACCCAGGCAGGTACGGTTAGCTTTGGCTAATTCGCCCATCACGGACCCTCGCGCCCTGGCCAAGGAGGCCGATAATTTTTTCTCGGCCAGGCGACATGTCAGAGCGGCCGCCTGGGACCCTGGGCCGACCGAGGCAACGCCCGCGCCACGACCGGCGCCTCCACCGGCCGAGTCCACGCCACTGACAGCAGCGGCCGCCGCGACGCCCCGTCGACCGAACCCGACGCGACCGCCGGAGCCTCCACCAGAGCGGGCCATGTGCTATTACCACGCCAGGTTCGGGCAGAAGGCCAGAACGTGCCGCCCACCGTGCACTTTGGGCAGCTCGGGAAACGACCATGCCGGCGCTCGCTGCCTGCCATGAGCGTCGGCCATTCAGGCAGCCTTCTGTTTATCACGGACACGGAGTCTGGGCGGCGTTTTTTGTGTGACACCGGCGCTCAGCTGAGCGTGATACCCGCCTCGGTGCAGGACAAACAGGCCGCCCTATGCAGCCCCGTCTTGGTCGCCGCAAACGGTTCCTCCATCCGCACCTTCGGTTCGCGCAGCGTCGCATTCTGCTTCGGGGGCCAGCGCTTCAGGTGGGACTTCATCACGGCGAACGTGCCCATGGCCTTGCTGGGTGCAGATTTTCTTTGTGTGCATGGACTTTTGGTCGACGTCAAACGGCGTCGGCTCATCAACACGGAGACCTTCAGCTCGCTCGCTTGCTCATTGAGCGGCTCCGCTCCGACCAAGCTAGCCTGCGCGCTCCCGGCCGTGGACGAGTTCACCCGCCTACTCGCCGAGTTTCCCGCCCTCACGCAGCCGACGTTTTTGGCCGTCGCCGTCAAGCACGGCGTCGAACACCACATCCTGACCACAGGTCCACCGGTCTACGCCAGGGCTCGCCGCCTCGACCCGGCTATGCTCGCCATGGCGAAGGCGGAATTCGACGCGCTGGAGCCATTGGGCATTGTGCGGCGCTCGAATAGCGCGTGGGCCTTGCCCCTGCACATCGTGCCCAAACCGGGTGGCGGATGGCGACCATGCGGCGATTACCGCCGCCTCAACGACGCCACCACCCCCGACCGGTACCTGATACCACACATACAGGACTTTTCCACCCGTTTGGCGGGGTGGGTGGTCTTCTCCAAGGTCGACCTTATTCGAGGCTACCACCAAGTACCTGTCCGGCCGGCCGACGTTCCGAAGACAGCTGTAATTACACCTTTTGGCCTCTTCGAGTTCCTCCGAATGCCGGTCGGCCTTAAGAACGCGGCCCAGGCCTTCCAGCGGCTGATGGACAGTGTGCTGCGTGATCTCACCTTTCTGTTCATCTACCTGGATGACATTCTCATCGCCAGCACTTCCCGGGCGGAGCACCTCGTCCTCCTGCGCACGCTTTTCGAGCGCCCCGGCCAGCACGGCCTCATCATCAAGCCGGCGAAATGCCACTTTGGCGTAATGGCCATCGGCTTCCTGGGGCACCGCATCACGAAGCGCGGGGCCGTCACGCTGCCTACCAAGGTGGAGGCAGTCACAAGTTTCCCGCCCCCTCGCCCCATCAAGGCCCTACAGGAATTTTTGGGGATGGTAAATTTCTACCACCGGTTTGTGCCTCGCACCGCCCAACTCAAGCGCCCTCTGTATGAAGCCCTCCGGGGCAAGCCGGCCAAGCACGACGTCGCCTGGACCACAGAGATGGACACGGCGTTCACGGGCGCTAAGCTGGCCCTCGCCAACGCGACCATGCTGGCGCACCCGGCACTCGAAGCACCCATCGCCCTCACCATGGACGCTTCCGACTACGCGGTGGGCGCCTTGCATGAACAGTGGGTGAACGGGGCTTGGCAACCGCTGGCCTTCTTCAGCCGGCAGCTTCGCCCTAACGAGCGCAAGTATAGCGCTTTCGACCACGAGCTCCTCGGCCTTTACCTGGCTGTTCGCCATTTCCGCCATCTTTTGGAGGGCCACCCATTCACGGCGTTTGTGGACCACAAACCCCTGGTTTTCGCTATGGCCAAGGTTACGGAGCCGTGGTCGGCCCGCCAGCAGCGCCACCTCTCCGCCGTGTCCGAATTTACAACGGACATCCGGCATGTCGCGGGCAAGGACAACGCTGTGGCCGATTGCCTCTTCCGGTCCGGGGCGAACGCCGTCCACCTGGGTGTGGACTTCGCCCGCATGGCGGGCGACCATAACGCCGACCCTGCGGTGCAAGCCCTCCGGACAGCGGACACAGGCCTGCGGTTGGCCGACATCCCCTTCGAGGACACCGGCACAGTTCTTCTGTGCAACGTTTCCCTGGGCCAACCTCACCCCATCGTGCCCAACGGATGGCAGCGGCACATTTTTGACGCCCTCCACGGCCTTTCCCACCCGGGCCGGAAAGCATCACAGAAGCCCGTGGCAGCAAAGTTCGTCTGGCACAGCCTCCGTAAGGACGTCCGCGACTGGGCCAATGCCTGTGTCGCCTGCCAGCGCGCGAAGGTCCACCGACACACCCAGGCCCCGTTGGCACCATTCGACGTGCCCGCGCGGCGCTTCGACCACGTCAATGTGGACCTGGTGGGACCCCTTCCCTCCTCGCGGGGCTTCACCCACCTCCTCACGATGGTCGACAGGACCACCATGTGGCCGGGGGCCGTCCCGCTGGCATCAACAACATCCGCCAACATGGCGCATGCCTTCATTGGCACTTGGATTGCCCGTTTCGGCATGCCCTCGTACATCTCCTCCGGCAGAGGCCCGCAATTCACCTCCGAGCTTTGGGGCGCGGTCGCCCAGGCCTTGGGGGTCAAGCTTCACCGCACCACGGCCTACCACCCCCAAGCCAATGGCTTGTGCGAGCGGTTCCACCGCTCGATGAAGGCCGCTCTCAGAGCCAGCCTCCAGGACGACGGTTGGGCCGACAGGCTCCTGTGGGTCCTATTGGGCCTCCGAACGGCCCGTAAAGAGGACCTCCAGGCTTCCACTGCCGAGCTGGTCTACGGCCAGCCACTGCGCGTGCCGGGCGAATTCATCCCTGACGCCACCGGCCCCTGGTCCGCGGCTCGCAAACGCTCGGACCTCCAGGAGGCCGTCAGGAGATTTGCCCCCGTGCCCACGTCCCACCACGGCTGCCCCCAACCCCACGTCCCCCCAGCATTTCGCACTGCGGAGTACATTTTTAGCCAGCACGACGCACACCGGGGACCGCTCCGGCCGCCATACGATGGACCTTTCCGGGTCCTGAAGAGGGACGACAAGTCCTTCATCGTCGACAAGCCGGACCGCATCTCTGTGGACCGCTTCAAGCCGGCCCATTTGGACCTCGACCAACCTCCACGGTTGGCCCTTCCTCCACGACGGGGCCGTCCCCCGTCAACCAAGCCCCCCGCCCGACCATCCACCGCCACGCCACCTACCACCCCCAAACGAATCGCCAGGGGTCGTTTCGGCCGGGTCATCAGGACCCCCCTCAAACTGACTCTCCCGGTGCAGGTTAATTCTGGGGGGGCGCATGTAGCGGTTACCGGAAGCATGACACAATTACCGTGCACCGGCCGATGACGCAACCGGCGAGCGGTCACGTGTCCGGACTCGCCCGGGCGTGTCCAGACTTGCCTTTCTCGGGCGAACACTTGCCTTGCATACCACGCCCCGACGAGAGGCGTGACTTACCTATTTTGCATACCACGCCCCGCCTGAGTGAAAGCCCACATAATCATGTTTCTCAGTATAAGAGTCCTTTAGGTGCTTTTTTGCAAACTCCAAGCGAGCTTTCATGTGTCTTTCACTGAGGAGAGGCTTACGTCTGGCCACTCTGCCATAAAGCCCAGATCGGTGGAGTGTTGCAGTGATGTTTGTCCTTCTGGAAGTTTCCAGAATTTGGCATGACATGTTCATACGATGAGGTCCGACGATTTAAGAAATCTGTGGCCCATGCTGCCTCAAGAGAGAAACACCTTCAAGGATTGATGGACAGTAAGGTTGGTCTAGTTCAAACAGTTTCTGACAACTCTGACGCAAACAAAGCATCACCAAATCGACTCAAATCAACACATACACGAGCCTTGCTTGCACATATTCACAGACTATCTTCCTGGAGTTCATGCATTGAGCGGTTGTGACACTACTTCATATATTTATGGCATTGGTAAAGTAACAGCCTTGAAAGCACTCAGCAGCGGAACGTCACTGAAGTTGTTGGGAATGCAAGACGTCGATATGGACGATGTAGTATCTGAAGCTACATCATTCATATCCATGTGTTGTGGCTCAAAGTATGATGGAGACGTGTCAGAGATGCGTTATGCTGTCTGGTCGACAAAAATGTCAAACACGAAAATATCCAGTGCTCCAAAGCTAAAGTCTCTGCCACCCACTTCAGATGCCTTCGCTGAGCATGTCTACCGTGCCCACTATCAGACTATGATCTGGAAATCTTCACTCTCAAGCACGCCGCCTGCAGCAGCAGCTCCTGTACAGTATGGACGGACGAGGAAGGAGGACAACAAGTTGTTTCCAGTGATGTTACCTGATGATGTTTCTCCTGCTCCACTCGAGGTGCTTCAGATGATCAAATGTGGCTGTGCTTCAGCACGTCCATGTTCCACCGGTGGATGTCGTTGTGTGGTTGCCCAGATGTCATGTTCCATGTTCTGCAATTGTCATGCTGGAGCAGAATGTAACAATGATCACACCAGAACCATATCATCACAGGACGATGATGAAGACATCTGAAGGACTTGTCTAAATTATAATGTATTTTACAACTGGGCTAAATGATTGGTTAAATGTTACTTACCGTGTTTAGTTTTAATCTATTGATATTATGATGTATCGGATACCTGTAAATTTTGGTATAATACTCTGTTCATGAACAATGTGATGTTTCATTCGCTGTATGTATTGATGTGACTGATCAGTATTATCGGTAGGTGTTATTAGTTTGGCTGTCTTCGTGTTAGTTTTCTTAAGGACCGTTAATAATAGCTACTGGTGGTTGCCAAGGTTGATAGATTGTACTTACCTACTGAATTTCAATAAAGGAATTAATTTGTGAATAAAGTTTCAAATTTTTTTCTCAATATTTTTAGCTTAGGTGCAAATTTGTTTATTTCTAGTGTAGTTATGGGTAATCTTAGGGCATAAATGGCTTCCTGGACCCTGAAAACATAGGTGTAGACACCAAGATTAACTTTCTAGCACCAATAATAAGGACGTTATGGGGTATTTATGCCCCCCCGGTCCCCCCTTGACCCCAAGAAGAACCCCTGGAGGCATTCCGAACTGTGGTACAAGAGGTTTATTGTAGAAATTATTAATTAACGTGCACGGAATATTTCCAGGTCCATGCACCAAGCCAACAGCTCCCGGCGCACGGCAGCACGACCCACATTAGCAAGAAGCAGGTCGCGATGTGTACAATGCACAAGGAAGCGCCTCGAGGCCATCCACCGAAAATCTTAGAGTTCTTACTGTCAAGCCGGTTATTATACATGGTCCCCCCCCCATCCCCTCATCCCATACTGAGAAATCAAAGGGGTGGTCCAGACAGTGAGGAGCCTTGCTAAGGGGACAAGGCCACAGGGAGAACATAACATGGCTGGGCTGACATAACACAGCTGGGACGCAAGTCATGGAAATGTCATTTATGGTCTTAGACTTCCCTCCAGAGGTTTGGGAGGGTATAGCGGGGGCCAATACTCAGTATTCTAAGGGAGATGCTGCGAGATATATGGGTGCCCCCAATCATTGCCACCACACTCCTCCATCTGTCACTACAACATCTTAAAGATCGTTTTAGTTATCACCCTGGATCCCCCTGGGGATACCATTGGAAGTACTTGGCATTTATCCTCAATTTACCTGGTTCACCATGGTGGTGCGTCGGATCCTCCAGTGGTGTTTGCAGCTCAGCATTGGTAAGACAGTGTAAGCGGCATGCCATCTTTACAACAGAGAAGCAAAAAGGGCACTGGACGTGTTCGTCGACAACAAACGCTTGGAGTTCCAGCAAGCCCCAAAGTACCTCGGTGTATGCCTAGATCGGATACTGTCCTTCAAGCAACACCTAGAAAAAGTTAAGGCCAAGGTGACATTAAGGGTCTCGCTTATCCGACGTCTCGCTGGTACGACCTGGGGAGCCTCCGCCAAGACCCTACGAATATCCACGCAAGCCCTGGTCTTCTCTGCAGCTGAATACTGCACCCCAGCC
Source organism: Myxine glutinosa (assembly GCF_964187855.1). Lineage (NCBI taxonomy): Eukaryota > Metazoa > Chordata > Myxini > Myxiniformes > Myxinidae > Myxine > Myxine glutinosa. The sequence continues at coordinate 156,211,464 of NC_136265.1, read as the reverse complement.
TGGAGCAGAAGCCCACACGTGAGAAAGGGTGATGTTGCCATTAACAACGCCCTCCGCATTGTAGCTGGTTGTTTGAAGCCCACCCCGACATTCCACCTGCCAGTCCTAGCGGGAATCGCCCCAGCCGGCCTCCGACGGGATGCTGCTACCCTCGCCCTGGCAAGGAATGCCCAGAAACACAACTGGCACATCCTGCACAACACCACAACGATAGTGGCGCCTCCAAGTAGACTCAAGTCCCGCCATCCCTACAACAAGATGGCACAAGAGATGCTCAGTTCTATTCCTGAGGACCTGTCTAGAAGCGCATGGCTGGCGGCATCTTGGAAGCAGGTGTGGGAAACGGCTGGGCCCACCCGCATCCACCGCTACATCTGGGACCCAGGAGGTGGCGTCGTAGGAGAAGACCTACCACGCCTGCAATGGACCTTGCTGAACCGTCTACGTACGGGGGTCGGCCGCTTCAAATGATCGCTGTAGATGTGGGGCCTGGCAGACAGCGCCGCGTGCGAGTGCGGCGAGCCTGAGCAGACTGCCGAACACATAATTACCACCTGCCCCCTATACAGACCACCTTCAGAAGCTGGCCTCTTCGACGTAGGACCAGAGACGAGGACATGGCTGCACGACACTGAGCTGGCCATCTGATGATACACGAAAGAGAAGAGGGTCCTCCTATCTCCGTCAAGAGTACCTTGACACGTGCAATGGGCTGGGGCCACATCCTAACCTACCATGGAGTGGGGTCAGTAAAGTGGGGGCGAAGTCCAAGTACCCCAATGCCCCCCCCCCCCCCTCTACCCTTAGAAGCTGGCTAGACCTAGAGAGGAAAAAGGAGAATTACCACATCGTTTTATTAGGGGGAAATTTTACCCAACGGAGCATGCATTGGATTATTGAGTCAGTGCCCTACCGGAAAATCAAAGGATTGATCAACATTCTATGCAAAATGACATTACCGGGCTATAATGAAATCACAGGATTATATAACGGACGATAAAATCACCGGAAAATTAACAAAGGATTAGAAATAACAATGAAAATCACAAAACAAATAATAAAGGAAATCACATCACAGGATTAAATCGAAAGAACCTCACCGCCCCAGGATTATAAAACGGACGATCACATCAAAATAACAAAGGAAATCGCAGGATTAAATCGAAAGAACCTCACCGCCCCAGGATTATAAAACGGACGATCACATCAAAATAACAAAGGAAATCACAGGATTAAATCGAAAGAACCTCACCGCCCCAGGATTATAAAACGGACGATCACATCAAAATAACACAGGAAATCACAGGATTAAATCGAAAGAACCTCACTGCCCCAGGATTATAAAACGGACGATCACATCAAAATAACACAGGAAATCACAGGATTAAATCGAAAGAACCTCACCGCCCCAGGATTATAAAACGGACGATCACATCAAAATAACACAGGAAATCACAGGATTAAATCGAAAGAACCTCACCGCCCCAGGATTATAAAATGGACGATCACATCAAAATAACAAAGGAAATCACAGGATTAAATCGAAAGAACCTCACTGCCCCAGGATTATAAAACGGACGATCACATCAAAATAACACAGGAAATCACAGGATTAAATCAAAAGAACCTCACCGCCCCAGGATTATAAAACGGACGATCACATCAAAATAACAAAGGAAATCACAGAATTATAAAATCGAAATGATGAAAGAAAATAAAATAATGAAATCACGGGATTATATGAAGAAAAATAAAATCCCCAGAAAATCACAGGATATGAGATGACAAAAACCACAGGATTCTGACCAGGCCCGCATCTCGAGGTTGGGAGGTGGGCCACGACTAAGCGCACGCACCGGAAACGCGTACTCTTCTTTCTTTTGGAACGCGCACCCTAACCGAAACGCGTACTCTTCTTTCTTCCGGACTGCACACCCCAATGGAACGCACATTCTTGGGGATCACAGCTCAACGCTATGCAAACGTAGCCACTGATGCCGATCCAGCAAGCTCGGGGTCACCTGGTGCACAGGGACAGGGGGTTGGCAAACCCGGACTTTCCCCTTTCCGGACGCATGAGGTGGTTGGGGACAGCAATTTGCACATGGGGACGCCTCGTTTATCTTCCTCCCGCTCTCATAATACATGATTTACCAACCATTATCTCCCCAACCACAATCAGTCAATGGTGAAACTCACCACATTTCACCATCTTGCTTTGTTGCCTTCCTGTATTGCAAGCATCATTTTTTTGACAACACAAATATTTGTAAACATGATTCTGCATCGCTTCCATTCTAGAAGCGTCTCATTCTTGCAACTTAAATCTGAAATACAATTTTCCTATACACTTGCCTTCTTGCACAATGTTATTCACTCATATCACCAATCATCCTGTGTAAAAAATTATTTACATTGACTCATACCACAATTTACATCATTAGCAGCTGGTAGTTAAATATCAAAATTAATCAACTGGTATTCTCCCTTTGAAACCTCACTCTTATCCTATCAATACCTGGACATACTCATCTTTTTTTCTTTCCCTGGACACGCAAATTTCACGCCAGTATAAATCACTGTTCACAATTATCACAAAATTACAATTATCTGAAAATTACGAAATCGTCGTCAAGTTCTCTAGCTAATCTCTGTCCGCAATCACCAACTCTACCCTCCTTTTGCACTTTGCCCTAGGTTCTAGAACCTAGAGTCAACCATGCAAAGTAAAACATTTTCTTTATGCATTTTCCTAGGGGAATTGCCCTATCAACTCCCCTTATGAGCAATAATTTAATTGATGTGATGCCAAAGTACCTGGTGGAGTTCTGTTCACCTGGTCTGCAGAGCTGTGATCCGATCTGCACCAGCACCCAACGACCTCTTTGATTGGGGTCAACCTGCGTGTAGCAATCTAGCGCAATTTTGTTAAACAAAATTCACAACTTTACATTCATTGGTGCACTTTCCCCCCCCCCCCCCCCCCCCAGTGCAAGCTAACCACTTTTATCACTTTATCACAAAAACAACAGTCCATAACCACTTTCCTTTATTTCCTGCCTTTACCATCAACTTTTACAACCTTTCCCCCTACTTCCTCAGCAAATCTTGCAAAGTCACTCGTCATTGACAAATAATCCATCTGATTCAACTTTCCTTTGTCATCTCCGCACTTTCCCAAAACATTATTCACACTTACTCCGAAGCCATGTCTACAGTCACAACCCAGACGGGTTGTGAATACACTTTCCCTTTACAGGCGCATCTGCCTAGCCATTCACGGATTGTCCACAAGACAATATCACCATATTTCACACCTCAGCTCTCGAGACCACCCAGGGGTCCCTCGAGAGATGCATCCTAATGTTAAAATCACCTCAGCTCTCGAGAGCTCAATTTTAGCCCATGAGCTCGCTCCATGGACTTCATGAACACAAATCGGACAGGCAGACAGGGGTGAAATGGGGGCAGGGGGTAGGGTGGAATCAACAACAACCACAATTACTTTCTGCCAAGCAAGAGGCAAGAGCAGTATCACTCCATCTGCCTTCTGCCCAAGTCCGGCCCAACCCTCTGAGTTTCCATTCACAGACAGACAGACAGACAGACAGTCGAGGCCAGTCACAAGGCTTCCATTTCCATCCGAAGGACATTACTTTATTCGATTGGCGCAGTCTCTTGGTCTGCTCGATTTAACGAACTACATGCAAACAACTAGTTTGTCAACAAAATAATTTGTCCCTCGAAGGCAAATTCTGCCATCCTCATGCAGACATCAGTACCCCACTTCCCCCGTTACCTTTTGGCATTGGGCAGCATCCCAATGCTCTTAAACAAACAGCTTCAACAACTTGAAACAGTGCATTTAGTTCTCCTGCTCCTTTCCCTTACTCAGGAGCCATCATTTTGATAAACATCATTTGAAAAATACCCAATGGGAATCCATTTTGTTCAGGATTGCGTGCTCCTAACATAATACTGGATTATAACCTTCAACCCAGCCACTGTTTCCCCGAACCAGCTTCAACAACATCAAACCAAACCAAGCCTGCACTTGTAAACAAAGATATCTCAGCACACCGCGGCCTTCACAGTCTCAACCGAGCCAGCATTCCCAAAAGAAAACATTTTCGTCTCTTCTTTTTTTCTTTTCCTCAAAGTACACTGTTGTCTGCACATTCCCTAACAACGATTATAGGAAACTTAACACTCGGACTGCAAAGCAGTCCTACCTCATCTCTCACCTCATTCAATCACAAACGAACCCCCAACCCATATAAAAACAATTATTTTTAAACCCTATGGGACGTCTTGCTTGCAGACCCACCACAGGTGAAACCATAGCCTTCACTCACATGTGGTGGGAATTAAACCCACAAACTCACATACAGGAAAACAATTCATATATCACCAACATTCTTTCCTCCCAAATCTTTCCACCTTCTCCACTTCACCTTTGTCCAACCACTCCACCACACTTACCTGTGTCTTCGATAATTTTCATCTCCACCTAACGTGAGTATTTATTACCTGGTTAAAACACACTTGTCTCGCACACCTGTATCGCATGTTCGCTCCAAATTTCACCAATCACGTGCGCTGTTAAATCACTGAGCAGTACTGTGACCACTTCTAATACCAATCCACATGACCTCTTGGTCGCTTTAACATCCAATTGAAAAATCTCATTTAATTGCAATCCTATTAATTCCTACCGTAATTGAGACAAACAAAATTCGATACAAACCCAATGTCAAGCGAATTATTACGCACAGCAGCTCCAATACCTCTTTGATCAATCATCATTTCCATACATGACAGACAGACAGGCACGTCCCTTCACATGACACCATATTCACACTGGACAGAGGATTCACATTCACACTGGTCTGGACAGAGGGTGGGATCACCACTATTCAACCATTATACACTACCAATCTGGACACCCCTGCTTGAGGAAGAAGAAGCCCTGCATTTCCCAGCCATGCGATCCCCAAACATCTCCCAGACACCACAACCGTGTCAGACCCCTGGCCTTGTCAGTCAGACCACAGACCACAGGATAAATATTCTATTTAAAAGCTTACAAAAACCTCCTACCTACTCTACCACACCGCCGTCACCCACCAAAAGAATACTCTAGCCTGCCTGGCACAGCCAGCCCAAACAGACTGGAACTCTTACCACTCTCACCTCTATTCCCACCGCTCCTACCAAATTGGGGTAACAGACGTCTCCATCCTACAACTGCAACCATTGCTTGGTCAACCCCAGCCCATCCTGCCTCTCCAAGAGCTCCGCATCCGGACAGATAGACAGACAGACAGATAGGCTCCACATTACACCTGCAAACATTTGATGAACCAAAATAACAACCGCTAACACCAAATCTTTATTGTCCCATTTCCAGGGAAATCATCCCCCGGTGACACCGCAAGTTGACCATCATCAAAGCACAAAACACAGAGGGAAGTAAGAAGACCATATAAAACGATATAATATATAATATGAATTTACCATATGGAAGACCAACTAAACAATTTACTACCATCCTTATTACACGAGAGCCACTCGACCCGCAGGTGACCCGATAATCAAGCAGACAGACAGACAATCGAAACTGTCTGTCGAAACTGTCGAACGAAACAGTCAAGTTTGCAGACACTGAGGGAGTGAGATTCGACACCCCCAATAGACACCGCGGACCCCACCTTGGTCCGCACCTGCAACTGCCAGACACCCCCAGACGGACACAGACACACCCAGATCATTCCCACAATATGAGCAATTAAAACGTCATTTCAGAGACAGTCTACCAGAACTTCAATGCTGAACTATGGAATCAGCATTTGCGCCCCTGTGCTAAGAGGGGTACACAAGGGGGAGCGGCACTACAACTGCCCTCATCCCCTTCCAAATCACATTCGCAAGGTTCATACCTCCAAATAATTCAACATCACCAAATAATTACCATCATCTTCCAAATAATTCAACATCATCAACATAATTCTACTCCGTCGAAATGCTAAACGACAAGCATCCCAACTCTGGCATCCCACAGCCTTTCTTGGAGGCATGATTCACAATGCAGCACCACCTCTTCTCGGAGCACACCCTCCGCACTTGTGCTCACTCAACACATCACTCTAACTCAGCCCCCACATGTCACCCGACCAAAAACCTCAACCTCCGACATTGTCCCCAACGCAGCCATCTCATCAAGCCAGATGCTTCGATGCTCCCTCGTCACTCGTGTCTCCGCTACGACGCAACCTCGCGATGCATCGCGCACCCCATCCACACATCATTCGCACGGCGCAAGCCACACCAATACCGACAGTTGAAGACCGGACAGTTTTTATCTCTCGGATGGACGTTCGACCCACATTAGCCTTCTCAAACTGTCAAATCTCCAATATTTTCCCCCATCCGCCTGTGGGGCAACTTGTCACGCATTATCTGCCTTCAGAACCACATGCATTTTCATAACTATACCTCCATATCTCGCCCGCAAAGCCTTTGTCCGGAGCATAAACACAGATGCAACGACGCATCTTGCGTCTCCCAGTTGCCATCCGCATCACATTCATATCTTGACCTTGCAACTGTCATTTCATATTTCATCCGCTCACGACAACTAAACCAGCGCTCCATCATATTCCCGGCACAGCGAGAGACCTCATTCACACTGTACTCCATTCACTGTATGGGCAGGGCTTCCGGCGAGACCGGAAATTCTCCACTCAACTATACCGACCGTTGAAAACCAATGCATTATATATATACTATACGTTGCTATCGACGTTTATTCAGCATTTCCCTTCATAATTCCATTATAAACAACGTATTTCTTGTGGCATTGCATGGCAGGAGTCACAGGTTCCCAGTACACCGACATGGCATCCAGTACACTGCATGAAACATCTTGCTGGCAAGGCAATGACGACTCGTGTGTAGCAAAATCGAAGTGGCCATCTCATCAGATGGCCCAAAATGCATTTGGGCACACATCCTCCAAGCAACCTCATAGCAGGGTCCTTTTCCTTACTCACGCATATTTCTGTTTCATAATGCGCCTGTGCCCACGATCGTGGAAACACCACGCACCAGTTCGCAGGTTTCCCGGTCGGCATTCTCGCTCACCATTCCAGGCTCACGGTGTTCATAGAGGTGCAGCTCAACAAACACCTGGCTGCATCATTTTCTTTCTCTCAGTCTGAGCCCTTAACTTCAGTTGTTCACAAAGGTGCAACCACCCGACGGCTGGTTGCATCATTTTTTCCATAACTCACTCGTTCTAATCATTGTACCTGGCTCATTATAATCCTATTTTGGTTGGCTTCGGCCATCCTCGTGCACCAAATTGCCGTGCACGGAATCTGAGATAGGCGTTCCCTCGTCTCGCTTCGCGAGGCCCCGCGCGGTCGTCATGACGACTGGCCTGCACGTCGGGTTCATGCGCTCACGGCGGGGTTCCCACGCGTTGGACATTAAATCATTCTAGTTTTTCAGATCTGAATAACAAACCCCGACATACATTAATCTCCCATAACGACAATGTCTTATTCTTTCTTCGCAACCCGTTAGCTTAAACGGGGGCCTTCATTGGCTCCCCAACTGACGGGTGCACATCATTCCAAAGAGAAAAAACGTCTTCCCAAGTCCTCCGAAGAGAGTGCTCTCGACTTTCTCACAAGTCGACTTACTTCCCTCTCTTTGGTCTAAGCAGAATGTCTCGAACTGACTGCAACATTCTGCCGGACTCTAACGGTGCACGAGCGTCCAGGTTTTCTCCCAATCTCCCCACCAGAGCGCTCCCAGCGCAGCGCGACTGGGTATTCAGGCTCTCAAAGCCTGAATGCCCGCACCGGTGTCTCTAACCATGCTCCGCAAACCGTTAGCTCTACGGGCGGCCCTTCTCCGGCCTTCCCCGCTGACGGATGCCCTTCCCGACGATACCTTTGTGTCGTCGGGCTAGGCCCTCCAAGGGAGCATTCCGACTTCCTTTCAGGTCGGCCTCCTTCCCCTTGTACCATGGACGAGGTGTTTTTGGAGCACGTACCCAAGTACGCCACCACCCAACACTCTCGCCGGGCCTACCCATGTCCGAATGTGGGCCACGTCCGGCCACTTCCCAACGTTCGCGACATGTCAAGTGTCCAAGCCGTTGGCCTCCTGGTACACTCTCCCCCCTGCTCAGGCATAAGCACTTTTACCTCCCATAACAAACCTCAGCACACATTTCGCTCCCCTTACTCTTAGTTCTTGGATCTGTGCCGGAAATTAGCCAAGACTGGCCCCTTCCCTCGGCGGCAGCAAAAGGTCACTGATACTGCGAGAAAGATCTCACCTTTTAGGGGGTCCCTCGACCTTGCTGCCACCGAGTCAAAGAACCGTCTCTCTCCCCTCCGGACAAGATCCTGTCCATGACGCCAGCTGTGGTGACAGCGATGCCCCCCCCCCCCCCGGTCCCCTCCTTGACCCCAAGAAGAACCCCTGGAGGCATTCCGAACTGTGGTACAAGAGGTTTATTATAGAAATTATTAATTAACGTGCACGGCCGATTTCCAGGTCCATGCAGATTCCATGCAGATTTTACAGGTCCATGAAGATTTCCAGATTTCCAGGTCCATGATTTCCAGGTCCATGCCAAGCCAACAGCTCCCGGCACATAGCAGCACCACCCACATTAGCAAGAAGCAGGTCGCGATGCGGACAATGCACAAGGAAGCGCCTCGAGGCCATCCACCGAAAATCTTAGAGTTCTTACTGTCAAGCCGGTTATTATGCATGGTTCCCCCCCCCCCCCCCCTCCCCTCATCCCATACTGAGAAATCAAAGAGGTGGTCCAGACAGTGAGGAGCCTTGCTAAGGGGACAAGGCCACAGGGAGAACATAACATGGCTGGGCTGACATAACACGGCTGGCCCCCAATCATTGCCACCGCATAGACACCAAGATTAACTTTCTAGCACCAAATAATAAGGAAGTTATGGGGTATTTATGATCGGCGACATTGTTACCCGGTGGCAATTTTGTTTTTGGCCCATAAAATATTTTCCCCAAGGCTGCCAAAGTGGCACCCGGCTGATTCCTGCTCAGGACATGCCATCCATACCTCGAAACACGCTTGGGCTCCCCAATCCCATTTGGCAACTGGACTAATTGTTGAAAAGCTGTTCAGTACATTCTTCAGCATGGAGATGTTAACAGGAAATTAACTTATGAAGGGTAAAGACCCCAAGGCACTTTTCACGGAGTGGGGGAGTTATCGCAGGCATCCTGAATGAGTTTTTTTAAACCCTGCTCCAAGATCCAGGCTATGGGACACTGCACATCAGTGGGATTGCATTTGCTTTGTTCATAAAACTTTTGAAACACCCACTCTGGGTTGAGGGGGAGCGAAAGGGGGAGATCATTGGTGCCGAGAAATCCACCATACGTAACAAGTCATCCGCTATTTGTGGTGGACCGAAATTCAATACATACAGACAATTTTCTAGAAACCTATTGATCTCAACATCATGAAGTTACATTAATAAGTAATAGTAATAATGAAGTTACTAGCTCGTTAAATAGTGACGTTCCCACCATCATTTACTTATCTGCTCAGAATTCGTTTTTTGTTTTTAACGCCGCGAGGTGCCAGCAGGGGGCGCTGCATCTCGGCACAAGGGGATATAAAGCCGTCACTGCCTTCAGCACCTGACTTTGTGGATGTTAGGCTGCTGGGCCATAGAGGTTCACGGTTCACGTTTCACGTTTCACGTTTCACGGTTCACGCGTGTAAAGAAAAATGGACAAACGTAGTATGACTTGCTCTGGGCCATAGAACGCCTTTCATGTTTCACGTTTCACGTGTCACGTTTCACGCGTGAAAGGCGGAATGAACATGCACACTTTTTCTATGCGTGAAAACGGAGATCTCGGTCGACCTGATTATTTTTAGACTGACATCCGGGCAAAACTTCCGAAACAAAATGGACGACTACCGAGAACAGTTGATCGAGTTAGTGAGAGCAAGGCCCCTGCTGTGGGATCCGCGTGTGGCGGATTACAAAGACAAGGACCAGAAGGCACAAGTTTGGGAGAACTTGAATGGGCGTCTGAATTCACCGACAGGTTAAGGTTTATTGTTTTCGGGTGTGTGCGCGTGTGTGTTTGTTTAATTGTGTGTGTGTGTGTGTGTGTGTGTCAATGTGTGTGTGTATGTGTGTGTGTGTGTGTCAGTGTGTGTGTGTGTGGTTGTTTAATTGTGTGTGTGTGTGTGTGTCAATGTGTGTGTGTGTGTATGTGTGTTTGTGTGTGTGTCAGTGTGTGTGTGTGTGTGAGAGAGAGAGAGAGAGAGAAAGAGAGAGAGAGAGAGAGAGAGAGAGAGAGAGAGAGAGAGAGAGAGAGAGAGAGAGAGACAGACAGACAGACAGACAGACATACAGAGTGAATGAGACAGTGATAAAGACAGAGACAGAGTGAGAAGTTGTTCGGTGGAATTCACCACGGGTTTCTCTCAGAAGGAAGTGCTCTCGGCTCCAAATTCTGTGCCTTTTTCTCTTCCTCCGTCTTAGTAGAAGCAGAATGAGGCAATCTTCTTCATCCGAAGAGTCCATGTTGACGGTTACTCGGCCAAAGCAGAACTGGCGCGCAACACGTGAACAGCCAAGCGTGAAATCCTATGGCCCAGGGTCCGATTGTCCACGCAACGTGAACCTTGAAACGTGAAACGTGAAACGTGAACCGTGAACTTCTATGGCCCAGCAGCCTAAGGTGCACATCGGGGTTGTGGAGCCCGACGCCAAAGGTCACTTCTAGCGCCCCACAGCCACTGTCATACTCAGGAATTTCTATTGGGGGCATAGAGAAAGAGCTCGAAGATTCTCCAGCAGCAGAGGTGAGCTCCCCTCCTCTTTCCAAAGAACACCGTGGGATCTTTAGCGTTCACCAACTTTAGAGGCCACTCCCCACGTTTTACCCTTTTGTTCAGAGTGAAGACCCCTCGAGTGCAGCATCGTCTTCACTTTTCCCTCACAAATCTGTCCTCACCATACCTCATACGTCATGGCGTATCTTGCGTGCACATGAGCCGAGCTGAGGAAACTCTACCCGTGAAAGCGAGAAAAAAATGAGGAATTATCGTCAGATGGTCGCACACATTATAAAAAGGGTGAAATTAGAGAAAAGTGTGGATTCCAACACTGATCTCTGCACTGACTGTATAGCAGGGGAAGCTCATTTTCTGAAGCCATTTATCCGCCATCTTTGCTCTCCCATGAGTTCCGCACGCTGGATCATAATTCGTAACGAAGGTGAATGTCACTTCCGGATGAAATGTGATTCCTCTTCTTCTTTGATGACGCCTGTCGCGGTTTTTACAACCGTCAGCAGCACACGATGGCATTTCATAAATATTACAACAATGCTTTCTTCAACCTGGAAATTAGGACTAAAATCAAGTCGGAATGGAATAAAATCAGGTAGGAAGGTGGAATTTTCAAAGGAAATCTGCACCTTGAAGTTTGTATTTGTATTGACGCAAACTGGATTTTCCATGTTGTGGTAGAAATAATATGGTGCATCGAGAAGTAAAATGGTGAATGGAGAAATAATATGGCGGATAGAGAAGTAAAATGGTGAATGGAGAAATAATATGGTGCATCGAGAAGTAAAATGGTGAATGGAGAAATAATATGGCGGATGGAGAAGTAAAATGGTGAATGGAGAAATAATATGGTGCATCGAGAAGTAAAATGGTGAATGGAGAAATAATATGGTGCATCGAGAAGTAAAATGGTGAATGGAGAAATAATATGGTGCATCGAGAAGTAAAATGGTGAATGGAGAAATAATATGGTGCATCGAGAAGTAAAATGGCGAATGGAGAAGTAAAATGGCGAATGGTGAAGGAATATGGCGAATGGAGAAGGAATATGGCGAATGGTGAAGGAATATGGCGAATGGAGAAGGAATATGGTGAATGGAGAAGGAATATGGCGAATGGAGAAGGAATATGGCGAATGGAGAAGGAATATGGCGAATGATGAAGGAATATGGCGAATGGAGAAGGAATATGGCGAATGGAGAAGGAATATGGCGAATGGAGAAGGAATATGGCGAATGGAGAAGGAATATGGCGAATGGAGAAGGAATATGGCGAATGGAGAAGGAATATGGCGAATGGAGAAGGAATATGGCGAATGGAGAAGGAATATGGCGAATGGAGAAGGAATATGGCGAATGGAGAAGGAATATGGCGAATGGAGAAGGAATATGGCGAATGGAGAAGGAATATGGCGAATGGAGAAGGAATATGGCGAATGGAGAAGGAATATGGCGAATGGAGAAGGAATATGGCGAATGGAGAAGGAATATGGCGAATGGAGAAGGAATATGGCGAATGGAGAAGGAATATGGCGAATGGAGAAGGAATATGGCGAATGGAGAAGGAATATGGCGAATGGTGAAGGAATATGGCGAATGGAGAAGGAATATGGCGAATGGAGAAGGAATATGGCGAATGGTGAAGGAATATGGCGAATGGAGAAGGAATATGGCGAATGGAGAAGTAAAATGGCGAATGGAGAAATAATATGGCGGAAGGAGAAGTAAAATGGCGAATGGAGAAGTAAAATGGCGAATGGAGAAGTAAAATGGCGAATGGAGAAGGAATATGGCGAATGGAGAAGTAAAATGGCGAATGGTGAAGGAATATGGCGAATGGAGAATGAATATGGCGAATGGAGAAGGAAAATGGCGAATGGAGAAATAAAATGGCGAATGGAGAAGTAAAATGGCGAATGGAGAAGTAAAATGGCGAATGGAGAAGGAATATGGCGAATGGAGAAGGAATATGGCGAATGGAGAAGTAAAATGGCGAATGGAGAAGGAATATGGCGAATGGAGAAGGAAAATGGCGAATGGTGAAGGAATATGGCGAATGGAGAAGGAATATGGCGAATGGTGAAGTAAAATGGCGAATGGAGAAGGAATATGGCGAATGGAGAAGTAAAATGGCGGATGGAGAAGTAAAATGGCGAATGGACAAGTAAAATGGCGAATGGAGAAGGAATATGGCGAATGGAGAAGTAAAATGGCGAATGGAGAAGGAATATGGCGAATGGAGAAGTAAAATGGCGAATGGTGAAGGAATATGGCGAATGGAGAAGGAATATGGTGAATGGAGAAGTAAAATGGCGAATGGAGAAGGAATATGGCGAATGGAGAAGGAATATGGCGAATGTAGTAGGCTTCGTAGGCTTCGTAGGCTTAAGTAGGCTTCGAGTAAAGCTTACGTGTCCGCCATCTTGGATTTATTGAAATCCAAGATGTTGAAGCCTCCAGGGCATGAATTACTGTGTTATTACATTTTTTATGTTGAAGGCTCCAGTCACAGACTATATAGTCTTCATCGAGGCCAGGCCTACGCCGAGTGCATGCCAAGTTCAAGTTTCATGTTGATCAAGTACATTGTCCTTGTTGCGAGTCTCATATTATTTTATGACATATGTTACATTTATGACACATGACACATTTTGACACATCATCATTACATCACATCATACATTTGATGTATGATGACACATCATACATTTTGATGTATGACACATCATACATTTTATGACACATGTAACATATTACATATGTTACATTTTGGTTTCAGACCAGGTCACTCCACTCTGGACATGCTGCTTCTGCTGTCTCAACAATGGATGGAGGTCCTCAATGCCAAAGAGGAAATTAGAGCTGTCTCCCTCGACATATGCCAGGAATTGGATTTATGCCAGGAAGAGGAATGACAGACGCGCTTTTCATTGTGAGGCAGTTGCAGGAGAAGTACATGGAGAAGAGGAAGAAGTTGTTTCTTGGGATTGTTGATCTGGAGAAAGCATTCGATCGGGTTCCACGCAAAGTATTGACATGGGCGTTGAGGAAGATAGGAGTGGAGGAATGGTTGATCAGAGTAGTGATGGCAATGTACAAAAGAGCGCGCACAGCTGTAAGGACGAAGGACGGGAACAGTGGTGAGTTTGAGGTGAAGGTGGGAGTGCATCAGGGGTCGGTACTAAGTCCACTACTATTTGTAGCTGTGATGGAGGTGCTGGCTCAGAACGTAAAGGAGGGTTTACCATGGGAGTTGTTGTATGCAGATGATCTGGTGTTGATTGCGGAAAGTATGGATGGACTGAAGGAAAAGATGAACACGTGGAAGGAATGTATGGAGCCAAAAGGTCTGAAGGTGAATATCGGAAAGACGAAGGTGATGGCAAGTGGTAAAGCATGTGGTGAGGTGGAAAGAACTGGGAAGTGGCCCTGTGCTGTGTGTAGGAAGGGTGTCGGAGTGAACTCCATTCAGTGTACAATGTGCGCTGAGTGGGTTCATCAAAAATATAGTGGTCTGAGAGGGTCATTAACCAGTGTGGCAGCTACATTCAAATGTAAGGTGTGCACAGAGGGAGCTGCAGATGGAGGAAATGTTGAGTTGGATCTTGGAGACGGCGTGAAGCTGGAAGGTGTGAAAACATTTTGCTACCTCGGAGACATGCTGAATGGAGAAGGTGGATCAGACTCGGCAACGGTTGCTCGAGTGAGATGTGCATGGAAGAAGTTTCGGGAATTGAGTGGCGTGCTGATGATGAGGGGAGTGTCATTGAAGCTGAAGGGAAAGGTGTATGCTGCATGTGTGAGAAGTGTTATGATTTATGGGAGCGAGACATGGGTAATGAACGTAGAGCAGCAACGAACGTTGGAAAGGGTGGAAATGCGAATGGTTCGACGGATGTGCAGAGTATCGTTGAGAGAGAGGAAGACAAATGATGAATTGCGAAAGATGATGGGAATAGAGCCTGTGATTGATGCTGTGAAGAGGAACAGGTTGAGATGGTTTGGTCATGTGTTGAGGAAGGATGAAAGTGACTGGTTGAGAAGAGTGATGGAAATGAATGTAGAAGGAAGTAGAAGACGGGGAAGACCGAGAAAGACTTGGCTAAAGATGGTGGAAGAAGAAATGCGGGCAAGGGGGTTAACAAGGAGAGATGCAGAAAATAGGGCAAAATGGAGAAGATTGTCATGGGGACCGCAAGGCTAACCCACGCTCTAGCAGGGAAAATGGCCTTTAAAATGCATGTTGTTCCCTCGACATATCACGTGCCTTCGATACGGTCTGGCACCCCGCTCTGCCCACCAAACACTCCTCCTTTGGTATACATGGAAATCTCCACGCATGGCTGGCGGACTTCCTCTCCAGTCGTAGTCAACGTGTGGCCCTGAATGGATTTCTCTCATCTCCTCTTCCTGTTCAGGCTGGAGTTCCCCCAAGGCAGTGTTCTGGGCCCTGTGCTTTTTCTGGTCTTCATCAATGATCTCTCTGACTCTCTTGAAAATCCTCTCTATCTCTTTGCTGATGACTCCACTCTCTGCCGCTCCATTCCTCATCCCTCAGATCGGCAGTCTGCAGCCTCCTCACTCTCTGCAGACCTGGACAAAATCACAGACTGGGCAAACAAGTGGAACATGTCTTTCAATCCTGACAAATCTCACACTCTTACGATGTCTCTCCAAAAAGACCGACTGGACAACCCTCCCATCTACTTTCTGAATAATCCTCTCCAAGAAGTTCTGTCACTCAAGCTTTTGGGTCTCACTATCTGCCATGATCTTTCCTGGGAAGACCACATTTCCAAGCTGGCCTCCAAAGCCAGTCGCCGACTGGGCATCCTCCGTCGTGCGAAGTCCTTCCTTGGCACACCTGAGCTCCTCACCACATACAAGGCTTTCATCTGCAGCTCAATGGAGTACTGCTCTCCCCTCTGGGCTGGTGATCCTGCCTCACACCTAGCTCGTCTTCACGCTGTTGAAACCAAAGTGTTCAGAATCATTGGAACTCGCGATGATGCTATCTCCAAGGGCCTTTCACTTACTTATCGCAGGCAGGTTGGTGGTCTTTCCGTCTTCTACCGACTCCTCTCCGGCCTTGCTCCCCCAGCTCTCTCTGGGCTCTGTCCCCCAAATATTCCTACAGGTCGCACAAGATCTGCCTGCAACGCTGTTATGGTTGAACTGCCAAAATCAAGACTCTCTGCTCACCTTCACTCCTTCATTCCTCTTTTCTCCCGCCTCTGGAACAAACTTCCTCACTCTCTTCAATCCCACTCCTCCCTCCAGGTCTTTAAAACGGCTGTTCACCACCATCTCTTATCTTCCCCAATCCAAAACCTTGATCTTTTCTACCCCTGCTAATTTCACCCCAAATCCACTTTTTTGAGGTGCCGACTTCTTTCCTGGAAGTCCTTGGTGTCCTTGCATTTTATACCTATCCTGACTCCCCCCAGGCCCTCTCCCTCCCACACATCTCCCGATGTCCCTGCTCTCAAATGTTGTGTTTGTGTGCTTCCTCCCCTTCTCTCCCCATCTTGTCGACCGCTCCCCTTTTTATATACTTTGTTTGCTTGTTTGTTTGATTTGTTTGTTTGATTAATGTTAGCTCTTTCACGAGCCTCGACTCTGTATACAAAAAAAAAAAAAAAAAAAAATGGTGAATGGAGAAGGAATAAGGCGAATGGTGAAGGAAAATGGCGAATGGTGAAGGAATATGGCGAATGGTGAAGGAATATGGCGAATGGTGAAGGAATATGGCGAATGGTGAAGGAATATGGCGAATGGTGAAGGAAAATGGCGAATGGAGAAGGACTATGGCGAATGGTGAAGGAAAATGGCGAATGGTGAAGGAATATGGCGAATGGTGAAGGAATATGGCGAATGGAGAAGGACGATGGTGAATGGTGAAGGAATATGGCGAATGCTGAAGGAATATGGCGAATGGTGAAGGAAAATGGCGAATGGAGAAGGACGATGGTGAATGGTGAAGGAATATGGCGAATGCTGAAGGAATATGGCGAATGGAGAAGGAATATGGCGAATGGTGAAGGAATATTGCGAATGGTGAAGGAATATGGCGAATGGTGAAGGAATATGGCGAATGGTGAAGGAATATGGCGAATGGTGAAGGAAAATGGCGAATGGAGAAGGACTATGGTGAATGAAGAAGTAAAATGGTGAATGGAGAAGGAATATGGCGAATGGAGAAGGAATATGGCGAATGGAGAAGGAATATGGTGAATGGAGAAGGAATATGGCGAATGGTGAAGGAATATGGCGAATGAAGAAGTAAAATGGCGAATTGTGAAGGAATATGGCGAATGAAGAAGTAAAATGGCGAATGGTGAAGGAATATGGTGAATGGTGAAGGAATATGGCGAATGGTGAAGGAATATGGCGAATGGTGAAGGAATATGGCGAATGGTGAAGGAATATGGCGAATGGTGAAGGAAAATGGTGAATGGTGAAGGGAAATGGCGAATGGTGAAGGAATATGGTGAATGAAGAAGTAAAATGGCGAATGGTGAAGGAATATGGCGAATGAAGAAGTAAAATGGCGAATGGTGAAGGAATATGGTGAATGGAGAAGTAAAATGGCGAATGGTGAAGGAATATGGCGAATGGTGAAGGAATATGGTGAATGGTGAAGGAATATGGCGAATGGTGAAGGAATATGGCGAATGGTGAAGGAAAATGGCGAATGGTGAAGGAATATGGCGAATGGTGAAGGAATATGGCGAATGGTGAAGGAATATGGCGAATGGAGAAGTAAAATGGCGAATGGTGAAGGAATATGGCGAATGGTGAAGGAATATGGCGAATGGTGAAGGAATATGGCGAATGGTGAAGGAATATGGCGAATGGTGAAGGAATATGGCGAATGGTGAAGGAATATGGCGAATGGTGAAGGAATATGGCGAATGGTGAAGGAATATGGCGAATGGTGAAGGAATATGGCGAATGGTGAAGGAATATGGCAAATGGAGAAGTAAAATGGCGAATGGTGAAGGAATATGGCGAATGGTAAAGGAATATGGCGGATGGTGAAGGAATATGGCGAATGGTGAAGGAATATGGCGAATGGTGATGGAATATGGCGAATGGTGAAGGAAAATGGCGAATGGAGAAGGACTATGGCGAATGAAGAAGTAAAATGGCGAATGGAGAAGGAATATGGCGAATGGTGAAGGAAAATGGCGAATGGTGAAGGAATATGGCGAATGGTGAAGGAATATGGCGAATGGTGAAGGAATATGGCGAATGGTGAAGGAAAATGGCGAATGGAGAAGGACTATGGCGAATGAAGAAGTAAAATGGTGAATGGAGAAGGAATATGGCGAATGGAGAAGGAATATGGCGAATGGAGAAGGAATTATGGTGAATGGAGAAGGAATATGGCGAATGGAGAAGTAAAATGGTGAATGGTGAAGGAATATGGCGAATGAAGAGGTAAAATGGCGAATGGTGAAGGACTATGGCGAATGGAGAAGTAAAATGGCGAATGGTGAAGGAATATGGCGAATGGTGAAGGAATATGGCGAATGGTGAAGGAATATGGCGAATGGTGAAGGAATATGGTGAATGGAGAAGTAAAATGGTGAATGGTGAAGAAATATGGCGAATGAAGAAGTAAAATGGCGAATGGTGAAGGGCTATGGCGAATGAAGAAGTAAAATGGCGAATGGTGAAGGACTATGGCGAATGGAGAAGTAAAATGGCGAATGGTGAAGGAATATGGTGAATGGAGAAGGAATATGGTAAATGGAGAAGTAAAATGGTGAATGGTGAAGGAATATGGCGAATGAAGAAGTAAAATGGCGAATGGTGAAGGACTATGGCGAATGTAGAAGTAAAATGGCGAATGGTGAAGGAATATGGCGAATGGTGAAGGAATATGGCGAATGGTGAAGGAATATGGCGAATGGTGAAGGAATATGGTGAATGGTGAAGGAATATGGCAAATGGTGAAGGAAAATGGCAAATGGTGAAGGAAAATGACGAATGGTGAAGGAATATGGCGAATGGTGAAGGAATATGGCAAATGGTGAAGGAAAATGGCGAATGGTGAAGGAATATGGTGAATGGTGAAGGAATATGGTGAATGGTGAAGGAATATGGCGAATGGTGAAGGAATATGGCGAATGGTGAAGTAAAATGGCGAATGGTGAAGGAATATGGCGAATGGTGAAGGAATATGGCGAATGGTGAAGGAATATGGCGAATGGTGAAGGAATATGGCGAATGGTGAAGTAAAATGGCGAATGGTGAAGGAATATGGCGAATGGTGAAGGAATATGGTGAATGGTGAAGGAATATGGCGAATGGTGAAGGAATATGGCGAATGGTGAAGGAATATGGCGAATGGTGAAGGAATATGGTGAATGGTGAAGTAAAATGGCGAATGGTGAAGGAATATGGCGAATGGTGAAGGAATATGGCGAATGGTGAAGGAATATGGCGAATGGTGAAGGAATATGGCGAATGGTGAAGGAATATGGCGAATGGAGAAGTAAAATGGCGAATGGTGCAGGAATATGGCGAATGGTGAAGGAATATGGCGAATGGTGAAGGTATATGGCGAATGGTGAAGGGATATGGCGAATGGTGAAGGAATATGGCGAATGGTGAAGGAAAATGGCGAATGGAGAAGGACTATGGCGAATGAAGAAGTAAAATGGTGAATGGAGAAGTAAAATGGCGAATGGAGAAGGAATATGGCGAATGGTGAAGGAATATGGCGAATGGAGAAGGAATATGGTGAATGGAGAAGTAAAATGGCGAATGGTGAAGGAATATGGCGAATGGTGAAGGAATATGGCGAATGGTGAAGGAATATGGCGAATGGTGAAGGAATATGGTGAATGGAGAAGTAAAATGGTGAATGGTGAAGGAATATGGCGAATGAAGGAGTAAAATGGCGAATGGTGAAGGACTATGGCGAATGAAGAAGTAAAATGGCGAATGGTGAAGGACTATGGCGAATGGAGGAGTAAAATGGCGAATGGTGAAGGAATATGGTGAATGGAGAAGGAATATGGTAAATGGAGAAGTAAAATGGTGAATGGTGAAGGAATATGGCGAATGAAGAAGTAAAATGGCGAATGGTGAAGGACTATGGCGAATGTAGAAGTAAAATGGCGAATGGTGAAGGAATATGGCGAATGGTGAAGGAATATGGCGAATGGTGAAGGAATATGGCGAATGGTGAAGGAATATGGCGAATGGTGAAGGAATATGGCAAATGGTGAAGGAAAATGGCGAATGGTGAAGGAAAATGACGAATGGTGAAGGAATATGGCGAATGGTGAAGGAATATGGCAAATGGTGAAGGAAAATGGCGAATGGTGAAGGAATATGGTGAATGGTGAAGGAATATGGCGAATGGTGAAGGAATATGGCGAATGGTGAAGGAATATGGCGAATGGTGAAGTAAAATGGCGAATGGTGAAGGAATATGGCGAATGGTGAAGGAATATGGCGAATGGTGAAGGAATATGGTGAATGGTGAAGGAATATGGCGAATGGTGAAGTAAAATGGCGAATGGTGAAGGAATATGGCGAATGGTGAAGGAATATGGCGAATGGTGAAGGAATATGGCGAATGGTGAAGGAATATGGCGAATGGTGAAGGAATATGGCAAATGGTGAAGGAATATGGCGAATGGTGAAGTAAAATGGCGAATGGTGAAGGAATATGGCGAATGGTGAAGGAATATGGCGAATGGTGAAGGAATATGGCGAATGGTGAAGGAATATGGCGAATGGTGAAGGAATATGGCGAATGGAGAAGTAAAATGGCGAATGGTGCAGGAATATGGCGAATGGTGAAGGAATATGGCGAATGGTGAAGGAATATGGCGAATGGTGAAGGAATATGGCAAATGGTGAAGGAATATGGCGAATGGTGAAGGAATATGGCGAATGGTGAAGGAAAATGGCAAATGGAGAAGGACTATGGCGAATGAAGAAGTAAAATGGTGAATGGAGAAGTAAAATGGCGAATGGAGAAGGAATATGGCGAATGGTGAAGGAATATGGCGAATGGAGAAGGAATATGGTGAATGGAGAAGGAATATGGCGAATGGAGAAGGAATATGGTAAATGGAGAAGTAAAATGGCGAATGGAGAAGGAATATGGCGAATGGTGAAGGAATATGGCGAATGGAGAAGGAATATGGCGAATGGTGAAGGAAAATGGCGAATGGAGAAGGACTATGGTGAATGGTGAAGGAAAATGGCGAATGGTGAAGGAATATGGCGAATGGTGAAGGAATATGGCGAATGGTGAAGGAAAATGGCGAATGGAGAAGGAATATGGTGAATGGTGAAGGAAAATGGCGAATGGAGAAGGACTATGGTGAATGAAGAAGTAAAATGGTGAATGGAGAAGGAATATGGTGAATGGAGAAGGAATATGGTGAATGGAGAAGGAATATGGCGAATGGAGAAGGAATATGGTAAATGGAGAAGTAAAATGGTGAATGGTGAAGGAATATGGCAAATGGAGAAGGAATATGGCGAATGAAGAAGTAAAATGGCGAATGGTGAAGGAATATGGCGAATGAAGAAGTAAAATGGCGAATGGTGAAGGAATATGGCGAATGGAGAAGTAAAATGGCGAATGGTGAAGGAATATGGCGAATGGTGAAGGAATATGGCGAATGGTGAAGGAATATGGCGAATGGTGAAGGAATATGGCGAATGGTGAAGGAATATGGCGAATGGTGAAGGAAAATGGCGAATGGTGAAGGAAAATGGCGAATGGTGAAGGAATATGGCGAATGGTGAAGGAATATGGCGAATGGTGAAGGAAAATGGCGAATGGTGAAGGAAAATGGCGAATGGTGAAGGAATATGGCGAATGGTGAAGGAATATGGCGAATGGTGAAGGAAAATGGCGAATGGTGTAGGAAAATGGCGAATGGTGAAGGAATATGGCGAATGGTGAAGTAATATGGCAAATGGTGAAGGAATATGGCGAATGGTGAAGGAATATGGCGAATGGTGAAGGAAAATGGTGAATGGAGAAGGACTATGGCGAATGAAGAAGTAAAATGGTGAATGGAGAAGGAATTTGGCGAATGGAGAAGGAATATGGCGAATGGAGAAGGAATATGGCGAATGGAGAAGGAATATGGTGAATGGAGAAGGAATATGGCGAATGGAGAAGGAATATGGTGAATGGAGAAGGAATATGGCAAATGGTGAAGGAATATGGCGAATGGTGAAGTAAAATGGCGAATGGTGAAGGAATATGGCGAATGGTGAAGGAATATGGCGAATGGTGAAGGAATATGGCGAATGGTGAAGGAATATGGCGAATGGTGAAGGAATATGGCGAATGGTGAAGGAATATGGCGAATGGAGAAGTAAAATGGCGAATGGTGCAGGAATATGGCGAATGGTAAAGGAATATGGCGAATGGTGAAGGAATATGGCGAATGGTGAAGGAATATGGCAAATGGTGAAGGAATATGGCGAATGGTGAAGGAATATGGCGAATGGTGAAGGAAAATGGCAAATGGAGAAGGACTATGGCGAATGAAGAAGTAAAATGGTGAATGGAGAAGTAAAATGGCGAATGGAGAAGGAATATGGCGAATGGTGAAGGAATATGGCGAATGGTGAAGGAATATGGCGAATGGAGAAGGAATATGGTGAATGGAGAAGGAATATGGCGAATGGAGAAGGAATATGGTAAATGGAGAAGTAAAATGGCGAATGGAGAAGGAATATGGCGAATGGTGAAAGAATATGGCGAATGGAGAAGGAATATGGCGAATGGTGAAGGAAAATGGCGAATGGAGAAGGACTATGGTGAATGGTGAAGGAAAATGGCGAATGGTGAAGGAATATGGCGAATGGTGAAGGAATATGGCGAATGGTGAAGGAATATGGCGAATGGAGAAGGAATATGGCGAATGAAGAAGTAAAATGGTGAATGGAGAAGTAAAATGGCGAATGGAGAAGGAATATGGCGAATGGTGAAGGAATATGGCGAATGGTGAAGGAATATGGCGAATGGAGAAGGAATATGGTGAATGGAGAAGGAATATGGCGAATGGAGAAGGAATATGGTAAATGGAGAAGTAAAATGGCGAATGGAGAAGGAATATGGCGAATGGTGAAAGAATATGGCGAATGGAGAAGGAATATGGCGAATGGTGAAGGAAAATGGCGAATGGAGAAGGACTATGGTGAATGGTGAAGGAAAATGGCGAATGGTGAAGGAATATGGCGAATGGTGAAGGAATATGGCGAATGGTGAAGGAATATGGCGAATGGTGAAGGAATATGGTGAATGGTGAAGGAATATGGCAAATGGAGAAGGAATATGGCGAATGAAGAAGTAAAATGGTGAATGGAGAAGTAAAATGGCGAATGGAGAAGGAATATGGCGAATGGTGAAGGAATATGGCGAATGGTGAAGGAATATGGCGAATGGAGAAGGAATATGGTGAATGGAGAAGGAATATGGCGAATGGAGAAGGAATATGGTAAATGGAGAAGTAAAATGGCGAATGGAGAAGGAATATGGCGAATGGTGAAGGAATATGGCGAATGGAGAAGGAATATGGCGAATGGTGAAGGAAAATGGCGAATGGAGAAGGACTATGGTGAATGGTGAAGGAAAATGGCGAATGGTGAAGGAATATGGCGAATGGTGAAGGAATATGGCGAATGGTGAAGGAAAATGGCGAATGGAGAAGGACTATGGTGAATGAAGAAGTAAAATGGTGAATGGAGAAGGAATATGGTGAATGGAGAAGGAATATGGTGAATGGAGAAGGAATATGGCGAATGGAGAAGGAATATGGTAAATGGAGAAGTAAAATGGTGAATGGTGAAGGAATATGGCAAATGGAGAAGGAATATGGCGAATGAAGAAGTAAAATGGCGAATGGTGAAGGAATATGGCGAATGAAGAAGTAAAATGGCGAATGGTGAAGGAATATGGTGAATGGAGAAGTAAAATGGCGAATGGTGAAGGAATATGGCGAATGGTGAAGGAATATGGCGAATGGTGAAGGAATATGGCGAATGGTGAAGGAATATGGCGAATGGTGAAGGAATATGGCGAATGGTGAAGGAAAATGGCGAATGGTGAAGGAAAATGGCGAATGGTGAAGGAATATGGCGAATGGTGAAGGAATATGGCGAATGGTGAAGGAAAATGGCGAATGGTGAAGGAAAATGGCGAATGGTGAAGGAATATGGCGAATGGTGAAGGAATATGGCGAATGGTGAAGGAAAATGGCGAATGGTGTAGGAAAATGGCGAATGGTGAAGGAATATGGCGAATGGTGAAGTAATATGGCAAATGGTGAAGGAATATGGCGAATGGTGAAGGAATATGGCGAATGGTGAAGGAAAATGGTGAATGGAGAAGGACTATGGCGAATGAAGAAGTAAAATGGTGAATGGAGAAGGAATATGGCGAATGGAGAAGGAATATGGCGAATGGAGAAGGAATATGGCGAATGGAGAAGGAATATGGTGAATGGAGAAGGAATATGGCGAATGGAGAAGGAATATGGTGAATGGAGAAGGAATATGGCAAATGGTGAAGGAATATGGCGAATGGTGAAGTAAAATGGCGAATGGTGAAGGAATATGGCGAATGGTGAAGGAATATGGCGAATGGTGAAGGAATATGGCGAATGGTGAAGGAATATGGCGAATGGTGAAGGAATATGGCGAATGGTGAAGGAATATGGCGAATGGAGAAGTAAAATGGCGAATGGTGCAGGAATATGGCGAATGGTGAAGGAATATGGCGAATGGTGAAGGAATATGGCGAATGGTGAAGGAATATGGCAAATGGTGAAGGATATGGCGAATGGTGAAGGAATATGGCGAATGGTGAAGGAAAATGGCAAATGGAGAAGGACTATGGCGAATGAAGAAGTAAAATGGTGAATGGAGAAGTAAAATGGCGAATGGAGAAGGAATATGGCGAATGGTGAAGGAATATGGCGAATGGTGAAGGAATATGGCGAATGGAGAAGGAATATGGTGAATGGAGAAGGAATATGGCGAATGGAGAAGGAATATGGCGAATGGAGAAGGAATATGGTAAATGGAGAAGTAAAATGGCGAATGGAGAAGGAATATGGCGAATGGTGAAGGAATATGGCGAATGGAGAAGGAATATGGCGAATGGTGAAGGAAAATGGCGAATGGAGAAGGACTATGGTGAATGGTGAAGGAAAATGGCGAATGGTGAAGGAATATGGCGAATGGTGAAGGAATATGGCGAATGGTGAAGGAATATGGCGAATGGTGAAGGAAAATGGCGAATGGAGAAGGAATATGGTGAATGGTGAAGGAAAATGGCGAATGGAGAAGGACTATGGTGAATGAAGAAGTAAAATGGTGAATGGAGAAGGAATATGGCGAATGGAGAAGGAATATGGTGAATGGAGAAGGAATATGGCGAATGGAGAAGGAATATGGTAAATGGAGAAGTAAAATGGTGAATGGTGAAGGAATATGGCAAATGGAGAAGGAATATGGCAAATGAAGAAGTAAAATGGCGAATGGTGAAGGAATATGGCGAATGAAGAAGTAAAATGGCGAATGGTGAAGGAATATGGCGAATGGAGAAGTAAAATGGCGAATGGTGAAGGAATATGGCGAATGGTGAAGGAATATGGCGAATGGTGAAGGAATATGAGGGAATGGTGAAGGAATATGGCGAATGGTGAAGGAAAATGGCGAATGGTGAAGGAAAATGGCGAATGGTGAAGGAATATGGCGAATGGTGAAGGAATATGGCGAATGGTGAAGGAAAATGGCGAATGGTGAAGGAAAATGGCGAATGGTGAAGGAATATGGCGAATGGTGAAGGAATATGGCGAATGGTGAAGGAAAATGGCGAATGGTGTAGGAAAATGGCGAATGGTGAAGGAATATGGCGAATGGTGAAGTAATATGGCGAATGGTGAAGGAATATGGCGAATGGTGAAGGAATATGGCGAATGGTGAAGGAAAATGGTGAATGGAGAAGGACTATGGCGAATGAAGAAGTAAAATGGTGAATGGAGAAGGAATATGGCGAATGGAGAAGGAATATGGCGAATGGAGAAGGAATATGGCGAATGGAGAAGGAATATGGTGAATGGAGAAGGAATATGGCGAATGGAGAAGGAATATGGTGAATGGAGAAGTAAAATCGCAAATGGAGAAGGAATATGGCGAATGGAGAAGGAATATGGCGAATGGAGAAGGAAAATGGCGAATGGAGAAGTAAAATGGCGAATGGAGAAGGAATATGGCGAATGGAGAAGGAATATGGCGAATGGTGAAGGAAAATGGCGAATGGAGAAGGAAAATGGCGAATGGAGAAGGAATATGGCGAATGGAGAGGGACTATGGCGAATGAAGAAGTAAAATGGTGAATGGAGAAGGAATATGGCGAATGGAGAAGGAATATGGCGAATGGAGAAGGAATATGCCAAATTTAGAAGGAATATGGTGAATGGAGAAGTAAAATGGTGAATGGAGAATGAATATGGCGAATGGAGAAGTAAAATGGCGAATGGAGAAGGAATATGGTGAATGGAGAAGTAAAATGCCGAATGGAGAAGGAAAATGGCGAATGGAGAAGTAAAATGGCGAATGGAGAAGGAATATAGCAAATGGAGAAGGAATATGGCGAATGGAGAAGGAATATGGCGAATGGAGAAGGACTATGGCGAATGGAGAAGGAATATGGCGAATGGAGAAGGAATATGGCGAATGGAGAAGTAAAATGGTGAATGGAGAAGGAATATGGCGAATGGAGAAGGAATATGGCGAATGGAGAAGTAAAATGGCGAATGGAGAAGGAATATGGCGAATGGAGAAGGAATATGGCGAATGGAGAAGGAATATGGCGGATGGAGAAGGAATATGGCGAATGGAGAAGGAAAATGGCGAATGGAGAAGTAAAATGGCAAATGGAGAAGGAATATGGCGAATGGAGAAGTAAAATGGCAAATGGAGAAGGAATATGGCGAATGGAGAAGTAAAATGGCGAATCGAGAAGGAATATGGCGAATGGAGAAGTAAAATGGCGAATGGAGAAGGAATATGGCGATGGAGAAGTAAAATGGCGAATGGAGAAGGAATATGGCGAATGGAGAAGGAATATGGCGAATGGAGAAGGAATATGGCGAATGGAGAAGGAATATGGCGAATGGAGAAGGAATATGGCGAATGGAGAAGGAATATGGCGAATGGAGAAGGAATATGGTGAATGGAGAAGGAATATGGTGAATGGAGAAGGAATATGGCGAATGGAGAAGGAATATGGCGAATGGAGAAGTAAAATGGTGAATGGAGAAGGAATATGGCGAATGGAGAAGGAATATGGCAAATGGAGAAGTAAAATGGCGAATTGAGAAGGAATATGGCGAATGGAGAAGGAATATGGCGAATGGAGAAGGAATATGGCGGATGGAGAAGGAATATGGTGAATGGACAAGGAAAATGGGGAATGGAGAAGGAAAATGGCGAATGGAGAAGTAAAATGGCAAATGGAGAAGTAATATGGCGAATGGAGAAGTAAAATGGCGAATGGAGAAGGAATATGGCGAATGGAGAAGTAAAATGGCGAATGGCGAAGGAATATGGCGAATGGAGTAGTAAAATGGCGAATGGAGAAGGAATATGGTGAATGGAGAAGGAATATGGCAAATGGAGAAGGAATATGGTGAATGGAGAAGGAATATGGCGAATGGAGAAGGAATATGGCGAATGGAGAAGGAATATGGCGAATGGAGAAGGAATATGGCGAATGGAGAAGCAATATGGCGAATGGAGAAGGAATATGGCGAATGGAGAAGGAATATGGCGAATGGAGAAGTAAAATGGTGAATGGAGAAGGAATATGGCGAATGGAGAAGGAATATGGCGAATGGAGAAGGAATATGGTGGAAGGCACACTTCGGGTGGCTTCAGGACAGCCCGACCAATTAATGTTACTCATCCGATCCAGTTAGTATAGAGATCCGTGGATTCCAATCCAAGACGTTGAAAGTAAAAGAAAGAGGCACAAGGAATTGTTAAATAACAAACTTGTCACCTGATCCTCATCCCTAATTTGGCTGTGCTGTAAACTGAGCTCACAGAATCACATGAATGCCCACAGAATCTAGTTTCTCACAGTCTGAGAGTCCTTCAGGTGCTTTTTCGCAAACTCCAAGTGGGGTTTCATGTGTCTTTCACTGAGGAGAGGCTTCCGTCTGGCCACCCTGCCATGAAGCCCAGATCGGTGGAGTGATGCAGTGATGGTTGTCCTTGTGGAAGTTCCTCCCATCTCTACACAGGCTCTACATTTGGCTAACCCCCACTCTCGCGGGGAAAATGGCCTCAAAACGATCATTCATTCGTTCATTCTACACAGGATCTCTGGAGCTCAGCCAGGTTGACCATTGGGTTCTTGGTCACCTCTCTTACCAAGGCACTTCTCCCCCGATTGCTCAGTTTGGCCGGGCGGCCAGCTCTAGGAAGAGTCCTGGTTGTTCCAAACGTCTTCCATTTAAGAATTATGGAGGCCACTGTGCTCTTGGGAACCTCCAATGCAGTATAAAATTTTTTTGTAGGCTTCCCCAGATCTGTGCCTCGACACAATCCTGTCTCTGACCTCTGCAGGCGGTTCCTTCGACCTCATGGCTTGGTTTTTGCTCTGATATGCATCGTCAGCTGTGAGACCTTATATGGACAGGTGTGTGCCTTTCCAAATCATGTCCAATCAATTCAATTTACCACAGGTAGACTCCAATCAAGGTGTAGAAACATCTCAAAGATGATCAAGAGAAATGGGATGCACCTGAACTAAATTTCAAGTGTCATAGCAAAGGGTCTGAATACTTATGTCAATGTGATATTTCAGGTTTTTCTTTTTAATACATTTGCAAAACTTTCTAAAATCCTGTTTTCTCTTTGTCATTATGGGGTATTGAATGTAGATTGATGAGGGAAAAATGAATTTAAACGATTTCAGCACAAGGCTGCAACATAACAAAATGTGAAAAAAGTGAAGGGGTCTGAATACTTTCTGAATGTACTGTATATACGCAAACACACACACATTTATGGGCAGACGACCCAGGTGACCGGCCCTGGACTCGATGGGGGAGGGGAGGAGTGGGGGCTGCCACGAAGCTATGACAAGGAATAACAAGGAAATTTTACGCAGGGGGGTTCATCCGGCCCATTGTGCCTGCGCTACACCAATAACAGATTAAACAAAAAAGGGCAACAGAGATTTCAGACCTCCGCCAGGACTTGTGTGGTTTTGTTTTGTCCTTTGGGTCCTCTGGGCCTTTTGGGTCCTCAGGGTATTTTGGGTCATCAAGGTTTTATGGGTCTGTTGCTTTTTTAACTTTAAAGGTGAACCCAAATGCTGAGACCATCTCGACGCTAATCCATCTCTTGATACCTTACAAAAATAGATATGATGTCTTTTCCCCATTTGCAATTAAAAGTTGTAGTTATACAAACCGAGATCATATCATACTACACCAATGGCCGAGGGTTGCCAGCAATTAGACAAGGTTTGTCCAAAATACCCGAGTGTGGATCACGTCACAACACAGCACGGACACGGCATGACACAGCATGAACACGTCACGACACAGCATGGACACGGCCACGATGGTGGAACACGACACGGCCACGATGGTGGAACACGACACGGACACGATGGTGGAACACGACACGGACACGATGGTGGAACACGACACGGACACGACACAGCATGACCACAGACACAAATGGCGTCCCGGGAATGTATAAAATGGGACGACCCATTTACATACAGGACACCGGGTCAGCCTGCTATGGTGGGACAAAGTATTCATCAACCATTTGGTCTGCGATGTCCAAATGTGCCTGCATGGTGGCCGTGTACCTGGTCGGTGTCCGTGCCGTGTCCTGCCATATCCGTGCTGTGTTGCACCGTTTCTATTCTGGAGAAAAAACTCATATATCGATAATAAAAAAAAGTTTTTTACTATTTTTATAAATAGAAAATCCTGATAAACCATCAATTTAACGGAAAGAGTTTGTAAACGACATGACGTAACCTCATTAATGAACACTCCACCGACCCAACACTGCAACACTCCACCGATCTGGGCTTTATGGCAGAGTGGCCAGACAGAAGCCTCTCCTCAGTGAAAGACACATGAAAGCCCACTTGGAGTTTGCAAAAAAGCACATAAAGGATTCTGAGACTGTGAGAACCAAGATTCTGTGGTCTGATGAAACCAAGATTGAACTGTTTGGCCTCAATTCGAAGCGTCATGTCTGGAGGAAACCAGGCACCGCTCATCACCTGACCAATACCATCCCAACGGTGAAGCATGGTGGTGAAAGCATCATGCTGTGGGGGTGTTTTTCAGCAGCAGGGACTGGGGGAAAGGTCAGGGTTGAGGGAACAATGAACGGAGCAAAGTCGAGATATCCTTAATGAAAACCTGAAACAGAGCGCTCAGGACGTCAGACTGGGCTGAAGGTTCACCTTCCAACAGGACAATGACCCTAAGCACGCAGCCAAGACAACGCAGGGGTGGCTTAGGGACAACTCTGTGAAGGTCCTTGAGTGGCCCAGCCAGAGCCCTGACTTGAACCCAATCGAACATCTCTGGAGAGACCTGAAAATGGCTGTCCATCGACGGTCCCCACCAACCTGACAGAGCTTGAGAGGATCTGCAGAGAAGAATGGCAGAAAATCCCCAAATCCAGGTGTGCAAAGCTTGTCGCGTCATACCCAAGAAGATTCGAGGCTGTAATCGCTGCCAAAGGTGCTTCAGCTAAGCACCGAGTTAAGGGTCTGAATACTTATGTTAATGTGATATTTCAGTTTTTTATTTTTAATAAATTTGCAAAACTTTCTAAAATCCCGTTTCCTCTGTCTCATTATGGCGTATTGAGTGTAGATTGAAGAGGGAAAAAAAGAATTAAAACGATTTCAGCATAAGGCTGCAACATAACAAAATGTGAAAAAAGTGAAGGGGTCTGAATACTTTCTGAATGCACTGTACATATTGTTATGTCGGTGGGTAGGATATATATATATATATATATATATATATATATATATATATATATATATATATATATATATATACAGTATATATATATATATATATATATATATATATATATATATATATATATATATATATATATATATATATATAAAATATATATATATATAATATATATATATATATTTAGGTAGATCTGTATCGGTATCATGCTTCGTCTGTCGTGGGTAGCGAGAAACACCTCGATGTAAATAAGTAGAGGACCTGTCTAGCCCGTATTTCGGATTAAGTGTGTCTTCGTCCCCATTACGAGGAGAGGGGCATGCTAAATAGTTCGAGGGAATAAGGATAAGACTCCATTGTATGTGAAACCTCTTTGATCATACATGTGTCCCGTATGGCAATGCACTCTTATACATTGGTAAGGCCCATTAGTGCAACACATTAATTAATTCCCCTCCGCCACAATAAGACTGACCGAAAAGACAGACAGGAAGTGGCCGCGTACAACGGCGCCATGGCAGGCAAACATCGTACAAGGCAGGCTGAGGCCACGCCCACCACGCAATGGATGGACACCGAGGGTTTGGTGGGCGGGTCGCACGACTGGTGGGAGGGGACTCGTGAAATGGGAAGAGGCCCAGATGACATCAGAGCATGCCAAACAAGAGACTTGGAGCGACCAACATATTGTCACTTTGGTCTGGACTTTGGTGGTGAACGTTGGTGTGCCAACATTGTCCCTTCTCGTTCTTGGAGTGATCCTGCCCGGATGTCTCTCTTCCCTTGGCTTCTTGCTTTGGCTTCTGCCCTTCCCAGACCTCCCTTCTGCCTTTGCCTTTCGCTCTATTTGGACCCTTCTTCCTTTTGCGAACCGCAAATTACCTGCTGGACGACGGACGTTGGAGTGCCATTGAGTCTCCTCCCTGGCATTCACGTCGAGCGAGGCTTGCGAATGGAGCGGGCGAGACTGGGCCACTGGGGCGAGCGAGTGGCTCGGCCTAGCAGTGTGCGGACGGGGGCGCATCGAGGTCTGTCTTCCCACCGACCGGAGCTGCGTCGGACGATGCGCTCGAGCCGGAGAATTCTTGACGACCCGGCATTCAGACAGATAAAATTCATCCACAAACACGACAAGTTATTTTCGATTATCTTTCCATTTGTGCTGTATGTGAAGTCTGTGCGTGGGGACGTCCCAACCTCGGAATTTCATTCTTCCGTCGCGTTCTTTGTTATCGGGTCCGTAATAAATATTTCTTTTTGTACCATAAATTCTGTGTTCGTTCATGAGTTAATTTCCACAGGGAGAATAAATCGTCGGGGCCGTGAAGGTGAACCGCGGCATTTTCCCCCAAACCCCCCTTCTCGCGTATGATCCACCATCAATTTGATTGTCACCTCGTTAAGCTCGATTCCATCCATGGACGTTCTGTCTTCACAGAGCGTCCACATGACAAGTGGTGTCAGAAGAGGGATACTGACCCGACGGACAATTTTTTTTGTCCGCGGCTGTGATCGACACAGTCGGGCGTACATTGCATTTTCGTCATTCGGACGAAAAAAAATTCATAGTCGGAGGCGCTATCAAATTATTAAATATATATATTTTTTTAGTCGATTGGAGTGTGCGAAACGCGAAACCGCGGTTCGAAAATTTAAATTCTTGTTTTATTCTTGAGGTAAAATATGCGAGCGGGAATCGCGTTAGCCACCAGCGGGGTAATGGCGGATGCGCAGTTGGACCCGCGTGAGAGAAATGCCGACGGGATTTGAAGTGGGCCGAATACTGGGGTGGAGCATAGTGATGGATCTTCCCCCGGGCGTGACTGGGAAGATCATGACTAGGAATCCGGATAATGACTGGGAATAATGACCGGGCGTGACTGGGAATCGGGGCGATACCCGACCAGGTTTGGGATCGATTATATTTAGGAAGATAGAGGGATTGAACAATAAAATGGAGAAGCGATTGAGTAGTAAAATGAATGCTCAGAGTGAGCAGATAGGGAGATTGAATGAAAAAATGGATTCCCAAAGGAATGAATTGAAAGATGAAATGAGGGGAATGAAAAGGGAATTGAAGGGAGATATGGAGGAAATGAGGTAACGAATGAATAACAAAATGGCTGAACAAAACATTGAAATGGAGGAAATGAATGAGCAAATTTATGCTCAAACCGAAAAAATAGATGGATTGAAGGAAGAATTGGAGGGGCAAATTGATGGATTAAAGAGGGATTGAAAGGACAAATTGAAGGAATGGAAAGTAAAATTGATGGATTGGAGGGGAAGATAGAGGGAATGAATGAGCAAATGAATGAACAAGGGAATGGAATAAGGGGGATGAAGGGACAATTGGAAGGAAAAATTGGGGAAATGGCACAGCAGCTGGGGGAACGAATTGATGGCACAGAAGGGAGAGTGCAGAACCAAATCACGGACAGACTGGGGGAATTTGAGGTTAAAGTAGAAACTAAATTGGGGGAAATGGAAAAACCCATGGGGGTAGAAATTGAACTTAAACGGGAAGAATTAATGTTAAAAATAGAGGGCATGATACAGGCTGTCCGAATGGGGGAAAAGTTGGAGGATAGGATTAGTGCAACGAATACCCGAATGGATAAAGCAAATGGAGACCTGGAAGGCTATCGAGGCCGGGTGGATGCCAGAATGTGACAACAGAGTGAGGAATGGGGCCACCTTAAACAACAGGGGGGTGAATTGGCCGAGGAGGTAAAGGGGTTGGAAGCCCGCATAACAGAGCAGGAGCGGGGGTTAATTGTCAAAGGCCTGTGGGGGCCGCAAATGGATAATGAAAGGGTGAGTGATTTGATGCAGGAGTCGACTGGAGACCATCAAAGCGGAGGTTGTTCGGGTCCAAGAAAGCCAAAGGGAAGAGGTGAGTCGGTCCGATAAGCATCTCCAGGATCATATTAAGGTGACCCAGGAGACCCTCACCACGAGCCACATTTGGACACCAGAGGCTCCGAAACTGAATACCCAGTTGGGGGGGTGTTTTGGCTCCGGACTGGATTTGGACAGAGAGGAATCGGGGAATAGAGTCTCTGGAAAAACAATCCCCCTCGTACATTTTGATGGATCAGGGAGCCTCGAGGCTTTCCTGACACAATTTGAGTGCATGTCTCAGTTCAATGGTTGGGGAGAGCGGGAGCGCATGGGGAATCTGGTGGCGACACTGCGGGGGTCAGCCGCAGACGTGCTAAACGTAGTCCCAGAGGGAATATTGACCAGCAAGGCCATCTGCGAGGCCTTGAATCACAGGTATGGGACGGGTGCAAGGTGCGACCTGGTCAGCGCACAGCTGCTGCATCGCAGGCAAAAGCCTAACGAGACGATGCAGGAGCTGGCCCAGGATATTTACCAATCGGTGAGGATAGCATACAGAGACCTACCAGCACAGGCGTGGGACAAGCTGGCGATAGAAAAATTTATGGCTGCTCTTCCGGACCCCGAGACGTAATTTGGCTGCAAAGGGTATTTTTGATTTATTGAGTAATCAATTAATTATTTATTCATTAGTGAATTAATCAATCAATTCTTTAATTTTTTAGATTAATGACTTATTAAATTAATTTTCAAAAAGTTACAGCTTCAGATGAAACACTGGTGGTTGAGGTATGCTTTTGTGGTATGCACTGGTGGTTGAGGTATGAGGTTGAGGTATGCTATATTCGCCAATTGATTAATAAAATATTTTACGATTATTATTTATTGATTTTAATTATGCAATTGATCAATCAATTTTTGTACACCTCTCCCTCCAAATACTTCCCGTTGCCCCTATAACTGGTGCAGTGCACTTTGAATGTATCTGTACTTATTAGTCCCCTACCGGTGTACACCGAAGGGGACTATAGGTTTGCACGCCGTCCCTCCGTCCGTCAGTCCGTCAGTCTGTCAGTCCGTCAGTCCGTCACGCAAAGAACAGTTTCCGGACTTTTTTTCTAAACGCTTAATGCTAATGATTTCAAACTTGGTACATCGTTTCCTCATGATAAGTTACAGATCAAGATCGAAATTCACGACGTTTCGATCATTTTTGACAAAGTTATGGCACTTTGAACTTTAGGAATACTGATAATTCTGATGATCCTTAACTCAGTGCCATTTTAAGTAATTTCCTTTAAAAACCAATTTCTCTGCAATAATAGGACCGATTGAGATCAAATTTTCACCATATGAGGGATTCGGTCTGTAGAAAATTTTAATGGTAATTACGACGTCACAGGTCACGTGGTTCAGCCGCCATATTGTTTTTCGTGAAAACACGAAAACCCCTTTTTCTCTGCAACGGCTGAATAGATCGAGGCCAAACTTTGCAGTCAGAATCGCATACCCATGACGAACAAAAAAGTCAGCGAGCATGACGTCATGCATCACATGGTTTCAGAGTTGTGACATTTTTAAGCATGAACCTTTAAAACCGAGCTCCTCCCTCATTTTTGATCCAATCGAGGGGAAACTTCACAGATATGTTCAGCATGTCAGTTCACTAAAATGTCCTTTTGGAATTTGCGATAGGGCACGTGGTTTGGCAGATGTCGTTGATTAACGAAAATAAATAAATTAATGGATATCTTGTAGCGGCTGCCGCTGGGTTTTCACAATCGCCTTGCACCTATCAAGGACGCGGAGCGATCACCATGCCGGGCTCGTCCAGTACGCCCGGGCAGGCCCGCGCTCAACTTGCCAGGCCTCGGTCGGGACGCCCGGGCATGCCCGGGCATGCCCGGGCAGGCTCGCCCTCAACTTGCCAGGCCGCAGCCAGGACGCTGGGCCACGCCCCCTGGCGCCGGGCCTGGGCAAACCCCCTGGGATAATAGATATATATTGCTGACCGATAAACGGGTTTTCAGAGTGCCTGAGTGTTTGATTTCATTAAAGCAACTCGGATGAATTCTAGCTTTTTGTCGCGTCCATTCTTCCCGATCGACGTGGGAGCCCCAGCTCCTTCAATCTCTTGTTTATTCTCGAGTTCTCCTCAATCCGCACTGCGCACCCTCAGCCTCGTCTCGCGAACGTCAACAGCGTGACACAGCGCACGCTTTCCGAAGGGGCGGAGCCAAGCCGAGCAACATATCTATATATATAAAGTAGAGTTGGCCTCTGTGTCTGTATCCTGATCTATCTATGATCTCTAAGATCTCGAGAACCCGTGGACGGATTTGCGAGCGGAAAGTACTGTTCGACTCGGGATGGTCCCAGGAATGTCACGGAGACATAAACATTTTAAAAATTTCGGGTTTTAAAATTAGCGTATTATTAGCACTAGCAGAAGAGAGAGGGATTCGAAGGGAGGGAGCGCAGCGCTTCTAGCGCTTCTGACTACAGCACACCTTAAAATTAAAAAAACTTCGGGTTTTAAAATTAGTGTGTTACGCGTAATTAGCGCTAGCAGAAGAGGGAGGGAATCTAAGGGAGGGAGCGCAGTGCTCCCTCCAGCGCTTCTGTTAGCGTAATTAGCGTATTTCGGAACGTTAATTTTTCAACTTCATTATTCGGAATCAGTACGTCCCAGAGAACCTTCGTAACGTTAATTTTTCAACTTCATCCGATTGACATGGGACAACGGCATGTGACAAAGAGTGAAACATACAGGCTAAATTTATTTGACGACAATGAGTTCCGACTTCCGACCTCGGTGGGATGACAGGCTGAGTCAACCCCCCTGGTGTGAAGGGGGAGGAGGAGGGGAGGGGGAAGAGAAGGGGAGGGGAACGAGGGGGAAGGGGATGGGAGGGGGGGAGGGGGAGGGGGAAAGGGGGGAGGGGGAGGGGGAAGGGGGAGGGGAGGGGGGGAGGGGAAAGGGGGGGGAGGGGGAGGGGAGGGGCCCTTCTTCCCCTGGGCACCCCCGCACCCTTCCCTCCCCCCTTCCCCTCCCCCCTCCCCCCTTCCCCCTCCCCCCCATTCCCTCCCCTCCTCTTCCCCTCCCCTCCTCTTCCCTCCCTCCCCTCCCCTCCTCCTCCCCCGCTTCCCCCTCCCCCCCGTTCCCCTCCCCTCCTCTTCCCCCTCCCCTCCTCCTCCCACTCCCGTGCAAAGCCGGGTACCTCTGCTAGTACTGTATATACACATCGATCATTGATCGTGAACCGGAAAATATAATAAATTACTGATATTTAGCGACTCGAAAGATTCTTTATCAACAACTTATTTTCTCGTGCTTCTGCTGACCTGTCTGCAAGGTGTATAAATCGAAGTCCCGAGTGCGAATCACAGGTGAGCCCGTCCCAGGTAATTAGCGATTGGGAACGATTCAGAACCTGTGGGTGAATAACCCTTGGTAATTTCCCCAACAGTTTTCCGGACGACAGACTGCCGGTAGGGGACATGTATTACAGCGCAATACTCAGAATGCTTGTTTTAAATTTATTCAATATAATTAATCTCTCCCACCACTTACCTTCATATATAATTATAGATGGCTCCTCATGTGGCCACCTTTTTACCTTTTTACTATTTCATATCGCACATTCTTTGCTTTTCAGTAGCTCCATGTTATGGTTGTTTGACATTGGGCAAAATATAAGTGAAATGAAAGTCTAGTTTATTATCTTACTCTTCCCAACATTATTCATGTGTAATGTCATCGTGCTATCTCCCAGAGTTACTGACTCCATAATCCATGGCCAATTTTTCCCTTCTTCTTTGTCTTCTCTTCCTCCCTCCCCTACCCTAACCTCTTCCTTTGAGTATCTCTGACCCTTTCACACTCTCACATGCACCTTCCTCTTTTTCCTTATTCCTGTTACTCACAATAACCTACCATGCAGATACAATTCAGCCTTCCTCTAATAATTCGGTAAGCCTGTTGTTCACTCCAATCGTGATTTTGCCGATATCCGTATTTTTGAATGGAAAACAAGTTACACTAAATGCAGACACACAGATCCACCTGAGTTGCGGGATGTCTCAAACCCCTCTGGGCGACAAAGGAAGTTGCTTCTTCAGATCTCAGCCCAACACTCTCTCCCCGCCCCCCCCCCCCCCTCTTCCTGCCCGAGCCTCTACACGACTACCTTGCTCTGCCACCATCGTCCCGCAGTCTACGACCCTTCTCACTAACTTAGCTATGTGCCATTAAATCCTTTCTTGCTGTCCCACTTAACGTCCAACTTCCGTTCCAACCTTCCTTGCTCTTTCTCGGATCCTCTGGGCTCTTAAGCAACCGTTGCCTTGAAAGTATTTGCCTCTCTGACCATCTCAGGGAACCTCCAAGGGCCCACTGCTTCTTGCAGTTTTAATGGATTCATTGGTCTGACCTACAGTCTGCTGTGTTTTCCACAAATTGCTCCACAATCTCCATATTTCTTGCTGGACATACCCTGAGCATTTGATAATGTCTGGCACACAACCCTGCATTCCAAACTGTCAGGTGATAGCAACACGTTCTTCACCAAATGTTTACATGGCTATATCCCCATAACCTCTTAAATGACCTTTGCTTTGAAGAGGGGGGTTTTTTTGGTTTTTTTTGTATACTGAATCGAGGCTCGTGAAAGAGCTGACATTTACTTCACAAACAAATCAACCAGACAAACAAAATATATAAAAAGAGGGAGCGGAAGACAAGAGAATGGGAAGCACACAAACACTTGAGAGCACACAACATTTAAGAGCAGGGAGATGTGTGGGAGGGAGAGGGCTTGGGGGAGGAGGCGTGGGAAGGGGGGGGGGGGGTGGGGGGTGGGAGAAGTATAAAACACAAGGACACCAAGGATTTCCAGGACAGAAGTTGGTATTTCAAAAAAGTGGAATTGGGGTGAAATTAGCGGGGGTAGAAAAGATCAAGGTTTTGGATGGGGGAAGATAAGAGATGGTGGTGAACAGCTGTTTTAAAGACCTGGAGGGTGGAGTGGGATTGAAGAGAGTGAGGGAGTTTGTTCCAGAGGCGGGAGAAAAGAGGAATGAAAGAGTGAAGGTGAGCAGAGAGTCTTGATTTTGGCAGTTTAACCATAAGAGGGTTGCAGGCAGATCTTGTGCGACCTGTAGGAATATTTGGGGGACAGAGCCCAGAGAGAGCTGGGGGGGCAAGGCCAGAGAGGAGTCGGTAGAAGACGGAAAGACCACCAACCTGCCTGCGGTGAGTGAGTGAGAGGCCCTTGGAGTTAGCTTCATCGCGGGAGATTCCAATGATTCTGAATGCTTTGGTTTCTGGTTTTGTCATGTTTGACAAAGTTATGGCACTTCGAACTTTGGTAATTTCCCCAACAGTTTTCTGGACGCCAGACTGCCGGTAGGGGACATGTATTGCAGCACAATACTCAGAATGCTTGTTTTTCAACCGATGCACACGTCCTCCCTCATGCTTCACCTCCAGAGGTAGGCATCCCTCATAGTTGTGTTTTAGAGCAATATTTGTTTTTGGTCTACACCAGTGGTTCTTAACCTTTTTAAAGGCGCCGAACCCTAACGAAACCCACCGAACACTCGCGGAACCCCTCAAATTTGACAAAAAAAAAAAAGAAGAATTGCATCTTAATGCGTTTTCTGTTCTTCTTTTCGGGAGGCAATCTGGGAAATGCGTGGTTTTGTTTTGGCAAGGGCGCCCTCAAATCATTTTCGCATGCAAGCCTGCTCCTTTTCTTTGTTTTAATGTCCACCAGTTTCGAAAACGCATGCTCGCAGAGATACGTTGTAACGAACGGCGTGAGGATCGCAAGGGCAATTTTAGCGATGTGAGGATACCCTTCCATTTGGCGGCACCAAAACGTTGAGAGCGTTGTTGTGCCGAAGAGTTGTTGTTGAGTCTGGCTCTGCTAAAGTTCGAGGAGGTCGTCGAGGTATTGGTCGTTGACATCTGCCGTTGCAACGTCGAAAGTAAACGGCTGCCGCACCCATGCTGGGTATTGCTCTTGGTCGGGGAAGATTCTCATTTACTTTGGAAATGAACTCACATGTGGTAAGATGCAGGTGCCTGCAATATAAAAATCACTCTTTCAACCAGTTTGAATGGAGAAAAGGACTCATTCTGCTGTTTTAGGTCACCGTGTGTACCACAATGAGCATGGACAAAAGAAAGAAAACCAGAGAATTGTCTGAGGAGGTCAGACAAAAGATTGTAGCCAAGCATGGACAATCTCAAGGCTTCAAGTACATCTCCAGAGACCTTGATGTTCCTCTGTTCACCGTGCACAATGATATCAAAGGGTTTAAGGCCCATGACACTGCAGCTAACCTCCCTGGATGTGGCCGCAAGAGAAAACCTGATCGAACATTGCAGCGAAGAATTGTTCAAATGGTGGAGAAAGCACCTCAATCAACTGCCAAACAAATTCAAGCTCACCGTTAGACAGACACAAGGTACGACAGTTTCAACTCGCACCATCTGTTGCCTACTCGATGAAAGGGGGTTTATGTTAGGAGACCCAGGAGGATCCCACTGTTGAGAGAGACAAAAGAAAGCCCGACTGAAGTTTTCCAAAACACACCTCAACAAGCCAAAATCCTTCTGGGAGAATGGCCTGTGCACAGATGAGACCAAATTAGAGCTTTTTGGGGAAGCACATCATCTCTATGTTTACAGAAAACAAAATGAAACCTTCAAAGAAAAGAACACCTTCCCTACAGTCAAACATGGAAGAGGTTCAGTAATATTTTGGGGTTGCTGTGCTGCCTCTGGCAGTGGGTGCCTTGAATGTGTGCATGGCATCATGAAATCAGGAGATCACCAAGGCATTTTGGAGCGCAATGTTCAACCCAGTGTCAGAAAGCCGGGTCTCCGTTGAAGGTCATGGGTTTTGCAGCAGGACAATGACCCCAAACACACTTCAAAAAGCACCCAGGAATGGTTCAAGACAAAACGCTGGACTGTCTTGAAGTGGCCAGCAATGAGTCCAGATCTAAATCCCATTGAACACCTGTGGGGAGATCTGAAAGCAGCAGTTGGGAGAAGGCACCCTTAAAATCTGGGAGAAATGGAGCAGTTTGCACAAGAGGAGTGGGCCAAACTGCCAGTAGAGAGATGTAGGAAGCTCATTCATGGCTGTAGGAAGCGCTTATTTTGTCCAAAGCAGTTATTTTGACTGCAGTTATTTTGTCCAAAGGCTGTGCTACCAAATATTAAGTCGAGGGTGTCAATATTTTTGTCAATGCCATTTCTTTTTCTTTTCTGATTTAAAAGGATATATTAAGTTCTGAATCAAAAAAACAAAGGTTATGTAATATTAACAGTGAAATAAAGAATTGTGGAGACCAAATGCATTTACCTGTATTACCTGTTTTACCTGTTTTTTTACCTAAATTTACCTGTTTTAGGTTAAGCCTAAAAAATTGTAATTACAAGCAATGACATAATAATAAATAAAAGCAATTAAAATATTGGCTTCGTTTCAGGTTGGGAAAGCTATGAAAAACATTGTGGAGAAGAAAGATCCTGGAGGAGATGGGCACGTTGAGCAAGCAGGACCCATGGAGATGGTTCGAGCATTTCGGCGTGTCTCTCATGGTTTCGTTACCACAGCATCGATTCGGCGTCATCGGTGGCAACGTGGCGGTCAGTATGATCATAACAGTATTTCCTTGTACCAATAACGTTTTCATTGCAACTTTTGAATCCCTTGTTTGGATGTCTCTGTCAGTCATAGTCACTCTTTAGGTCTATCATGCAAGTTGATATTATAGCTGTGGAGTAGTGCACTCACTGTTGAGAGGAACTAAGCTGTGTTTCATTCATTGCCTGACTGTAAACTGCGATCATGGGGACTAACAGGCAGGAAGGTGTATCAAAGAGTATACCTTATGCTCAGAGGGGAAGTTAATCCAGCTGTCTTAGTCAGGGGGAAAACATGCAAAATCCAACTAAACCCCTTCAAAAAACAAGTCATAGAGGTTTTTGTATTTTTGGCATCCTTGGGACCCCTAGTCAACATTTCTGGATGATAACATTAAATTTAGGCGGTAGCATTTTTAAAATTTGCGTATTTTCAAAATGGCTGCCACCCGCATCTAGCAAAACGACCACTAGCACATCGCAGCAACTAATGGGTTGATTTTGTTGGTTTTACTATCAAATTATAGGTTTCCTAGGTTGCTGAATCGATTTGTGAGGTGACCGAAGCATTTCAAGGTCAAGGTCACTTGTACAAGGTCAATGTTTATGTCAATTTTGACCCCCAAACCAATAAAATGACATGGCCAGTTATTTTTAAATTTTGATAAACTCAATTGCTACTTAGGTTTATAGTGGGGCGGCTTAGCCCAAATATTCAAAAGAATTGTGCATTTTGTGATACAAGCACCAAATTTGGCACAAATGTACATTAATATGTTGCGAACATTTTCAGATATTGGGCCACTTGAAATTCCGTAATTTTTTTTTTCAATTTTTTTCAAATTTCGTAATTTCAAATTTTTCGGGTGACACCGTCACAATTTCGGTCTTCGAGGCCGGCCGATAGGCAAAGTGTGACCGGAAGGGACGAGGTTCTCCTGACCACGTGGCCCTCGATCTGGGAAGCGAGAGGCGTTCCATTAGTGGACGCGCCCCTCACGCCCGACTTTTGGGCGGCCCCGGCAGGCCGTTTGTTTTGACGTTCCGTGACAGGCCCCGCACCCCCACCTCCGGGCCGACCGGAAGCTTGTGCTGAGTACATCATACCTGAACAACTCAGTGAGGCAGAACACAGCAGTGCACACCAGGGTGACCCCTTCAGTGCATAAACCAATTAACCTGTCCACTGCAGGGCATATAGAAATGAAGTTATTTTCTGCATATAATAATAATATAAGTTCAGTTCTATATAACAATTTCTGTTATCACCACTACCACTACAACTACCACTACTACAAGCTTTGTCTGGAATTTTGTGGACTAACAGACAAACAGACATACAGACAAGCTGGGATCAAAACATTACCTCCTTCCACCATTGAGTGTAGAGGTAAACATCATGGAAATTATATCATGCCCTAGATTTAATTCATGCTTACCCGTGTATTTGCTTCACTGGTTCACAAGGTCTTTTGCATACATGTAATTCAGACTCTCGTCTTCATTGCTGACCACACAATGTTCGCAACATATTAATGTACATTTGTGCCAAATTTGGTGCTTGTATCACAAAATGCACAATTCTTTTGAATATTTGGGCTAAGCCGCCCCACTATATCGGCCGGCCTCGAAGACCGAAATTGTGACGGTGTCACCCGAAAAATTTGAAATTACGAAATTTGAAAAAAAAAATTACGGAATTTCAAGTGGCCCAATATCTGAAAATGTTCGCAACATATTAATGTACATTTGTGCCAAATTTGGTGCTTGTATCACAAAATGCACAACAGGTTTGCTATGCTGCTACACTATTATGTTTTAGGGTGTTGCGTTCATTTCCCACTTCACTGATGCAATTCATGGTCAAGGTCATTTTATAACCTGGAAACAAAATACGGGATCAATCA
Organism: Myxine glutinosa; assembly: GCF_964187855.1. NCBI lineage: Eukaryota > Metazoa > Chordata > Myxini > Myxiniformes > Myxinidae > Myxine > Myxine glutinosa. The sequence continues at coordinate 156,168,139 of NC_136265.1, read as the reverse complement.
ATGAATGGGTTTGTATAATCTTTTACCAAACAAAAGTTCCTTTGCAGAGTGTTGGAGTCGCATAGTATGTATATTTAGCATAGATACTACCAGAAAGTTGTTGGTCAACAGTTTCAATTGTTTTTTCCCTTTATCCCCAGGTTCCTGAACAGATTTTGCTAGATCATATCACAAACAGGCTGGGTACATGCATAATATTTTTGATGTAAAGTTCTCACATTTGCATGTCACAAGACTCTACAACAGTGTTTCCCTAACTTTATCCCCCCACGAACCCCCTGTGGATGTCAGAGGTGTCCACGAACCCCCAACTTTTCGAGACACGATCTGAGTTATTATTATACTATCATACGCATAACAGTGCTTCGTAAAAGATCAAGTTCATAGTGTAATATTGTAATGAAAAAAAACAAGAGATGATCGACAAGATCTACTGTTTAATATTTTACGACTCACACACCCCCTGGGGGTTCATGCACCCCAGTTAGGGAACCCCTGCTCTACAAGGTAAGAGTAATGCAAATATTCCTCATTTATCTTTGTTATTGTATCTTATATGTCGCAGTCAATGTTTAAGAATTGGCCATTTAACAATATAAAAAAATGCCTAAAATTTATAATTACTTTGAACTGTAAGAAAAAAATATATAGTTACACGTTTTTGCAAAATTTGAAAATTTCACTCCACCTGTAAATATGTTACAGACTCTTAGTTGATGATGCATTGCTTAAAAGCGGATATGATTTTACCAGTGGACTCAGCTGATTTCATTATATATATTTTTTCTACTCTTTAGGTCCTCTAATATGGAATGCACATTTGGGAGAGTCGGTCAGTGCAGAGCAGCTAGGGATGATTTCCAAGTCAGCGTCACTGAAACCCGAATTGACAGTATTCGGTCAGCCAGTAAACGAAGAGGTGACGGGCTACACCAACAGCTGGAGAGTGACTATTCAATAAAGATTCACAGAAAGTGTGCATCTTTATATACTTCTAAATTACTTGTAGATAGAGTAGAAAAAAGGCGTAGAGATGAGGAGTTAACTGAAGCTCGACATGCCAAACAGTTGAGATCAGATGCTCCCGTAGATGAGAGTGTACATTACCATGTGAGTATGACGCTAAAGTTCCACGCAATCGTCGCAAACCTGCATGCCTTGTACGTACTGATGTTGACAAGCATGGCAGAGAGGTGACAAAGGTTATTTGCGCAAAATGCTGTGAAAGAAATGACAGACTAGGGCATGTGGTCAAGACAAGAATAGATTCTATGATTGAGTCTGATCTTCATGCAGCTGATGCAAGGTATCATCGCACGTGTAAAACCAATTTCCTGTACAACTTCAACAACATCGACAGCAAGGCACCCGAAGACCCATCTTTCCTTTCTCTGGCAGATACAATGTCTGCTAATAAGGCAAAGATGTGGAATTCAGTTGAACTGCAACAGGAGTACGAAGACAGCGGAGGTACTACAATCACACAGAGAAACATTCTCATACAGAAGATAAAGAATTATTTCAAAGATGCTATAATAGTTCTGTCTTCACCAGGTCTCGCCAGTATTGTTGCATTTGCATCTGAAACAACCAAGTTATTACATATTCTGAAGCGCGATGATGACGACGATGGAATTGATGCAGCCCTGTCTAAAGCTGCACAGAAAATACTAAAAGACTTTCACATCCAAGAAGAAGAGGAATACCTACACAGTCAACATAGATGTTGATATCGCTCGTGAATCAGTCAGTGAAACACGACTGAGTCTGCTTGAGAAAGTGAGTGGAAAGTTAAGTGATTCTCTGCCTGCCCTCATGATTAGTAATATGATTTCCGGAATGGTCCACAAGTCTCCAACTGATCTCCAGATTTCTCTTGGAGTGGCAATGGGGTGAAATAAAAGTCTTACAACTCTTCTACATAAGTTTGGTGTGTGCTGTTCCTATGATGAGGTGACATTGTTTAAATACTCAGCAGCTGTTGCAGTGGCAGAAGAAATGGAGGAATTTAGGTTTAATGGAGACAGTTTGATCCACTGCTGTGCAGACAATTTTGACTGTGAGATGTCATCTCAAAACTGTAATAAACTCTGCCATTCTTTGGCCATGGTCCTTGCTCAAACTGAGGACTCTGTCAGCAAAGACCCAGTTGCAGGGGAACGTCAAACCATTTTATGCCAGAAAATAGAGGACCGGCACAAATCTGTGGACTTTGAAGTGCCTGGGATCCGATATGATGGCCCAAAGAACCCTCCTATGCCACCAGACAAAGCCTTATATCAAATTCCACCCCTTTCATTCCTCTGTTCCCAGGTAATATCCGTTCAGCGCTGCGATGAACTGGACTACCAATTCATGAAGGACATACTGACAGTTGAATCATGTCCAGAGTGGAGTGGGTACAATACACAACTAGCTCGGAAATCGGGTATGGTGATTAAGCCCAAGGCAAAATTGGTCTACCTCCCTTTGATCGACAAAGTTCCTGCATCCCCCTCAACTATACTAACAGCAATCGAGAAAGGCCTCACTCTGATCAGCGAATCAGGGACGAGACAGAAGGTCCTAATATTTACTGTAGATCAGCAACTATACAAGGTCACGGTAGACATACTGTTTCATTCTCCTTCTTACTTCAGGAATACCATCCCTCTACTTGGTGGTATGCACACTCTCATGGCTTTTATTCATGCCGTTTGCATCATCCTCTCTCTTGCCCTAAAATCAATTCTTTCTGCAACATTTGGCAGCGTGGACAAAATGATGAGCAGGAAAAAGTACCCTCAAAATTTCAGGGCTCTACGAATGCTTACAGAGGAGATGCTCCAGAATCTTCTACAGCAGAATCCAGGAATAATAAGCATGGTTGACCTACTCAACTGCCTCAATGAACGGTCTAAACGCAGCAAGACCACAAAGCTGTGGAGTGACACTCTGATAAAAGGAATGTTTATTATGACTGCATTCGTTCGAGGAGCGCATGAGCAAGACTTCCCACTTCAGCTGGCAGCAGTAAAAGCTATGTTGCCCTATTTTGCAGCTGCAGGCTGTTACAATTACCTGAGATATGGCTCGTTCTACATCCACCACATGGAGTCGCTCCCTGCAGAACGCCTGAAAGAGCTCAAGAATGACTGTGGTCTTCGTCTCATCCCGGGGTTCAACAACTCAATTTTCACAGATCAGTTCATAGAGTCCACATATATGCGTCTCGGCCATGGGCCAGGAGGAGCTACAGGCCTTGCTGTAAATGATACTCAGATGACAAAGTGGGCACTCAGCTTTGCCATTTGTGGCGAGGTCTGTGCAAGTCTCAACAGAATGTCAGATAATGAGCCTCCCATAGCTAAATTTCACAAAGAGGAATCAGCAAAGAGAATTGCAGCTGATAAGGAGGACAGGGCGAGTATACAGAGTACTCTTGCATTAGCTATTGATCCACTGGATCCCGACCAACATCCAAATGGTAAACTATTGAACATTGTCACAGGTGAGATGGCACATGAAGACATAAATGCACACAATGCTGTGGACATTGGCCAAACAATGGTTAAAGAGTTCAGGAAAAGCTGGCCTTCAGCTTTCTATGATAAATTATCAAAGCCCATTGTAACTATGCATGACAAGAAGAAACATGTAACATTGGGTGGCAAGAAGTTGTATGATCAGGAAATGCTCTATGCGAGGATCATAGGTCTGATGTCAAGCAACCGATCAGTACCCATAGATGCCTGCCTGAGCACGGAGCTTGCTGCCTATCCTCCGGCGCTATTCGACTCAGCTGGAATGATGCGAGTCTCACAAAAGTCAAACCTGAAAACTGCTCTCCAAATCACTACTTCAAAGCGTTCAATCTCTACTGCTGACACTGCTGTGTACGATGTGTCTGCTCTGCTGTGGACCATTAACTGGCCAACTGGTGCACTCCAGTTGTATATCGATGCACTCAAGGTCTTCAGCAACCATTCTGTTTAGCTGCATCTTGTTTTTGCAGACACCAAGGATTGCACTCTTAGGTGGTGTGGGCATTGGTGGCTGGAAATGTCATGTTTGTCTTTGATAGATACTTTGATAACAGTACAAAGGCATACTGTCGCCTGCTCCGACAGGAGAAGCAGGGAACCAGCCGAATCCACATACTGAAACCAGACATGCCCACACCACCTAAGAGTGCAATCCTTGGTGTCTGCAAAAACAAGATGCAGCTAAAAAGAATGGTTGCTGAAGCCCTGTGGATCCTGACTTCTACAAACCCGCCACACAGAATGGACATAGTTTGACTCTCGCAGGTGTAGGTGATGTGCCTCTAGAGATTATGATGGGGATATGTCGGGAGCATACAGATCTCTCATCAAGCCATGAAGAAGCTGATCCCATCCTCGTTCAACATGCCATATCACGGTGTGCGATGGGGGAGAACGTTCAAGTTATCTCAGATGACACAGATGTATTCATTCTTCTCCTCCATTTATATGTCTCCCACAAGTGTACAAGTCCTCTATTCATGAGCTCTCCTCGTGCAGATCGTTCGATTGTAGATCTAAGAGCCACTGCCGAGAAGAACAAGGACAGGGCAAGGGCCATTCTTGTAATGCATGCGTTAACAGGGATTGATACTGTCGCAGCAACCTACAACATAGGTAAAAAGGTGGCACTCAAGGCTCTTCAAACAATTGACCCACAGAGTTTGTCCATCGTTGGCGATCCTCAAGCCAATCTTACTGAGATCTGCAGCTCAGCAACTGCCTTCCTGATTGCCTGCTTTGGCACGACATATGCTGAATGTAAATCAATGACTGAGTGCCACCTCAAAATGTGGAAGAATAAAACAGGAGCTGGCACATCTATCAAGTTGTGTAGTCTACCACCTACAAATGAAGCAGTAACAGAAAATATCAAGAGAGCGCACTACCAAGTGGCGCACTGGCTGACAGCCATGTCCGGCATACCACCACAACTCAGTCCAAAAGACCATGGATGGGAGCAAGACGGCTCTGTCCTGAAACCCTGCACCATCACACAAGGAACAAAACTGGCCCCTGATGAGATCCTTGAAATGGTACGGTGTGGATGTGAAAAATCTGCTTGTAAGGGTGGAAATTGCAAATATAGCCTCATCGGTTGCACAGTGTTCTGTGCCTGTGAAGCTGGACAACTGTGTCTCAATCCATTGACCAAGAGATCAAACATAGAAGATGAGGGTGATGAGAATGGTGATGATGCCAGTATAGACTCATAAACTAATATCAGTACAGCATCTATTAACAATTGTGGCATAAATTTGTAGAATAGTAAAGTGGTCGCTATATTACCTCTTTTGTAAGTGTTTGCATTAAATTTGAGATTTGATATTTCCGTGTCATGTCTTCTGTGGCCCAATATGAAACCAAACAGGCTTTGAAATTGACCATTACTATTTGACCTTGACTTCAAGTCACTCAAAACACCCTGGTTAATCTACTTATATGCCCATAGACCTAATATCTGGTACAAAAAAAATCATCAGAACTGGCCTATAAAATGCTGAAACCTTCTATTTTTCATCTTTTTGGGGTCACATATCACATTGACCATGTGATCTTGACCTTGAAATGCTTCGGTCACCTCACAAATCGATTCAGCAACCTAGGAAACCTATAATTTGATAGTAAAACCAACAAAATCAACCCATTAGTTGCTGAGATGTGCTAGTGGTTGTTTTTGCTAGATGCGGGTGGCAGCCATTTTGAAAATACGCAAATTTTAAAAAATGCCACCGCCTAAATTTAATGTTATCATCCAGAAATGTTGACTAGGAGTCCCAAGGATGCCAAAAATGCAAAAACCTCGATGACTTGTTTTTTGAAGGGGTTCAACTGGATTTCCTCCTGACTATCTTGTCTGCTGGGGAATGCTGAATGCTGGGGAAGTTAATCCACCTTTTTGGTCTTTTTTTTTTTTAAACACCAAAAATATGTGATGCTTGTCTTGTTGTGCACAGCACTGGAGCTACAGGCCATGGATGAATCATTACATGCATGGGAACATGATGAGGGCTTCTCTTCAGCATTATCGAGCTTCAGCCAACAAGTCACTGGTCTCATGACAAAGTCCCTCATCAAACAGCCAAACCATCGAAAGGGTCGTTTGACAAGCATCGCTTCAGCTCCGGCTCAGAGCATGGCAGAACTAACTGGGAGGGGCTTTCTACAGAACCGAATCATCACCTCTCTCCATTGTCTGCTGTGGAACCTTGTCACTCGCCTGGGAGGACGGCCAGCGAATAAGGCAAGTCCTGAAGCGTACGATCATGAAACCGGCCCTCTCCAACAAGCTCAGCTACAGAGCCCAGTCGTACGTATGAATATGAACAGAGCTTTGTATTGAACCAGTCCCAGAACCGGCTCGGCGTCCGAAAGTCTCTGACCCGTACCGGTGCTTCAAGCCCGATTCGTCCTTCGGTTGTAACCTTCGTCACTCATTTGAGCAGGTGAGCGAGGGTGCTGCAGTTGCCTCAACCTTTTGCCATTCATTCTGCAGCCTGCACGAGGACACGCTTGCGGCATCGTTCCGGGATAGTGCCGCTCCTGCTGCGCCTCGAATGGGCATTTCTGCTGGACCACGTGGCATCAAGACTCAGCTTCCCACCTTCAATGTCCAACTTTTCACTGAAGTCTGAAGGCCGTAAAGTTAGAGGAAGCTGAAACTTGGCATATGAACTGACACACATGAGTTCTACTTCATGTGTGAATTTCGTGACTGTACTTTGTTTACTTTGGAAATGAGGTTCTCTCATACATGTGCAAACATTCAAGCTTTGAAAGTACCTGAGAACCACCCTTTTCCCAAAATTTCTGGAGTTAACCCTGAAGGACAACTCTTATTGTTATTTTGTCTATCTCGATATGGCATTCTACACACTGTGGTGTATTTTCAAGTATCTGACTTAAAAGGGAAAAGTTTAAACCAACGCGTTTGGTTTAAACCAAACTTTAAAAGATTTATCACGTAGCTCTTTCACGAGCCTCGATTCTGTATACATACCCCCCCCCCCCCCCCCAAAAAAAAAACTGTTGTATTTATGACACCTGCAAAATGTCCATTTTGGGACAATTGTGGAGCCTGTAGATCAGAGAAAGAAAGTTGTAGGAAGCTGAAACATCGGATATGAACTAACGTGTGTTCGACATTGTGTGTGAATTTCGTGAATGTAACTCGTTTACTTTAGAAATGAGACCCTCTCATACATGCACAAACATTCCCTCTCATACTGTACATGTGCATTCATTTTTATGACATTTTCCCCTCGTAGTGGGGGGGCCAATGTAGCAGATTGAAATGCCCGGTGAAATTGCTTGTTAATTTTTGGACACTGGTTGGGCTGTCTTTAGGGATGATATAAGTTCTAGAAAAAATATGTCTCCAATTGTTTCAAGTTCTTTATGGCGGCCATTTTGGATTTTCAAAATGGCGGATGTCGAAAACGTAAAATTCCATTATCTTGGCTTCTAAATGACCTAGAGTTTCGATTCTGGTGTCCAGTTGTACATTTTTGGGGATAGAGAATTGAATGAAACCTTCTTTAATAACCTACAAGGGATAAAAATAGGTTTTTATGGCACAGCCGAACCAGTGTCCAAAATCTAACTTAATGCACATCTATCTTAATTGTTATTTGTTATTTGTATGTTCCAGATTCGTGACCCTGAGCTATGATGGAGCCAAAAAGCAAGAAAACCAAGAAAGAAACTGATTTCACACTTTGCATTCAGTGCCAGGATCCCCAAGGTGCACTAGTGACTGAGCCAGCACTGGGCTCATATGCAAAGTTTCTCCAGTTCATCCAGGAGAGGGCACGATATGGTGATGCCGACTTCAAACAGATCAGCGAACGATTAAGCTGTTTCACTGCCACTGACTTGAGGAACAATAAAGCAAAGTGGCACCGGGCATGTTATGGATCTACATGCAACACTGCTCACCTGGAGCGTGCTAGAGTTCGCCACCAGAAAGCCTGCGAACATGGCGACACCCAGCATCTTCATAAGAGGTGTGGACGTCCTTCTTCTGCACCTGCCGCTGCAAGTACCTCAGGTTCTACGCAAGACGAGACTCTTCGCTTCACACGTTCATCATCAACTCCATTCAACAGAGACCTTTGTTTCTTCTGTCAAGAGGTCACTAAGGAAAGTGTACATGTTGTATGCACGTTCAACGCAGGTAAACAGCTGAAGAAAGCTGTTGAAGAAGGCAGCAACCACAAGTGGAAAGTTCAGCTGAGTGCTGCCATCAGTGCACATGATGCTCATGCGATCGACGTCAAGTATCATCTCCCATGCTGGGTGCAGAATGTCCAACGTGCTCCCAAGAGTGGGACATCAAGTGATGACAAAGAACACATACTGCAAGAAACTAATGTTATCAAAATAGCCGCAGACATTGAGTTTGTCAGCCTTGTTCGCTCTCTACTCCAAGCTGGTGAAATTCTCAACATGTCTGACCTGAAGTCGGTTTACTCCAGGATTCTTGACAATAATGGTGTGCACAATGTCCCATCACCTACTACCCAAGGCATGAAGGAGAAAATCAACTCTCACATTGATGACGTTCACTTCATGAAACCAAAACGTCGAAACGAGTCAGACTGTGTATTCTCCACTGCCGTGCGTGATGCAGCTGTCGAAGATGCAATGACGAAGACAAATGAAAAAAACATCGAACAACTGTTTGAGAGTGCCTCTGTTCTCCGCAGTGCCATTGCTTGTCAGAACAAGCACCCATGGCAATTTGAAGGAGAAATGAACACTGATGATGCTGAAAAGCATGTACCCAAAGTACTCTATGCTTTCCTCCGCTGGCTACTGGAAGGACCAGCCACGAGCATTGAGCCAGAGACTATGCGCTCAGCCACTATTCATCGAGATGTTATAACCATCAGTCAGAACATCATGTACGGCTACAAGTCAAAACGCCAAGTCACGTACAAGCCCAAAGAGCCAGATGCACCATTCCGCCATCGCTTAGAATGGCCACAGCAGCTTGCCGTTGCCATTGTAGTCCATCAGTCCACCAGAAACAAGAAGCTTCTGGATTTCCTGCATGGGTTCGGTCTGTCTGTTGATTATAGTCGGATCTTGCGGTTGGAGACACAGCTGGCCAACTCAGTCATAGAGTCTACGACAGAACAGGGTGTATACTTTCCAAGAACCATGCGCATAGGGACGTTTGTCTTCTTTGCAGTGGACAACAGTGACTTCAATGAAGACACACCTGATGGGAAGCGGACACTCCATGCTACAGCCTGGGCACTCTACCAACGACGGGAACATGCACCCTCCACAGATGAACATAGAACACTGACACTACATGACCGAAAGGCCAGACACCGCTCACTCAAGGTTCTGACTGCTCCAGACTTTGTTCCTTGCCAAGCACCAAACAAACAATCTGCCACAGGTACCACGTATAGCTTCAAGACACGGTCAAACCCAGATGTCACCAAGCCGTACTCTGCGACGGACACAGTGTGGCTACTTTCACGCACAATCATGCGAACAGCTGAAGCTGAGGACGTACAAGACGACATCATCCCACCAGATGACCAGCTGCAAGCTGCAGAACCCCAGCATGCTGACCCTGTCACGCATGACCCGCTCACGACCAGAGATCAACTTGAAGGATGCCATAGGTCAATATGAATTCACCGTGCTTCCACGAACCCTCTTTGCAATGGCTGAGACACTACTACCATGCACAGACAAAAGCAAGCTCATGGGCATCCTAGAAGAGCTACCCAAGAAGTCAACTGGCACTGGTCAGCAGCCAGACGACGACAATCCTGAACATACTCCACCCCCTCCCAAGTAGGTGACTGTCATAGACGGCATGGCATTAGTGCAAGCAATGGGTAAGCCACAATGGGTCAAAACATGTGCCCAGTGGGCTGGCCATTTCAATGCAACACTGGACTGCAAGACCAACGGGTATGATGAAGTCCACCTCGTGTTTGACCGATATGATCTGCCAAATTCACTGAAAGAGGCCACACGGGAGAGGCGCCAAGGTGGCAAGCCGCCCACTGCTTACCACGTTCAAGACAGCACCCCGATTGGGAAACTGACAGCAAAACAGTTCCTGTCGCACACCAACACCAAAGATGAGCTAACTGTCTATCTGGCAAAGAAAGCTCTGTGTCACTTTGAGGGGACTACCAAGGTCTTCATCGTCACTTCAAGGCAGGATGTCTTCTCCAACTGCATGGATGTACAGCATCTCCGTAGCTCCCAGGAGGAGGCTGATACGAGGATCTTTCTTCACAGTCTAGATGCCGTCCGAAGAGGTGCAACACAGCTGTACATTCAGTCACCTGATACTGATGTATTCATCCTAGCACTCCACCGGTACCATGAACTATGCAAAGACACATACTTCATCACGGGTGTGGGGAACAAGAAGAGGCAAATCTCACTGGAACCAATAGTACATGAACTTGGTGTCAGGAAGGCTGCAGCCCTACCAGGATTCCATGCATTCACGGGAGCAGACCAGACTGGTCGGTTTGCCGGCAAGGGAAAGCTCACATGTTGGCAAGCCCTCAATAGGTGCTCTGTTGAGGTGGTATCTGCGTTTCATGACCTTGGGGCCTCTGAGGAGCTGAGAGCTGACACAGAAAGTGACATTGAGGCATTTGTATGCCAGCTGTATGAGCCTCGTACTACAGTTGTGGATGTGGGCAAGCTGAGGTGGAGACTGTTTACCAAGAAACAGCTAGAGGCACAGAAGCTGCCACCAACACAGGGAGCTTTACATGAAGCCATTGCTCGTGCACATTTCCAGGCCATGGTGTGGCATCAGGCTGATGTACCGGACCCCCAGCTTCCACAACCAACAGAACATGGATGGAGAGCAGAAGGAGATCAGCTGGTGCCCATCACAACCAAGGACCCTCCAGCCCCAGCTGCCATCACACATCTAATCAAATGTAACTGCAAGAAGACCCAATGCATGTCTCACTGCTCATGCAGGTCTCAGCATCTCAACCGTTCTGAGATGTGTATGTGTGGGGCAGATGAAGAGGTGTGTGGTAACACGGGTCAGGAGCGCCCCATGGGAATCGATAACACTGATGATGAGGAGGATGGAGATCCTTCAATGTAACAATGAACACTGCCAACTAAAAATATTGCACAAAGACATTATAAGTGTACATTTGAACACTAAAGTCCAGCCTTTATGTGATTTAGAAGTGAAAATGATGGAAAAAAAAAAATATATGTGTTGGCATAAGTGCGTGAAAATCCAAGATGGCTGCCATAAGAACCCTTTTGATCATATGTAGGTGTATAAATGTGTGTTTATTGGATTAAGTATCCACAAATATGTACATTTGGACACCAAAATTAACACTCTAGGTCATTTAGAAGCCAAGATAATGACAATTTCGGTTTTCAACAAACGCCATTTTGATAATCCAAAATGGCCGCTATAAAGAACTTGAAAAAAATGGAGACATATTTTTTCTACAACTTCTATCATCCCTAAAGACAACCCAACCAGTGTCCACAAATTAACATTTTAATTCAACGGGAAAACATTGGCCCCCCCACTATCGATCCTGAAAGACAAAAAAATAAAATGCACACACAGGAACATTTATTACCCTTTATTTGAAGCACATATGAAAGGTCATGCAAATAAAATAAATGTAGTGATGCAAACAGTTATTGAGAAACAAAAATCATGCCGGGTCTAAAAGACTCGACTTTATAGAGGGTGCAGGGGGGGTTTTTTTACTTTAAAAAAAAAAAAAAAAAAAACCTCAAATAATACAAGAGATAAATGCCTTTTTTTTTTTTCAGCAAAATAACTTCCCTGACAAATTCCAGGTCAATATGATCCAAGAATGCATTCTTGTGATTTATTGAATCACTGCATTTAACTGTTAAGCCGTCCGTCCCTCCATAGTTCAAGATTTTCCTCACTTGTGAGCAAAACGGACGCCAGGGATGTTTCCAGGGCGGCATTCATTTTATGACCATTCCAGGGTCACCTGAGAAATTAAGGTCACTGGTTCAATCGCGACGTGGAGGGTGACCATCCCCACCAGGTGACGCACAGAATACTCGTGTGAAGGACAACTGTTGTGCAGAACTTACCAGGCTCGTTAACCCTCCGGGGATCTTTGCCTGGCCGAGGGTTAACAAAGACCATCACCGCCGCGCCTCAGCAAAAGCGCCATTTCCTGTGTGTTTTGTATTTTACGGCGATGGCCCCGCTTCACACAGGAGCGACAAAGGCTTCATCGGCTTGAGCTGTCACCTGAACCAGGTGGTGGTGAGGTGTTTTGAATTACGTGGTGGCGAGGTGTTTTGAATTATGTGGTGGTGAGGTGTTTTGAATTACGTGGTGGTGTGTTTTGAATTATGTGGTGGTGAGGTGTTTTGAATTACGTGGTGGTGAGGTGTTTTGAATTACGTAGTGGTGAGGTGTATTTAATTATGTGGTGGTGAGGTATTTTGAATTACGTGGTGGTGAGGTGTTTTGAATTACGTGGTGGTGAGGTGTTTTGAATTACATGGTGGTGTGTTTTCAATTATATGGTGGTGAGGTGTTTTGAATTACGTGATGGTGTGTTTTGAATTATGTGGTGGTGAGGTGTTTTGAATTACATAGTGGTGAGGTGTATTTAATTATGTGGTGGTGAGGTATTTTGAATTACGTGGTGGTGAGGTGTTTTGAATTACGTGGTGGTGAGGTGTTTTGAATTACGTGGTGGTGAGGTGTTTCTAATTACGTGGTGGTGATGTGTTTTGAATTACGTGGTGGTGTGTTTTCAATTATATGGTGGTGAGGTGTTTTGAATTACGTGGTGGTGTGTTTTGAATTATGTGGTGGTGAGGTGTTTTGAATTACGTGGTGGTGAGGTGTTTTGAATTACGTGGTGGTGAGATGTTTTGAATTATGTGGTGGTGAGGTGTTTTGAATTACGTGGTGGTGTGTTTTGAATTATGTGGTGGTGAGGTGTTTTGAATTACGTGGTGGTGAGGTGCTATGAATTACGTGGTGGTGAGGTGTTTTGAATTACGTGGTGGTGAGGTGTTTTGAATTACGTAGTGGTGAGGTGTATTTAATTATGTGGTGGTGAGGTATTTTGAATTACGTGGTGGTGAGGTATTTTGAATTACGTGGTGGTGAGGTGTTTTTAATTACGCGTTGGTGAGGTGTTTTGAATTACGTGGTGGTGAGGTGTTTTGAATTACGTGGTGGTGAGGTGTTTTGAATTACGTGGTGGTGAGGTGTTTCAAATTACGGGGGTCTTGGTTGTTCAAAATGTCTTCAAACAGATCAATAACTTCACCCCAAGTTGTGTTGAAAGCAGTATTTTCATTTCATATCTCAGATACAACTTCCTGTGAGAGAAAATAACAATATATTAATTTAAAACAAGTTTATTATATGGATAAATTAAGCTCTGTGAATATTTTAAAAAACGTTGCTAACTCTTACACGAGTCTCAATCTTATTTAAAAAAATAAAAAATAAAAAATAAAAAATAAATAAACAAAAACAAAGAAACAAACAAACTTACCTCCATTGATAAGAGGTTCGAGTCCAGTTCATCAATTTTAAGGTTGAGCTCCACACAGGAAGTAGGACCCCAAGGTAGGCTGCAATCATCCCACTCAAGCTGTGGACAGTCGTCCATTCTCCAGAGAAGCAGGAAGTTTGTTTAAAAAAGCCTGCGCGAGAACCATTTACATAAGAATGATTGGTGAGTGTCAGTTCCTGTGGAAATTCCATGGGCAAGCCTGGGTAAGCGTTAACTGGAAATAATGCAATGTTAGCTCAAGATGGTGATTCTGCTTTGAAGAAAATTAAATTATTACCGAAAACAACAACAACAACAACAACAACAACAACAACAACAACAACAACAACAACAGGTATTTTAAGGCCATTTTCCCTGCAAGAGCGGGGGTTAGCCTTGCGGTCCCCGTGACAACCTTCTACATTTTGCCCTATTTTCTGCATCCCCCCTTGATAACCCCCTTGCCCGCATTTCTTCTTCGACCATCTTTAGCCAAGTCTTTCTCGGTCTTCCCCGTCCTCTACTTCCTTCGACATTCATTTCCATCACTCTTCTCAACCAGTTGCTTTCATCGTTCCTCAACACATGACCAAACCATCTCAACCTGTTCCTCTTCACAGCATCAATCACAGGCTCTATTCCCATCATCTTTCGCAATTCATCATTAGTCTCCCTCTCTCTTTCAACGATACTCCTCATATCCACCGAACCATTCGCATTTCCACCCTTTCCAGCCTTCGTTGCTGCTCTACGTTCATTGCCCATGTCTCACTCCCATAAATCATAACACTTCTCACACATGCAACATACACCTTTCCCTTCAGCTTCAACGACACTCCCCTCCTCGTCAGCACGCCACTCAGTTCCCGAAACTTCTTCCATGCACATCTCACTCTGGAAACCGTTGCCGAGTCTGATCCACCTTCTCCATTCAGCATGTCTCCGAGGTAACAAAATGTTTTCACACCTTCCAGCTTCATGCCGTCTCCAATATCCAACTCCACATTTCCTCCATCTGCAGCTCCCTCTGTGCACACCTTACACTTGAATGTAGCTGCCACACTGGTTAAGGACCCTCTCAAACCACAACATTTTTGATGAACCCCCTCAGCACACATTGTACATTGAATGGAATTCACTCCGACACCCTTCCTGCACACAGCACACGGCCACTTCCCAGTTCTTTCCACCTCACCACATGCTTTACCACTTGCCATCACCTTCGTTTTTCCGATATTCACCTTCAGACCTTTTGTCTCCATACATTTCTTCCACTTGTTCATCTTCTCCTTCAGTCCATCCATACTTTCTGCCATCATCACCAGATCATCTGCATACAACAACTCCCACGGTAAACCCTCCTTTACGTTCTGAGCCAGCACGTCCATCACAGCTACAAATAGTAGTGGACTTAGTACCGACCCCTGATGCACACCCACCTTCACCTCAAACTCACCACTGTTCCCATCCTTCGTTCTTACCTGGCTGTGCGCGCTCTTTTGTACATTGCCATCACTACTCTGATCAACCATTCCTCCACTCCTAAATTCCTCAATGTCCATCTCACTACTTCACGTGGAACCCCATCAAATGCTTTCTCCAGATCAACAAACCCAAGAAACAATTTCTTCCTCTTCTCCATGTGCTTCTCCTGCAAATGCCTCACAATAAAAAGCGCGTCTGTCATTCCTATTCCTGGCATAAATCCAAACTGCATTTCGGCAATCTTCACTTTGTTCCTTATCCTCCTCTCCAACACCCTTTCCAAGACCTTCATTCCATGCTCCAATAACTTTATCGCTCGATATGAGCCACAGTCCAGAGGGTCACCTTTCCCCTTGCATAAAGGGACGAGGGTACTCAGTTCCCAATCCACTGGAATGCAGCCTTCTTTTACCACCAGATTACAGATCTCTGTCATTCTCTTCACACCCCAATTTCCCGCTGCCTTCAACATATCTACCACAACTCCCGTCGGCCCTCCCTCTTTTCTACTCTTCATTGCTTTTATCGCTTCCTCAACTTCCTTCTCGGTTATCTTCTCTGCCAGTCCTAAAACTGAGTTACTCTCGATGTTGCCATCCCATTCATTCTCTGCATTCAACAGTATTTACATATATCTCTTCCATCTTCCTTTAATTCCATCTGGGTCCCCAGCGATTTGTCCCACTTCATACTTCACGCAACTCACCCCCATCACATCACACCTCTCTTTCGCTATCTGCTTTGCAATCCTGAATACCGCTCTCTGACCCTCTTCCAAATCCAAGCGTTCTCCGACCATTTTCCTACATGCCTCCTGCGCCTTTGCTAGCTCTTTCTTTGCAGCCTTCTTGGCTGCCTTATAACTTTCATGCTCTGCCTTTTCTGCCCCCATACCCTTCGCCTTCTGCCACTCCTTGAACTTCTTCCTCTTCTCATCAATCTTCTTTCAAACTTCGTCATCCCACCAGCATGTTTCCGAGTGCCTTGGTGGTCCTTTTGTCCATCCACATACCTCACCAACGGCTCCCAACAGACGTCCTTCATTGACATCCAACCACTTTCAAGCTCAACCACATCATCCTCAACCATACTCAGCCTCTCTTTTAATGCCTCCCTCACTGTCACCTCTTTCAACCTCCACACCTTCATTCTCGGTTGGTACTTCACCCACCGAGCTCTCCTCACACCTTTCACCCTTATGTCGCAGACAACCAAGTGGTGCTGTGAAACAGCCTCCTCCCCTGGGATCACCTTTGTGTCCCGGAGGTGCCCCCTATCTCGCCTACGCACCAGCAGGTCGTCAACGGTTGTCGTCGACCCACCTGATGTGCATGTAACAAGCTTATTATTCTCTTTCTGGAACTGATTGTTACAAATCAACAAATCAGCTCCATCAGCAAACTCCAAAATCCTTTCACCTTCTCCATTTCTCACACCATATCTGTAACCCCCATGAACTCCCTCAAAACCGTCCATACTCCTTCCCACATGTCCATTTAGGTCTCCTCCGCCCACAACAACTTCCTCATCTTTCACGTTTACCGAAAAATTACCGAAAAATGAAGCAATATCCTCACAGGTGTATGAGATGTCTTTACGGAGCTTTTCGTGGGGGAGACATTCGTAAAAAATAATTCACTCCCTTGAGGGATTCACGCATAATGGGTACATAAAAATTATTTGGGGAACTTTTCATGGAGGGAGTTTTGGAAAGATTTATCTTCCCTTTTGGTATCGTCACTGGTTCACAATATCTTTTTGGGAATCTTTTTGCAGACTTCATTTCAGAAAGATTTAACTTCTCTCCTGTTATCATCATGGGAGGAGGAGATTTCCTTGGTGAGCCTTTATCTGTCGGGGATTGTTTTGTGGAGAGAGTTTTGGAAAGATTTATCTTCCCTCTTGGTATCGTCACTGGTTTCCAATATCTCTTTGGGGTTCTTTTTGCAGACTTCCTTTCAGAAAGAATTATCTTCTCTCCTGTTATCATCATGGGAGGAGGAGATTTCCTTGGTGAGCCTTTATCTGTCGGGGATTGTTTTGTGGAGAGAGTTTTGGAAAGATTTATCCTCCCTCCTGTTGTCCTCACAGGAAAAGGACATTTCTTTGGTGAGCCTTTATCTGTTGGGGATTGTTTTGTGGAGGGAGTTTTGGAAAGATTTATCTTCCCTCTTGGTATCGTCACTGGTTCACAATATCTCTTTGGGGTTCTTTTTGCAGACTTCCTTTCAGAAAGAATTATCTTCTCTCCTGTTATCATCGTGGGAGGAGGAGATTTCCTTGGTGAGCCTTTATCTGTCGGGGATTGTTTTGTGGAGAGAGTTTTGGAAAGATTTATCCTCCCTCCTGTTGTCCTCACAGGAAAAGGACATTTCTTTGGTGAGCCTTTATCTGTTGGGGATTGTTTTGTGGAGAGAGTTTTGGAAAGATTTATCCTCCCTCCTGTTGTCCTCACAGGAAAAGGACATTTCTTTGGTGAGCCTTTATCTGTCGGGGATTGTTTTGTGGAGGGTGTTTTGGAAAGATTTATCTTCCCTCTTGGTATCGTCACTGGTTCACAATATCTCTTTTGGGAGCTTTTTGCAGAGGGAGTTTTGGAAAGATTCCTCACCTCCCCTTGTGTTGTCATGGGTTCACAAGATCTCTTTGGGGATCTTTTTGTAGAGTTCATTTCAGAAAGATTTATCCTCCCTCCTGTTGCCCTCACAGGACAAGGACATTTCTTTGGTGAGCCTTTATCTGTTGGGGATTGTTTTGTGGAGGGAGTTTTGGAAAGATTTATCTTCACTCTTGGTATCGTCACTGGTTCACAAGATCTCTTTGGGGATCTTTTTGTAGAGTTCATTTCAGAAAGATTTAACTTCTCTCCTGTTATCCTCACAGGATGAGGAGACTTCTTTGGTGAGCCTTTATCTATCGGGGATTGTTTTGTGGAGAGAGTTTTGGAAAGATTTATCCTCCCTCCTGTTGTCCTCACAGGATAAGGACATTTCTTTGGTGAGCCTTTATCTGTTGGGGATTGTTTTGTGGAGGGTGTTTTGGAAAGATTTATCCTCCCTCCTGTTGTCCTCATAGGACAAGGACATTTCTTTGGTGAGCCTTTATCTGTTGGGGATTGTTTTGTGGAGGGTCTTTTGGAAAGATTTATCCTCCCTCCTGTTGTCCTCATAGGACAAGGACATTTCTTTGGTGAGCCTTTATCTGTTGGGGATTGTTTTGTGGAGGGAGTTTTGGAAAGATTTATCTTCCCTCTTGGTATCGTCACTGGTTCACAATATCTCTTTTGGGAGCTTTTTGCAGAGGGAGTTTTGGAAAGATTCCTCACCTCCCCTTGTGTTGTCATGGGTTCACAAGATCTCTTTGGGGATCTTTTTGTAGAGTTCATTTCAGAAAGATTTATCCTCCCTCCTGTTGTCCTCACAGGACAAGGACATTTCTTTGGTGAGCCTTTATCTGTTGGGGATTGTTTTGTGGAGGGAGTTTTGGAAAGATTTATCTTCCCTCTTGGTATCGTCACTGGTTCACAAGATCTCTTTGGGGATCTTTTTGTAGAGTTCATTTCAGAAAGATTTAACTTCTCTCCTGTTATCCTCACAGGATGAGGAGATTTCTTTGGTGAGCCTTTATCTATTGGGGATTGTTTTGTGGAGGGTGTTTTGGAAAGATTTATCCTCCCTCCTGTTGTCCTCACAGGATAAGGACATTTCTTTGGTGAGCCTTTATCTGTTGGGGATTGTTTTGTGGAGGGTGTTTTGGAAAGATTTATCCTCCCTCCTGTTGTCCTCACAGGACAAGGACATTTCTTTGGTGAGCCTTTATCTGTTGGGGATTGTTTTGTGGAGGGTGTTTTGGAAAGATTTATCCTCCCTCCTGTTATCCTCACGGGATGAGGAGATTTCCTTGGTGAGCCTTTCACTGGTACTCTCGATAAATTTTGAATTGACTTTATCGGGAAGTTCTCAACTGACGAAGAGATGATGCCTTGTTGAGTTGGTATAGAAATAGATATTCCTCGTCGGTTGTTTGTCCCTACTTTCACTGGTACCGATTCAATCATATGTCGCCGCGTGTTTATACTTTGGGATGAATGAACCATGATTACTTCCTGGTTGTGCTTGTTTGTGAACCAAGCAGACAGAGATCCCAGAAAAACATTCTCACTTATCTTTGATCTGTTGCCATATGATGTGGAATCTTCCTGGTTCACCGCGGATACATTACCAATAACCGGCATGGCCGCCTGGTTCTGCAGAGCTGGGTTCTGTTGCGACTCCACACGTGACTGTGGTGTGTGATGCTCTTGCAACTCCACAATCGGGACAGGAGCATTCACTTCCGGGATCTCAGCATCACTTCTCACTGTGCTTCTTCTCTTCATGGAGTCAGGGCAGTCTGTGAATGAGTTATAACAAAATCATGAGACGGAATGATAATTCCTTCATATAAATTTATCTTATGATTGGTGTACATTCGTGTTCAATTCCAGGAGCTATAACTTACCAAACTTCTCCATTATCATATTGTAAAGTCGTTGATTCTGGAAGCCAACGAATATCTGTAACACAAAAAGTATCAGACGACACACCTTAAGAGAGGACCTCATGCCATGTGACATGTTGTTCAATTTCACACAAGTTCTGCACAAAGCAAAGGATGAATCAATTTGACTTGTCATGTTTGTTTTGTTTTCAGACTCCATTATATATATATATATAATATATAATATATATATATGTATATATATATATATATATATATATATATATATATATATATATATATATACACATACATATATATTGTTACGGATCTCAGAGACGGCACTCCCCTTAACAAGGGGGGTTAATCCCCTTGGCCTGTTAAGCTGGCCGTCTCTGGTCCTGGTACTTGTAACGCTCCTTTGCGGGTTGGAATTGATCAGGGTTATTGGTCGAGGTGTTCTCCCGAATACCTTTACCAATCCCTCCGCAAAGCAGGGAGACAGGGTACCGCTCGAACCACGGACAAGATGATATTTGCCGAGCGGTTTAGCAATCCGCGGCTCGAGCCATTAACAAAGGACTAAACCCGGCTATTGCGGTTGGCCGAATCGTGCCACAGGTACTCAATTGAAAGAAAGGACTAAAGTGATCGGGGGGAAGAAGAAACCAAAGTCAGGAATACCAGACATTTATGAATTATGTACAAAACCAAAGAACCAAAGAAGAAACAAAAGTAATATACAGAAGAAGAAGTAGAGACATGGCAGCCTTAAGCAATCTTATATTAATTCCCCAGGACAACAAACAGACTCACACGACAGGGGAATAGCAGGCAGGAATGACTGGAAGAAGGGATGAGAAGGCCCAGGCAGACGGTAGGCATCGAGGCCCGGCTCCAGGAGTCGACTCGCGTCGTGGCGGGAAAACCCTGGCAGGCAGCGAGCGCGTATCGTTCACCACGAGTGGACGTTGCATATAGCGATGGGACTGGGATGCTCCGTCTATAACAAATGGCTCATGTCCCTCGTGGTCCCCCTGTGCTGTCTTTCCCTCGCGGTCCCCATGTGCTGTCTTTCCCTCGTGGTCCACCTGTGCTGTCTTTCCCTCGTGGTCCCCCTGTGCTGTCTTTCCCTCGTGGTCCCCCTGTGCTGTCTTTCCCTCATGGTCCCCCTGTGCTGTCTTTCCCTCGTGGTCCCCCTGTGCTGTCTTTCCCTCGCGGTCCCCATGTGCTGTCTTTCCCTCACGGTCCCCATGTGCTGTCTTTCCCTCGTGGTCCCCATGTACTGTCTTTCACTCACGGTCCCCATGTGCTGTCTTTCCCTCGTGGTCCCCCTGTGCTGTCTTTCCCTCGCAGTTGTCAGCTCTTTCACGAGCTTCGATTCAGTATATTTAAAAAAAAAAAAAAAATGTCAACGCTCTCTCTCCCTTGAACAAGATGCCAATTCGTCGCGCACTCCAGGTCCTTCCCCTCTCATCGGTACCTTCTCACGCATCTCTCCCTGCCTTCTCTGGTACCTTCTCACCCGACTCTCTCTAAGCAGTCCCTCGCAGCCGCTTTTATTGCTCATGTTGGAATCAAGCCGCCGGCTCTGATGACACGCCTACCGGTCGGCTCACCTCGGCCCTGGTTGGCCGGTAAGGGCTTGCTGACTCCACCTCCGATGACGAGTCGACGTGTCACACCTTGTTCTGGCGGCTCCGCCCCCTTCTTCCTCGGCTTCAGACCGCATGGTTTATGGCGGCGTGGTGCCAGTAAACAGCCCAGTGCAACGGCGGCGAACGCTGTTGGCAAGCGAGGCCCCACAATTTGAAGAGGGAGAGCAAAATGGACGGAATGGGGCCTATCTTATTTGATTAATGCAACGCAGATTCAACTACTAGGAACAGATCCTCAACTGAAACACATAATAATGAAATAACTACGGAGAGGTCCTATGGTTCGCTACGTGTTGTACATGGACTAACTAGGGTGCGATCTTTAACAAACCAATTGATGGGGATATTTACACGGGAACATTTATAAGGGAAACATTTACTAAAATTTACTAGTGAAGGTTCTAAAAACCGTAACACAATATATATATATATATGTATATATATATATATATATATATATATATATATATATATATATATATATATATATATATATATATATATATATATATATATATATATATATATATATATATATATATATATACACACACACACACACACACAGTGTATTCAGCAAGTATTCAGACCCCTTCACTTTTTTCACATTTTGTTATGTTGCAGCCTTATGCTGAAATCGTTCAAATTCATTTTTTCCCTCATCAATCTACACTCAATAACCCCATAATAACAAAGAGAAAACAGGATTTTAGAACGTTTTGCAAATTTATTAAAAAGAAAAAACTGAAATATCACATTGACATAAGTATTCATACTGTTACGGATTCGGCCCTTCCGTGGTTGTGGTTTTCATCCACTTGTAACATTGCTGGTTATGTATTCTTATTCTTATCTGGGTTGGAATGAAATGGCGGTTATTGTTGTTTAAGGGAAATGGTTATTGTGGTTAAAAGGTTAAAAAGCGCTCATGGTAAAAATGAGACAGGAAATCGGATGGTAAACCGGAAGACGTCGAGCGAAGAAGAGGAGGTCGTGAGGCAAAAAGGTCGGAGAAGAAGCGTGGTTGAAGCTCCGTACCGAGCGGTCGAGCGTACATCGCGAGTGAACTTTGAGTCCTTGAATGGAAGTTCGTGTGATAGGTGTTATCGCTGGAGCATTGAGGAGCCCGCGTAGTCGGGTATCGGCATTGAGGTTCCGGAGAATCCTTGCCTGGAGGCTCCGGCTCGAGTGAGAGCCGTCCGCCATTTCGCCCCGCGCGCTGCCTTCATCGGAAAAGGTTTTTGTCGCGTCGGCTGGTCTTATCCTCCGGTGGTCTGCCGGGGACGGCTGTGCAATAAAGCGGCGTTTGAAGATTACACGGCGATTCGCTGATTGAACGGCAAACGTGTACGTCGGCGCATGTCTTTGGAGATTTTCCATTCTACCGCGAGTTTTCTGGGTGTTGGACTACGTGACTTCTGTGTCGCTTCGATCGCCTACGCCTCGATTGATCTTGATCGGACATTGTTCCAACGATCGCTGGAGCGAATCAACTTCGCCTTGGAGGGTAATAGAGACATTGAGGAGTGCTCGGTTCCATTCCCTGGGAGTGCCGTGATTTTGAGTTAAGTTACTAGATAAGGTGGTACCATCTTAAGATATTGATTGTATGGTTGATTGCTATTATTATTTGTATCGTGATTCCTGTGTGCTCTTTAATATAATCTTTGGTTGTGGATAACTCATGGTGTGGTTTCCATGTTGATTTCGACACGGAATAACATATTTCTTTTCTGCCGTGACTCCTCCCGGGGTTCCGGGGTATAAGGAGACCAGGAGGTCGGGGAGGAGCACGTAACAGAAATTGGGGGCTCGTCCAATTGACTCGTGGGCTCGAACTTGGGTCTGCGTCCGGGATCTAAAAATTCCCTAAATTTAGTCTGGGAAAGAATTCCCTAACATTCCCAGAATTCCCAAATTTGGAACTTTTCCAACATTCCCAATTTTTTTTCAAAAACAATTTTTTTTGGACATTTCTTGTGTGAACGTTAACAGGTGCTAACAATACTCACCATGGAGTTTGACGCAGAGAAGTTTGCAGTGACCCCTAGTGAGGCACAGTTCAGAGCGTTATTAAAATCGGACCTCTTGGTATTGGCCAAACATTTTAGCTTGGAGGTTCGAACGAATATGAGGAAAGCAGAGATGCAGAGATTGGTGATAGAATCTCTGGTGGGACAAGGAACATGGGAAGAGGGAGCCTTGGATTGGTTATCTGAGGAACAAGAAAATGTGGAGTCCCGGAAACTGGAGATGCAATTGCAGAGCCAGGAAAGGTTAAAAGCAGAGGAAAGGAAAGCAGAAAAGGAAAGAGCAGAGGAAAGGAGAGTGGAAAGAGAACTCCAGGATAGAAGAGCAGCACAGGAACGAGAACTCCAGGAAAGTTTAGAAGAGAAAAAAGTACAAGAAAGAGCAGAGGAAAGGAGAGTTGAAAGAGAACTCCAGGAAAGGTTAGATAAGAGAAACAAGCAGAAGAAAGGAGAGCTGCAAGCGAACTCGAAGCGGAGGAGAGAAAAGCCGACAGGGAGTTAAAGGACCGTGAAATGGCGCTTCAGCAGGAAATTAGACTCAAGAAGCTGGATGTAATGAAAGAACGGGGAGAGGTACCATCCATGCCGACTGGTTCGACACCTGGTCAGAACACCTGGGATGTTGGCAGACATGTGAGGCTGGTTCCACCCTTCAATGAAAAGGAGGTAGCCAATTTTTTTTTCACACTTTGAGAAAGTGGCTCAACTGCTAAAATGGCCTGAGGAGTCCTGGACCATATTAGTGCAAAGTGTTCTGGTGGGTAAAGCTCAAGATATTTATTCGGCTTTACCGATTGACCAATGTGCAGATTATGAGGTATTGAAGAAAAACATTCTCAAAGCCTATGAATTGGTCCTGGAAGCTTTCCGGCAAAAATTCCGGAATGCCAGGAAGAGGGAGAGTGAGACCCATGTGGAGTTTGCCAGAATGAAAGAAACCATGTTTGATAGGTGGTGTGATTCAAAGGGGTTGGGAAAGACTTCGAACTATTGTGACAATTGATCCTGGTGGAGGAATTCCAGCAGTGTGTCCACGAGGACATTAAAGTACATCTGGAGGAAAGGAAAGTACCAAAGCTGTATGAAGCAGCAACCATGGCAGATGACTATGCCTTAACACACAGGATGGGGTTCCACAAACCGAACTTCTCGCCTAGACCTAGCCAGGGGAGCTATGGTACATCAGGGGCGGAGAACGAAAATTCATGGGGGCGGCCTCGAGAGGAATATGAGGATCACTCTGATACCACGACTTCTAGAAATCCGAAGACAGCAGTTCCAAGGCAGACTTATCCTCCGGGGGGGGGGGGGGGGGGCTCGAGAAAAACCACGAGGTTCTCCTCCGGGCCTACTTGTGCTTTTTGCCATAAACCTGGACACTTGATGTCCCACTGTTATGCTCGGGGAAAGGAAAATCAGGAGCGGAGTTCGACTAGTACAACTCCGAATGCAATGGCCAATGTGAGAAATCGCCCTCAACAGAGTTACCAACCATTTATTTCAGAGGGGTTGGTGTCACTGGGTGGAGACCCGACTAACCGGAGACCTGTTCAGGTGTTGAGGGACACAGGAGCACACCAATCTTTAATGCTTGAAGGCATCTTGCCATTGTCAGAGGAGACGGCAACTGGTGATAGTGTTCGTTTACAGGGAATTGGTGGCTGTGTTAGAGCTCCACTTCATGCCATCCATTTGGAGTCTGATTTGGTGTCAGGACCAGTCACCATAGGTTTACAAGCCACTCTTCCTGTAGAGGGAGTATCTGTTGTGATCGGGAATGATTTGGCCGGTGGTCAAGTTTATGGCAACCCGATGGTTGTTAAAAAGCCCAGTAGGGAAAATAACACCACACCAGTTAGGGATGGCGACAAATGTAGCAAGTTATTTGTAGGTGGACTGAACTTCAAAACAAAGGAAGAAGTTCTGACCTCTGTCTTCAACAATTATGGACCGCTTTTGGAAGTGCGGTTGGTAAAAGACAGGGAAACACAAAAGTCAAGAGGGTTTGGCTTTGTCACGTTTGAAAGCACAAAGGACGCCAAAGAGGCAGAGAAGAATTGGGATGGTAAGGATTTGGAGGGTCGGACCATAGCCGTAGAGAAGGCAGGCCGTAGGCGGCGAGGGGGCTACAGAGGAGGACAACGGAGTAGTAGTTTTGGTGGTGGCCGCAATCGATATTATGATGGAGGCTCCCATAGTTACGGCAGCCCCGAAGGAAGGATTATCAGGGTAGGGGCCGAGAAGGAAACCGCTATTCCCGGGACTACAGTGACAAGCGGTCCACCCGTGATTATTACGAAAGTTAGAAAGAGTTGAAGCACTGAATGCTGCAGAGCAGCCGAGCAAAAAATTCCTACACGGATTAACCGTGAACTCCACGTTCCTAAAGGCGTCCATGTAGTGAACTTTCCTGCACGGACTAACCATGAACTCCACGTTCCTAAAGGCGTCCATGTAGTGAATACATCCAGGCCTCACCACCCAACCACCATGGAACCTGGCTTTCAGCTCGGCCTCCCGGGAAAAGTGCTGTAGATTTGCTTGACTTTGGATTTTGATTACTACCCCATAACCTTCATTCAAAAGAAACGAAAAATAAAATCAGAGGGGGATGAGATGGAATTTGGCTCTGCAGGAGTCCAACTGGGAAATTGAACATGTAAAGGGCAGGGACAATGTCGTGGCTGACACTTTGTCCAGGGTCAATTAACTTTGGAAATCTCTGTGGGTTGTTCGAAGTTTTGTTGCTTTATTTTTGGGAAATATTGATTATTGTTGTTCACGGGAATTGATGATTTGGGTTGTGAGTTTACTTTGGTTTGTTACAGAGTTTGCCTACAAAGAAAGTTTTCACTGTGTTCAAACTTTCTTTCCTGAGGGGGGGAAGTGTTACGGATTCGGCCCTTCCGTGGTTGTAGTTTTCATCCACTTGTAACATTGCTGGTTATGTACTATTATTCTTATCGGGGTTGGAATGAAACGACGGTTATTGTTGTTTAAGGGAAATGGTTATTGTGGTTAAAAGGTTAAAAAGCACTCATGGTAAAAATGAGACAGGAAATCGGATGGTAAACTGGAAGGCGTAGAGCGAAGAAGAAGAGGTCGTGAGGCAAAAAGGTCGGAGAAGCAGCGTGGTTGAAGCTCCGTACCGAGCGGTCGACTGTACATCGCGAGTGAACTTTGAGTCCTTGAAAGGAAGTTCGTGCGATAGGTATTATCGCCGGAGCATTGAGGAGCCTGCGTAGTCGGGTATCGGCATTGAGGTTCCGGAGAATCCTTGCCGAGAGGCTCCGGCTCGAGTGAGAGCCGTCCACCATTTCACCCCGCGCGCTGCCTTCATTGGAAAAGGTTTTTGTCGCGTCGGCTGGTCTTATCCTCCGGTGGTCTGCCAGGGACGGCTGTGCAATAAAGCGGTGTTTGAAGATTAGACGGCGATTCGCTGATTGAACGGCAAACGTGTACGTCGGCGCGCAATGTAATGAAAATGTATCTAAGTTGAACCCCGGCGTTATGCTCTCTCTAACCACTGAGAGGCGTCTATAAGAACTCGGACGGCCATCACTCCGAAACATTCCTGTGACATTTAATCCGTGACACGTAGACTCGAATGGTGCGTATACGTAGATGATCCAGGCTTGCTTGCATTGATTGATATTGCTGAACTTTCCCCATGATTCCATAATCCTGATATATTGCATGATTGTATTTTTACAGGATGTTGCCAGAGATCGGATTATCATTAAACCTACTATCAGGTCAAAGTTGTGGATCTGATTTTCAATGCAATTAATGACAATTCGTCTCGCCGTCCGAACGAGAACAAGAGGCGAACGAGAGCGACATGGCGGGACACCAAATGATCCATGTGCCGCTCTTCGCAGCCGACCCTCAAGCAGCGGACGCGGCCGCGGCCGCGGAGCTGACACATTGGCTGAAAACCTTGGATAACCAATTCAAGGCTCAGGAAGCCGCCGTCACCGATGAAACGAAATTGGACGTACTGCAAACAAAGGTACACCACAACGTGTATCGGGCAATCGAACAATGTGTGATATTCGATGCCGCCGTGGCAGAGCTGAAGCGTATTTACATTAAAAAACGAAGCGCGGTCTATTCCCGGCATCTGCTCGCAATACGACGACAACAGCCCACGGAGACTTTAGATCACTTCGCTCAAGAGCTCCGACGTCTGCTGACTGAGAGTGCCCCAGCGGTACGTACACATGAACAAGTTTGTGATGATCTTGTTCGCAATTCTTTCGTCGCCGGACTTAGATCCCCAGTCGTCAGACAGAGACTTTTTGAAGAAGCCGATTTGACACTCGCTGAAGCACTACGGCTATCACACGTCTATACCCAAGCACGGGAACAATCCGACGCGTATGAACACCCATACGTCACTGCGGGGACATCTCGACAAGCTCGACAGGAGAGAGCGACCGCCGAGGTGGTGGATGCAGCCACGGCATCTCTGCCGGAATCGGAGATCCCGGCCACTCCCAAGGAGGATTTTGATCCGGGCTTGACGGCAGCAGCAGCAGCTGGACCCAATCCCGGACGTAACGCTACGTGCTATTTCTGCGGGAACTGAAAACATCTCAGGTCTGTTTGCCCGGCTAGAGATGCGACATGTCATTTGTGCACAAAGACGGGTCATTTTTCCGATCGACGTCGTGGGGCAAACGAGCCCGCCCGACGATGAATGTGCTTATCGCCGAGTCAGCGGACCGAACGGTGCGCGGGGCACCTCGCCCGACTTTGATGGGGGTCGCGCCTTCCCGAGGGCCCCTGGCTGTGCACTCGACCTTGGTGAGATTCGTCGCGCCGACTAAACAAGTGGCGCAAACACGACAGCATGCGGTGCGACCGTCCTTGGCCGGCATTCTTCCGACGCCATGCCAACTTCCCGGATCGGCCGCCCGAACGGCTAATGTTGGCTTTGAAACTCCGCGCGTGACACGAGCACCATCCGGAGGCTGCACATATGATCTACAAGCTACAGCTATGGCACGGAAGCCGGGAACTCCACGCGTGGCACGTGCACCCTCTGGAGGCGGCACGACTGGCCTACAAACGATTTCAACGGCACGGAAAACTTTAGCTGGCGTTGGATCCACACGCGAGGCACAAGCGCCTCGCCTAGATGACTCGATAACTGCAGGTCCACCTGGCCTGGCTCGTGCTATAATCCCACTTATGATCGAGGGAATTTTTGCTAATGCTTTGATCGATACAGGTTCCACAGATAGTTATGTTGATTATCGACTTGTGCAAAAACATGGATGGCCGATTCTTGGGACGAGACGCCGAATCTTTATGGCCTCTCAGGGGCTGAGGCTCAGCACGAAAAGGGAATGTCGACTGAAGCTTGTGATTAAGGGACGAATGTTTCCGGATGTGCATCTGTTGGTCTTACCAGCATTATGTGCAGATGTTTTGCTAGGACATGATTTTCTCAAGCGACATGGACGGTTGGAAATGGAATTTGGTGGCACTGATACGCTTGCTGTGTGTGCTCTTGCAGGGATGGAAATTGAGCCGCTGTTGCTGTTCCCCAATATGACCACGGACTGCATACCTGTAGCGGTTAAATCGCGACGCTACTCACGAGCTGACGCGCAATTCATTGCGGAAGAAACGGCCCAGCTATTAGAGGAAGGTATCATAGAACCTAGTCGGTCGCCATGGCGGGCCCAAGTTCTAGTGGTACGAAGCGAAGCGCATCGCAAACGCATGGTAATCGACTATTCGCAGACGATTAATCGGTTTACACAGCTGGACGCCCACCCCCTTCCGGGGATGGACTCCCTGGTTCGACAGGTGGCCCAGTATTCGGTCTATAGCACTCTCGATTTGCGTAGTGCGTATCATCAAATCCCCATCTCCGAGGCCGACCGCATCTATACAGCGTTTGAATCGGGTCAAAGGTTATACCAGTTCACCCGACTACCTTTCTGGGTCACGAACGGGGTCGCTTGTTTTCAGAGGGCTATGGACGACCTCATTGCTAAGGAGAACTTGACCGACGTCTTTGTATATCTGGACAATCTCACGGTTTGCGGGCATGACCAGGAACATCATGATGCTAATCTGAAGTGCTTCCTGGAGGTCGCGCAGAGGTATCGCTTAAGTATGAATGAGGCTAAATGTCGTTACTCCGCCCGCACGATAAATCTTCTGGGGTACACCGTGACCCACGGCTCTGTTGCTCCGGATAAGGAGCGTCTGCGACCATTGCTCGACATGGCCCCGCCCTGCGAGCTTGCTTCGCTGAAGCGTGCTCTCGGGCTGTTCGCTCATTATTCTAAGTGGGTACAAAATTTCTCCATGAAGCTCCGCCCACTTGTGGACTGCGAAGCGTTCCCCATGAGCCTTGCCGCCAAGGCTGCTTTCCATGGCCTTAAGTCCGACATCGCTGGCGCTGCTGTGGCGACGATTGATGAGAATAAATCTTTTGTTTTGGAAAGTGATGCATCGGATCATGCGATAGCTGCGACTCTCTCCCAGGGGGGGCGCCCTGTGGCTTTCTTTTCGCAAACTCTCACCTCCGCTGAGCGGAGACATTCGTCTGTCGAAAATGAGGCGTACGCCATCGTCGAGTCGATTCGGCGTCCCTATTTGCTCGGACGATGTTTCCAAATTATCACGGACCAACAGAGCGTTGCGTTTATGTACGACACCCTGCATGCTCAATGCATTAATAATAATAATAATAATAATGCATTTATTTTATATAGCGCTTTTCAGGAAGCCCAAAGACGCTTTGACAGAGTGCAAAACATAATGCATAGCAAAACATAAAAACAATTGCAAAAAAAAAAGAATCAATAGGGAAATATTCAAAGCACAAAGGAGGGAGAAGGAGAGGAGATAGTCAGGGGTTAGATGCTGTGGGTTAAATGTTGAATGCAGTGTTGAACAGGTGGGTCTTGAGTGATGTTTTGAATGTGGTGAGTGAGGAGGAGTCTCTGATGGTGTGAGGTAGCGAGTTCCAGAGGGTGGGAGCAGCGATGGAGAAGGCCCTGTCCCCCCAGGATCTAAATTTGGTCCGGATGGGGGGGGGGGGGGGTCAGGAGGTTGGTACCAGCAGAGCGGAGGTTGCGGGTGGGAGTGTGTCTGGAGAGGAGGTCAGCCAGGTAGGGTGGGGCCAGGTTATGGAGGGCTTTGTAGGTCAAGAGGAGGATTTTGTACTGGATTCTCTGGGAGATGGGGAGCCAGTGAAGCTTGTAAAGGACGGGGGTGATGTGGTCACGGGTCCGGGAATGGGTGAGTAGACGGGCAGCGGAGTTCTGAATGTATTGGAGTTTATTGGTGATTGTTGAGGGTGAACCATAAAGGAGGCTATTGCAGTCGTCCAGACGGGAAGTGATGAAGGCGTGGATGAGGGTTTCTGCAGCCACGGAGGAGAGGGATGGACGGAGACGGGCGATGTTTTTCAGGTGAAAGAAGGCTGTCTTTGTGATCTGTTTAGTGTATTTGTCGAAGGAGAGGGTTTGGTCAAAGATGATGCCAAGATTCCGGATGTGAGGGGAGGTGGATACTGGGAAACCGTCGATGTTGAGGGCAAAGTTATGGGTGGACTTGGTGAGCGTTTTTGGGCCAATGATGATTATTTCAGATTTATCACAGTTAAGTTTGAGGAAGTTGATTTGAAGCCAGGATTTTATTTCAGTGATGCAGTTTGTCAGGATAGAGTGGGTGGCGGTGGAGATGGACTTGGTGGAGATGAAAAGCTGGATGTCATCGGCGAAGCAGTGGAATTGGAGACCATGACGGCGGATTAAGTGACCGAGGGGGGACAGGTAAAGGATGAAGAGGAGGGGGCCAAGAACTGAACCTTGGGGGACACCTTGGGGGAGGGGAGCAGTGGGGGATTTGCAGTTATTGATGGAGATGAACTGACGTCTGTCAGAGAGGTATGATTTAATCCAAGAGAGGGCAGTGCCGGTAATGTTAAAGGTGGTTTCAAGTCGGGTGAGGAGGATGGTGTGATCGATGGTGTCAAAGGCAGCGCTGAGGTCGAGGAGGATGAGAATGTTGAGGTTGCCAGCGTCAGAGGAGAGGAGAAGGTCGTTGGTGATTTTGAGGAGAGCAGTTTCAGTACTGTGGTTGGAGCGGAATCCGGATTGGAATGAGAAAATCACTCGCTGGCGCATCGAACTCGCCGATTTCTGCTACACAATCAAATATCGCCCTGGGAGGGATAACCTGGTTGCCGACGCCTTATCGCGGCCGGCAACGTGTGCAGGCCTCATATCTTTGGAGGATCTGCGCGCTTTGCACGACACTCTGTACCATCCCGGGGTGACGCGTTTCACTCATTTTGTGCGTAGTCGTAACTTGCCCTACTCGGTTGAAGACATTCGCCAGGTCTGTCGCAATTGTTCTGTTTGTGCTGAACTCAAACCGCGTTTTTACAACCCTCCTATGGGCAACTAGGCCATGGGAGAGATTGGCGATGGACTTCAAAGGGCCTCTGCCGGCGTCACCGGCATCGAGTAACTCTCGTTATCTGCTCACTATCGTTGATGAGTTCTCGAGATTCCCTTTCGCTTTCACGTGCGCAGATATGACGGCTGCCATGGTTATCCGGTGCCTGCAGAACTTGTTTTCTATGTTTGGGAATCCAGCCTACGTGCATACCGATTGAGGTGCAGTGTTCCTGTCCCAGGAGGTGAGGAGCTTCTTGCTCCAGCATAATGTCGCTTCGAGCTATACCACTCCTTATAGGCCGCAGGCGAATGGGCAAGTCGAACGCTTCAACGGTATTATATGGAGAGCCGTCACGCTAAGCCTTCGGTCCCTCGGCCGAGGCCGAGATAAATGGGCTTGGCCGCTACCTGCGGCACTGAACTCGATCAGGACTTTACTGTGTACGGCCACCAACCAAACTCCCCACGAACGGATGTTTCATCACCCGAGGAGCTCGGGTAGTATCCGACCTTTACCTAGTTGGCTTGCTGAGCCGGGGCCGGCTTATCTCAAATGTGCGGTTCGCATGAGCAAGTATGATCCACTAGTGGATAAGGTGCAAGTACTCCAAGCTAATCCCGAGCATGCTCGCGTGTTGATGGCAGATGGACGTGAGTCCACTGTCTCCGTACGCCACCTGGCCCCTTGCGGGGAAATCGACGAACCAATTTACGAGTCTATGGACTCTCCTGTTGCTCCGCCTATGGAGCATCTGCCGGCCATCTCGCTGCCAAATACACCCCAGCCTGTGGGCACTGTGGTGCTACCTTCGTCACCTGACTCCGGCGGCTACTCCGACGCGGGGGACTCCGGACTTGGGGATGTAGTACCCGGTAGTTTCCGGACCCGTGCTGGAAGGGAAATTCGTCGCCCCGATCGCTACGGATGGACCGACTGACATTGACGGACGATCGCTGCTCTACTATTGCTGCTGCGTGCTTGATTCCTGCCTCGCGGAAGTGTAGTTCAAACGGCGGGGATAATGTAATGAAAATGTATCTAAGTTGAACCCAGGTGTTATGCTCTCTCTAAACACTGAGAGGCGTCTATAAGAACTTGGACGGCCATCGCTCCGAAACATTCCTGTGACATTTAATCTGTGACACGTAGACTCGAATGGTGCGTATACGTAGATGATCCAGGCTTGCTTGCATTGATTGATATTGCTGAACTTTCCCCATGATTCCATAATCCTGATACAGTATATTGCATGATTGTATTTTTACAGGATGTTGCCAGAGATCGAATTGTCATTAAACCTACTACTAGGTCAAAGTTGTGGATCTGATTTTCATTACACGCGTCTTTGGAGATTTTCCATTCTACCGCGAGTTTGCTGGGTGTTCGACCACGTGACTTCTGTGTCGCTTTGATCGCCTACACCTCGATTGATCTTGATCGGACATTGTTCCAACGATCACTGGAGCGAATCAACTTCACCTTGGAGGGTTATGGAGACATTGAGGAGTGCTCGGTTCCATTCCCTGGGAGTGCCATGAGTTTGAGTTAAGTTACTAGATAAGGTGGTACCATCTTAAGATATTAATTGTATGGTTGATTGCTATTATTATTTGTATCGTGATTCCTGTGTGCTCTTTAATATAATCTTTGGTTGTGGATAACTCATGGTGTGGTTTCCATATTGATTTCGACACGGAATAACATATTTCTTTTCTGCCTTGACTCCTCCCGGGGTTCGGGGGTATAAGGAGACCAGGAGGTCGGGGAGGAGCACGTAACAATACCCTTTGCTACGACACCATGAGATCGAAGGAACTGCCTGCAGAGCTCAGAGACAGGATTGTATCGAGGCACAGATGTGGGGAAGCCTACAAAAATATATCTGCTGCATTGAAGGTTCCCAAGAGCATAATGGCCTCCATAATTCTTAAATGGAAGAAGTTTGGAACAACCAGGACTCTTCCTAGAGCTGGCCGCCCGGCCAAACTGAGCAAGTGGGAGAGAAGGGTTTTGGTAAGAGAGGTGACCAAGAACCTTATGGTCACTCTGGCTGAGCTCCAGAGGTTCTGTGTGGAGATGGGAGAAACTTCCAGAAGGAAAACCATCACTGCAACACTACACCGATCTGGGCTTTATGGCAGAGTGGCCAGACGGAAGCCAAACAGTTCAATCTTGGTTTCACCAGACCACAGAATATTGTTTATGACAGTCTGAGTCCTTTAGGTGCTTTTTTGCAAACTCCAAGCGGGCTTTCATTTGTCTTTCACTGAGGAGAGGCTTCCTTCTGGCCACTCTGCCATAAAGCCCAGATCGGTGGAGTGTTGCAGTGATGGTTGTCCTTCTGGAAGTTTCTCCCATCTCCACACAGGATCTCTGGAGCTCAGCCAGAGTGACCATCGGGTTCTCGGTCACCTCTCTTACCAAGGCCCTTCTCCCACGATTGCTCAGTTTGGCCAGACGGCCAGCTCTAGGAAGAGTCCTGGTTGTTCCAAACTTCTTCCATTTAAGAATTATGGAGGCCACTGTGCTCTTGGGAACCTTCAATGCAGCAGAAAATTTTTTGTAGGCTTCCCCAGATCTGTTGCTCGACACAATCCTGTCTCTCCCAGTCGATGTCAGAGACTGGTCGACAGTTATAAGAAACGCCTACTTGAGGTTGTATCTGCCAAAGGGGGCAATACCACCTATTAGAGCCAAGGCTGTACTTACTTTTTCCACATGCGAAATTTGCATTTATGTTTATTTAAATTACTAGGGCATGCCCGTACTATATATAAGCTAGGACGTGCCCGTACGTGGGTGCCCGTTCCTTGCCAAAAAAAAAAAAAAAAAAAAATTTGTGTAGGGGTGTGTGTGTGTAAACATCCTAGGGCGTGCCCGTACGTGGGTGCAAAAAAACATGCGTGCAAACAACAACAACAAAAAAAAACTTTGAAACCACGTGGCAGTAACGACCACAGAACCCCCCCCCCCTCTATTTACATGAATGGTTTGGTCCATTCGCAACGACCACAGAACCCCCCCCCTCTATTTACATGCAATGGTTTGGTCCATTCGCAACGCCAAAGCGAACGGCGAACGGCTAAATCGCCATAGCTCGGTAAGTACTTGTCCGATTAATTTCAAACCTTGAAAAGGCACATCCTCGGGTCCCCAGCAATATACCTGGCAAGTTTAAAGTATATCGGACCCGTGGTTGTCGAGAAACAGCGGTCACAGACAAACATACAAACACACATACACACATACACACATACACACATACACACAGAGATTAATGGAATTATAGATAGATACAATGGACTAAAAAATGTAAATGTTTCATGATATTTTCATATTATATCACCTTTATCTATCAATATTGTTGAAATGAAGATCAAATAGCTGTATGTTGAAATATGTTGAAAAAGTCAAAACTTTACATGGGGTGTACTTACTTCTTCACGTGACTGTATCTATCAATATCATCAATCATATCTGAATAAACATGTTCTGTATCAATTTTCAAAATAAAACTATCTGTATCCATCGAAAGTAGATTAACATCATTTTGATATTTCTTCCTTAAGTTATTGTAAAAGTAATCATATATTAATGACTTTGACAAGTCAAGAATTGTTGTTCCAATATAAATAGGCTTATCCATTTCAATACTCTCTTTAACCAAATGGATAGCACAAAAGTTTTCTGAAAACACCTCTACTCTTTGAAAACTGAGTCTATTGATTAATTTTGTTGCTTGTTTCCAAGATGTAGCAAGTATTATGTTTTGTCTATTTCTAACATTTTCCATCAAGACAATTGTCTTTCCAAATCCAGCATTATTCATCAATTTATAAAAGTCCTTCTCAAAATCTGTCTATGTCTCTGTTCTTCTCTTTGTGTTAAAATCAATATACTGCTTCAACCAATGACTTTGATTGAACTGCAAAACTTTATGAAGCTTCTTCACTCTCAACCCTGCTGATAAACATTGTCTCAAGTTCCTTTGGTGTAAAACATAATTTTCTTTATTATACAATGTAGAAAGTAAGCCTGGTGTTGGGCTAGCGGCTAGGGTGCCAGCTTAGGATCCGAGGATCCTGGGTTCGAATCCCGGTCTATCGCTGAATTAACGCCAGGGGGGTTGACTCAGCCTGTCATCCTTCCGAGGTCGGCAAATTGAGTACCAGTTCACTGGTATTTCCCTGTTTGTCGTAAAAAGGCGACAAAAAGGGTTGGCGGCAGGAAGGGCATCCGGCCGTAAAACATTGCTTCAAAAAGGGGACAAAAAAACAACAACAACCACGGTCCCCGAAAAAGGCCAACCCCTGCTTGCGGGGAAAAATGGCCTCTAAAGGTGGTTTTTTTGTATTTGTATACAATGTAGAAAGTAATTTCTCTGTTGATTTACCTTTGGTATTAAATGATTGTGGATAATCACTGAACCATTCTTTTCTTGGGCTTTCTTTATCAGGAGCATAAGGTAGATCTTTATGTTTATTATGAAGTTCTTCAGGATGTTTCAAATCAAACTCAAAATAATATCCAATTTCTAGCTTTATCCAAATATTTTGGTGTAGAGATAACGATATCCTATAAAACCTTTTCATAATCTACCTCTTTCACCCACTTAAGTTTACCATAACGAAGGGCTTGAGACATAGCCCACCCATACAAATTATTAGCATCATGATACATCAAATAAGAACTATCTTTTATAGTTGAGGTGAGCCTGGTGTTGGCTTAGCCGTTAGGGTGCTGGCTTGGGATCCTAGGATCCTGGGTTCGTAATCCCGGTCGATCGCTGAATTAACGCCAGGGGGTTGACTCAGCCTGTCATCCTTCCGAGGTCGGCAAATTGAGTACCAGCTTGCTGGGATGAATGATCCCGGTGTGTACCCCAGTTTAGAATAGGTACACCGTATCCCTGCGCATCGTAAGAGCGTGACCAAGGGTTGGCATCAGGAAGGGCATCCGGCCATAAAAACATTGCCTCAAACAGGGAACCATGATTGTCATGGAGCCCGCAAGGCTAACCCCCACTCTAGCGGGGAAAATGGCCTTAAAACGATCATTCGTTCATTCATTTTATAGTTGAGGTGCGTCAACATCATTGAGGTGAGGTGCGTTGAGGTGTGTCAACATCATCAACATCAACATCGTTGAGGCGTCAGGAAGGGCATCCGGCCATAAAAACATTGCCTCAAATAGGGAACCATGATTGTCATGGGGCCCGCAAGGCCAACCCCCGCTCTAGCAGGGAAAATGGCCTTAAAACGATCATTCATTTTATAGTTGAGGTCATGTGTTGAGGAAGGATGAAAGTGACTTGGTTGAGAAGAGTGATGGAAATGAATGTAGAAGAAGAGGACGGGGAAGACCGAGAAAGACTTGGCTAAAGATGGTGGAAGAAGAAATGCGGGCAAGGAGGTTAACAAGGGGAGATGCAGAAAATAGGGCAAAATGGAGAAGATTGTCATGGGGACCGCAAGGCTAACCCCCGCTCTAGCAGGGAAAATGGCCTTAAAATGCATGTTGTTGTTGTTGTTGTTGTTGTTGTTTTGTAGTATCATAATTAGAAAGATATTTGTTGTTGGCTTTAGCATATCTACTTGAACATACTTGAGATATTCCCCCTCTCTTAGCCTTTTCTATCATCAAGAGCATATCTACATCACTGATTAAATACAAATTCTGTTTTGTCATTTTTAACATAGCCAAACCAGGCGCAGTGTAATAGTGAGCGGGGTCCAATCCCAAATTTTTTTTTTTAATGGCAGACGGTTCTAAAAGTCTCAAATACATCAACCAATAGAAGGACATCAGTTTTAAGATACAAATCGTGATACTCTCCAAGGTTCTTTGTATTAAACTTTTTCCAAACATTTTGCGCTCCAGTACAATCTTTATCAGTTATATGACTTTTATTTAACTCGTTATAAAAAAATTATTTTGAGGGAAGTTGTGTTTCTTCAAATTTCTCAAATGAATCCATATAATCATGAGGACATATACCCTTTTGTGATAAGAGTTCAATCTCTTCTTGATTTATGAAATACTCTGAAAGACTCGGAAAGTTTTTAATATATGATACCAAGTTAAATAATGGACTTGCCATAAATTTAAACCTATCAAGAAACCGGATATGAGTCATAGGAGATGTTGGAATTGTTTTGATGAATGAAATGTTTTTCTGATCTGTGTTAGGACTTGCAGAAATGTTTCCAGATGTCTTTGAAAGTTCATTTATAAATAGATGTGTGTCATAATGTGCGTTGTTGTGAAGAAAGACTGGGATGAAAGAGGGGAGTTTGTAATTAATATTACAACTTTGATGAGCTGGACCTCTATATTTGCCAGTGAGATGGCAATGGTCTCTAACCTTTAACCCTTTATCAATTTTCTCATCACAAATATGACAGACAACCTTCGGTTGTCTAAACTTTTTTTCTCTCTTATTTTGTTAAGGACATTGGTTTATTGGTTTCTCTCATTATCTTGGTTATTCGTCCGGCTGTCCGACCGCCCGTGATCGGTTTTCGTTGCCGCGATAACTTGAGAACGGCTGAAGTGATCTAATTAGTAATTCAAACTTGGTACAGCAGGGGCGGACCCGGGGGGTGGGGGGTGCAGGGGCCAGAGCTGTAGATAGAGAGTTTGGCCAACTAAACAATAGGCGCCATGTTGTTACCCAAGGTCAAGTGCACGCGCGCGTGCGTTCAAGCGTGCATGCAACTTACTGCTATTAGGAACGGGTTTATTTTTATGTTCCTCAGTTTCATACATTGTTGAGTCAGTTGCGCATGAGTGGAAGTTGGGATGGATGAGTGGAAGGAGGGATGGATGAGTGGAAGGAGGGATGGATGAGTGGAAGGAGGGATGGATGAGTGGAAGGAAGGATGGATGAGTGGAAGTTGGGATGTATGAGTGGAAGGAAGGATGGATGAGTGGAAGGAGGGATGGAGGAGTGGAAGGAAGGATGGATGAGTGGAAGGAGGGATGGATGAGTGGAAGGAGGGATGGATGAGTGGAATAATGGATGAGTGGAAGGGGGGATGGATGAGTGGAAGGAAGGATGGATGAGTGGAAGGAGGGATGGATGAGTGGAAGGATGGATGAGTGGAAGGATGGATGAGTGGAAGGATGGATGGATGAGTGGATGGAAGGAGGGATGGATGAGTGGAAGGAAGGATGGATGAGTGGAAGTTGGGATGGATGAGTGCAAGGAAGGATGGATGAGTGGAAGGAGGGATGGAGGAGTGGAAGGAGGGATGGATGAGTGCAAGGAAGGATGGATGATTGGAAGGAAGGATGGATGAGGGGAAGGAGGGATGGATGAGTGGAAGGAAGGATGGATGAGTGGAAGGAGCTCTGACATGCTCTTAGCTCTTGCACGAGCCTCGATCTTGTACACAAAATTTTTTTTTTTTAAATCGAACACATTCTTTCTCCAGTCGTTTTACAAACTCAAGAGGCATCTTCTCCTCCATAAAGTTCTAACTTGTTGTATTTATCACCTTCGGATGATTTGATATAATAATAGAAACCACAAGGAGTATGTTTTTGATATTTGTTTGTGTAAGGCCCTTTAGGGTCTGGAGAAGCAGCATCCATCTTTTCAAGGATACTTTCAAAGTCAGCATCTATCTATAATTCCAGTAATCTCTGTCTGTCTGTCTGTACGTTTGTCTGTGACCGCTGTTTCTCGACAACCACGGGTCCGATATACTTTTAACTTGCCAGGTATATTGCTGGGGACCCGAGGATGTGCCTTTTCAAGGTTTCATATTAATCGGACAATTACTTACCGAGCTATGTCCAAAAAACGATTCAACCAATCAGAGAGCAGCGAACGATCGCGTGTGCCGAACGTGGCGGACACACTCTGCCTCGGATGGCACATTTGAGAGCGTATTCATTTATTTCACGTTTGCAAACTATGTTGGCGCTATGTTGGCGTTAAACGATGTTTTAAAACTAATAAAAACGAATTTGCGATTCATTCGCTTTCCTGCGCGTTTGTGTACGCGATGGCGATTTCTTTACCAAACTCCGGAAGCCGTTCGCTTTGGACCGAACCATTTCATGTAAATAGAGGGGGGGGATTGTCACCACTCGCAAGCCGTTCGCTTTGGACCAAACCATTTCATGTAAATAGAGGGGGGGGATATAATTTTAGATATATATATATAGTACGGGCATGCCCTAGTCTATCTATAATTCCGGTAATCTCTGTGTGTATGCGACCGCTGTTTCTCGACAACTACCGGTCCGATATACTTGAAACTTGCCAGGTATATTGCTGGGGACCCGAGGATGTGCCTTTTCAAGGTTTCATATTAATCGGACAAGTAGTTACCGAGCTATGTCCAAAAAACGATTCGACCAATCAGAGAGCAGCGAGCTACCGAGCTATGGCGATTTAGCCGTTCGCCGTTCGCTTTGGCTTTGCGAATGGACCAAACCATTTCATGTAAATAGAGGGGGGGGGGGTTCTACCGTACTCGCAAGCCGTTCGCTTTGGCTTTGCGAATGGACCAAACCATTTCATGTAAATAGAGGGGGGGGGGATATAATTTTAGATATATATATAGTACGGGCATGCCCTAGTATATTACAAACGGATGTTTTATGGATTTGTTGAAATCTTTCAATGATATACCTGATCCTGCTTTTGGCATATTGATTACAGTTGATTTATGATTACTACAATATTTTGAATGTTGATCTAATCGTTCTTTTGTTTGAAAGAAGTTGAGGCATCGCTTACATGGATATGTTTTACATTTTTTATTGACTACTTGGGTGATTCATCTTGATAAATTTTTGATGGAAGCATAATGTGATTTTTCTTTCAAAGCAAAGTAGAGAAGGTCAATATGTGTTTCATTATTTATATTATCAGAAAATTTTAATATCTGAACTTTGTTTGTATCCGTTAATCCATATACTTTAATAGATAGATTATTCATCTTTTGAAATTTAGAAACATCTATTAAAGACATTGGAAATTTTAAATCTTTAACATTTAGTGTATTCTCATATTTCTTATAACGAGATACTCTTTCTTGGTTCTTATTTTGAGGATGAAGGTGAGTGAGAACAGACCATAGGAAACATTTATTATCTTTGTTTTGAATATTAACAACTGCTTTTTAAAGTTTAATTTCTCTTGGTAAATCAATATAAAAAGAAGCATGAAGAGGGTCTGATTTGAGAATGTGTATATGTAGGAAAATGATTTTACTAATACTATATCCGCTACCCACCACAGTATTATCTACATCCTGCTCCTGTTTTATAAGTTCACCATAAACACCTGATGATAATAAATCTTGGAATGATGTGATAAAGTGAGGGACTGTTCTCATATAAGGAGTTTCTTCAACACCATCTTTTACCATACCCATTTTTACCCCCCATATAAAACTTTAACGTATTCATCTCAGTTAACGTATCTTTTATAAGTGTTTCAACAGCAGGTTTAACCATCTCAATCGCATCAGCTATTGATTTTGGTCCAGGAGTTCCAAACTCAAAAACGCTTAGCTTAATATGTCCCTTAAATGCTCCATCAGAGTTTTTAATAGAGTATCTAACTGACTCTTCATTCTTCTTGTGTTTGTGTGATTGAAGGTGAGATTTAAAGCCTCCCTTTTTAATGTCCTTAGAGCAGACATCACAGTGTTTAACATTAGATTCTGGCGGTAGTTCTCCCGCATTTCGTCTATGCCTTTTTGTTTTTAGATGACATGTCAAAGCACGCTTATGATATTCACGATTACAAACGTCGCAATACATTGTATTCACCATATTTATATAGTAAAAAACTTGATGAAAATCTCGTGGTAATTTATAGATATTTTTTCGCTTAAAATAAAAATGTCAGGGAAATTTATAGATATTTCTTCGCTTAAAAGGAAATAGTATCAATGATTTCAACCACTTAAGAATTGTCTCTTTAAGAAGTAATTCTGTGCTTAAAATAAAAATCAGTTCTTGGCACAGATCCAAATTAGTATGGCTCATTGGAGGAGACTGTTTAAGGTTTTAGACCTTATTTTTCAATTTTTATTTTGGAGGAGACTGTTTAACCCTCTAACTTTTTTACTTATTGAATACAATGTTTCAAAACACAAAAGACAAATTTCAATCAATTTCCTCATTTAAAAAGGATACTGAAATATATTGCACTGATGTAAAATTGAACAAAGATGATTACAATAACTTTTGGATTAAACCTATTATGAAAGATAATATGAGCTACTCAATCCCTTTCAAAGGAAGAGCATTCTCTGTCTTTGGGAAGCCATCAATTAAAGTAGTTATAACAAAAGTTTCACCATTATTTATGGAGATCTATAACAAACTAGAGGAGGTATTGAAAGATGTAAAAGTATCAAAAAACAAAACTCTTTTTACTGAAGTTATCGAAAAGGAGGATAAAACTATTAGCTCTAAACACGGTGAAATTTCTATATTCTTTAATAAGCCAAAAGATGTTAATCTTGATGAAATGAAAGATGTTAATATAACAGGAGAAATGTAATTTCGCTCAATAGTAGTTAGGAACCATTTCAAAATTACCTTTAATATTAGAGATATAGTAGTTGAATGTCAATGAAAAAAAGTATATGGATATAGAATATAGATGGTAATGTTTTTTTCTGCAAATTAAATATGAGTCATTATTCAAGTGAAGACTTTCGGGAGTATGATAGTGATGATAGTACCTCTATTGGAACAGAAGACAGTTAGGATAGTGAGAGTTTGTGTTCTAATGATAGCTATGAAAGTAGTTTTATAGATTATGAAGATACTGATGAAGATACTGATGAAGATGATGAAGATACTGATGAAGATGATGAAGATACTGATGAAGATGATGAAGATACTGATAAAACTACTACTACTACTACTACTACTACTAATACTGATGATTTTTACTTTAAGTGATCTTTTACTCTATAAATATGATAAATCCAAACGACGTACCACATCTTGAATTTCCTGATTCTCCATATGATAAATTGGAGAATTGCCCAGCTTGTGATAGAGTGGGATTAAGTACATAGTCAAAAGCCCATAAACAATGTTTATTCTGTGATTATCTTTTAATTAATGATGACAAAAAATATAAAAATAAATATAACTATTAAATTGGAAACAAAAAAGAATTACTTTACAAAATTAATAAGAGAGATGAACGTTAAGTATTATGATGATAATACACC
Organism: Myxine glutinosa; assembly: GCF_964187855.1. Lineage (NCBI taxonomy): Eukaryota > Metazoa > Chordata > Myxini > Myxiniformes > Myxinidae > Myxine > Myxine glutinosa. Next base: position 156,125,271 of record NC_136265.1, on the reverse strand, counting down.
ATTTTTTACACAAGGGAAGAGACTATTTGTATTGAGGAAATGTATAGGGGTTTAATGATGTTTATTATTCAAAATAATTTCAATGGAAATGTTAATACAAGATACTATGTAAATAAAATAATGGATTATGTTGAAATTAAACCCGTACTCAGGATAAAATATAGACTATAGAGTTTCTAAAAAAGCTCATAAAAAATTAGATGACTTGTTTTCCAAATATATAAATGAATGATTTTTTACCCGTTTGGGAAAATAAGATAAAATTTAACAACCATAAAAATCTTCCAAATTCATGAAGATGTCTAATAGTTGGTTCAAGTGGTTGTGGAAAAACCTGTTTGCTTTTAAAGATGCTCCTTACCCCCAACTTTTTCGATTATAACAAATTAATAATTTTCAAAAGTCAAGTTTTCAACCCGAGTATCAACTACTATCACAAGGTTTTAATGCGGGCCTTCAAAAAGAAGATATAATCGGTTTATTCAAACTTCAAAACAAACTATATAATACAACTATTACATACAACTATTTTGTGATGCACAGAAATCAAAACTGAAACCAAAACCCATAACTTGTATTCTCAGTGATAATACGGATGATATACCTTCACCCCAAGATTTAGATAAATCAAAAAAGAACCTCGTTATCTTTGATGATTGTGTTAATGAGAGAAACCAAACGGTTATGGATAGCTACGATACAAGAGGGAGACATTCTTCTTGTAATTGTATTTATCTCAGTCAATCATACTTTCAACTCCCTCGTCTCTTAATAAGAAACAATGCCAATACCTTTATTTTATTGAAGTGAAATTCAATAGATATAAATAATTTTTGGAGAGACAATTGCTCTACGTTATGTAGCAAAAAAGAATTTGTGGCTCACATGAAACACACGATTGGAAAATATAAATATATTGTTGTGAAACAAGATGAGATACCAACTGATATTTTTTTATTTTACAAATAATTATACACATAAATGACAACTATTATTATTAATCTTGTGGGTAAATCTGCTCCAGGAAGAAATTTTCATAAATCTAAGCTCTTGAATAGTAAAAATGAAAGATTGTAAGTTTAAAAAAAAAAATACCCCATGATTCGTATTGTAGCTACAACAACCAGAGCAATGCGACCAGAAGTAGAAGGTGAAGATTATTACTACATTACAATGGAGGAACATATGCGATTGAGGAACGAAGGTCAAATATTTGAGGTCTCTCTTGGCACAACGAAATATTCACATTGTAAGAGTGAGTTCAAGAAACTAAAGTCTGGTGGTCTTGGGATTTTAGAAACTAATCCAGAAGGAATGAGACAAATTATGAAACATCTGAGTGATAATGGAGTTAAGGTTTTGTCATTTTGTTTTGATGTTGATGAAGAAACTCAATGCCAACGTATGAAAAACAGAGATACTTGTATTAGTGAAGAAGAAATTACAACTTGTATTAATGCTAATAAAAAATTTGATAAAATATTTAAAGAAAAGGATTTATTTGAACACATCTACTTTAATGATAAAGAAAAGGCAAATTTTTCGATTGACCTTTACAATTCAGTAAATGATATTTTTCAACAAATAAATACAGAAAATGAATGCCAAAGAAAGAGCAAGAAAGTTTAAGGAACATCAGGAGTTGGTTTCAAAAGTTGTGAAGCAACAGGAAGAGATAAAGAAGAAACAGAAACAAAAACTAACTGGTGAAGAAGCCTTTGAAAGAAAACAAGAGAAATTTTTCAAACCACTTTAAAAAATTCAACAAAAAATGATTTCTTCAACAACTCCCACAATAAAATATACTCCGAAAAAACTTCAAATGCTTGAAGATTTTAGTCAAATGGCAGAGCAAGAACTTGGATAATTAGAATATGATGGTGAAGGATTATTCCGGCAAATTGAGCAACACTAATGCTACACTCGTAAATGATTTCTTCTGGAAAATGTTTGATAGTGTCCGCCTGTATATTGGAACACAAGAGGTTGAAGCGGTTGATTATGTCTCTGCCACATCTGAAATGATGAAATTTACACTATATTCATTAGGGGATAGAATGGGTAGGGGAGCTGTTGAAGGTTTTATTCCTGATATGTCAACAGGTACAAACGTAGACTCTGGTTATAGACAAAGAAAGGCAATGCATAACAATGAAACAAAAGCAGAGAATAGATTTACCGTAGCAGTTCCTCTTAAGGGTAGACAGTAATACCCCGGCCTACGTCATTAGTTGGTTCCATAAGCCGTGACGTAACTCGGTTTTTGACGTAAACCGGGTGGAATGTCTTTAAAATTCCTTAAAATGAAGACAAACACCGTAATTCGTAAAACTAAAGTAAATAACTGGAGGAGGCTGCGGCTTCATCCTGAATCTTTGCCGCTCCCCGTTGGGAGTCCCTCCGTTGTTTTCTATCGGTCGGGTCTTCTCCTCGAATGGGGTGACCGGCGCGGACGTGTCGACCGTGAGCTGACTTGTGTGTCGAGTGGCTCCGCGGCCCGCTTCACCATGGCGTGCTTTACCCAACGTGTCCGAGCAGTTTCACCGGTGGTCGTGTCGTGTCGTCTATGATGAACGAACGAGCTCAGGGTTCCGTGAACGGGGCCGCCCCGGGGATCGACGCTCGCCTCCGAGTCGTAGGCGTGCCCCGTCTTTCCTCGAGCAGCCGAAGTTGCTTGCTTCTTTATTTTTGGACGATGCGATATACGCAGAAACGATGACATACAGGCAGGCATTTGCAAATCCATGCACATGTGCACATGCACACGTCAATCGGTTTTTACAAGGATATGCATCAACAACAACTTGCGACTCCCTGCACCACAGATGTCAATTTCCAAACAATTTACCTACTCCCTCTACCTAACTTTAAACTACCCTCCCCGGGTATTCGTGAAGGGGTCCATCCTCCCCCATCCACTCCTTCACACCATGCACTCCACACCACTCAATCCACACTACTCACTCCACACACCATTTATTCCCACACACCAAGTATTCTCTCCATTTATCCACTTGCACCCCATGCAAGTCAATCACTCAACACCATTACACATGTCCTCAATAGCCCACTCATACACTTTCTCCGGTCATCCCAGACCATTGCCTCATTTCACCAAGTTCAACGATAACCAGATTCTCACACACACAACCATTTTCGACCAATGCCTCATTTCACCAAGTTCACCAATAACCAGATTCTCACACACACAACCATTCACGACCGATGCCTCATTTCACCAAGTTCACCAACAACCAGATTCTCACACACACAACCATTCACGACCAATGCCTCATTTCACCAAGTTCATCCACAAACAATTTTACTCAATTCCTCATTTGCGCCTAAAGCTCATCCTCATACTCACACACATGATACACCAAGATACATCAAGAGCGGCTTCAGCTTGAAGTCGCCGGTGCAATTACCCCCAAGCATTAGCGTTAGCCGCTCCTTCGCGACTTTGTAGCCTGGCATGGTCTTCTCCTCCTTCGAGATAAAGGAGATGATGATGTAGGAGTGACGTAAAGTCGCACATAATGACGTTCGCTGAACTGAAATTTACTCTAGAAGAGTGGCGTAAAGTCGGATTTGACGTAGGTCGAAATGGCGTAAAACGGGGTATGACTGTATTTGGATTTTGTGATTATGATAAAGTTTTGTATGGATTTAAAATTCGATTTCAACTACAAAGGAATGATAATGTAAATAGATTGCCTTTTGGGGCTGCTAATGCTTTTGGTGATAATAATGAATTTTTGTTAATGATTTGTGTTAGTATATCAGTGAATATACTCCTAATCTTAAAACGGAAGAGATGTTAAATAGAAGACTTAACTCAAAGAAACCGCTGAATGTATCATACCTTAAAAGAAGATGTCAACACATTAAACTGGAACACACTACCTACACTTGGAATGTGGGTGTTCTTCAAGGAAAGCCACGATATCTATGGCTCATTTTTAAGAAACCGGATGGAGATGAAGGTACTGATAAGAATAATGCGCTGTGATAATGCTAAGGTGAAACAACTTCGGGTTTCTCTTGATGGTACATTTTACCCGCGAGATAGATTGGAAATTGATTGGGAAAAAATGATGATGCGGAAGCCTACAAGTCTTACCAAAATGTGTGTGTGAAAGCAACGGTAATCAAGAACCCATTTTGGATATGACTGTGTTCAAAAACTTTATACAATCCACACAATTGACCTGAGTTCTCAAAAGGAAACTGTGAAGTCCAATAGAGTGGATACTTCTCTGTGCATTGAAAGAGAGGAGAGTGAAGAAGTTGATACATATTGTTTGCTTTTGGAAGAAACAGATTGTGGATTAATACAGATAATGGTGTCATGATTAATATCACAGAGATTTTTCTAATAAATAAATGAGTAGGAAAGAACTAACTGGGGTAGATATATTAATCAAATCAATTTTAATAAACTATTGTCTTGTATTCAAAATCAAAAGCCTTGTACTATTAGCGTTAATACAATTCAAAGAAAAGGAGACATAAGAATTGATGTTTTGCTCACAAGAGAGCAGGTGAAAACACTAAATGATGCTGGCTCACTTAAATTTAAAATATCACAACCTATGTTGAAGAAATATTCAATAAAGGAGCCAAGAGGAGGATTTCTTCCATTTCTAATTCCTTTAATGGCTGGTTTAAGTGCGGCGGGAGCATTGATGGGTGGTATTTCAGCAGCGGTAAAAACTGCTAACGAAAGGAAGGCACAACTAAAAGCTCAAAAATAATTGGAAAGACATAACAAGGAGTTGGAGAAACAAATTAGTGGAAGTGGTGTAATTGTAGATTTTGCTGAAAAGCTTGAAAGCCTACCTGATAAAGCGAGATTGTTAGTTGGAGATATGCTTTATTGTATCGCACAGGCAGGTGTGAAACTAACTAAAAGGGGTAATGGATTATATCATTCTCATAAATAAATGGATAAATGGTTTAAACAATTTGGAAAAAATACAACGTCAAATATAGAACTTGCTAAATATTGTAAAAAAATTGATGATGTGGTTATTTGTATGAGAGATGAATAAACAAAGTTGTCCAAGAATACAAAGAATATTATAATGAATTTAGACACACAGAATGGTTCTCATTGGGTTTGTATTCATAGTAGTCAGGATAAATATTATTTCGATAGTTATGGTCTACCGCCACCTGTTGAAGTAATAAAATTCTTACAGAATGGTGTTTATCAAACATTTCAAGAACAAGACAGTAATTCTAAATGTTGTGGTCAATAATGTTTACATGCATTATTTCAACTCAACAATAATGAAAATATTTATGATGTCATTTTAAATCTAATATAAATGACTTATGTTGGAACAAGATGGTTCCATCTTTGGAGTATCCCGAGAGTTGAATATTGATTTAACAAATTATTATACAAAGGCACAGGCCAACAACAACAACAACAACAACAACAACAACAGGCATTTTAAAAGGCCATTTCCCTGCAAGAGCGGGGGTTAGCCTTGCGGTCCCCATGACAATCTTCTCCATTTTGCCCTATTTTCTGCATCTCCCCTTGTTAACCCCCTTGCCCGGATTTCTTCTTCGACCATCTTCAGCCAAGTCTTTCTCGGTCTTCCCCGTCCTCTACTTCCTTCTACATTCATTTCCATCACTCTTCTCAACCAGTCACTTTCATCCTTCCTCAACACATGACCAAACCATCTCAAACTGTTTCTCTTCACAGCATCAATCACAGGCTCTATCCCCATCATCTTTCGCAATTCATCATTTGGCTTCCTCTCTCTCAACGATACTCCACACATCCACCGAACCATTTGCATTTCCACCCTTTCCAGCCTTCGTTGCTGCTCTACATTCATTACCCATGTCTCGCTCCCATAAATCATAACACTTCTCACACATGCAGCATACACCTTTCCCTTCAGCTTCAACGAGACTCCCCTCCTCGTCAGCACGCCACTCAGTTCCCGAAACTTCTTCCATGCACATCTCACTCCAGCAACCGTTGCCGAATCTGATCCACCTTCTCCATTCAGCATGTCTCCTAGGTAACAAAATGTTTTCACACCTTCCAGCTTCACGCCGTCTCCAAGATCCAACAAAACATTTCCTCCATCTGCAGCTCCCTCTGTGCACACCTTACACTTGAATGTAGCTGCCACACTGGTTATTGACCCTCTCAAACCACTACATTTTTGATGAACCCACTCAGCGCACATTGTACATTGAATTGAGTTCACTCCGACACCCTTCCTACACACAACACACGGCCACTTCCCAGTTCTTTCCACCTCACCACATGCTTTACCACTTGCCATCACCTTTGTTTTTCCGATATTCACCTTCAGACCTTTCGTCTCCATACATTCCTTCCACTTGTTCATCTTCTCCTTCAGTCCATCCATACTTTCTGCAATCAACACCAGATCATCTGCATACAACAACTCCCACGGTAAACCCTCCTTTACGTTCCAAGCCAGCACCTCCATCACAGCTACAAATAGTAGTGGACTTAGTACCGACCCCTGATGCACTCCCACCTTCACAATCTCACCACTGTTCCCATCCTTCGTCCTTACAGCTGTGCGCGCTCTTTTGTACATTGCCATCACGACTCTGATCAACCATTCCTCCACTCCTAACTTCCTCAATGCCCATGTCACTACTTCACGTGGAACCCTATCGAATGCTTTCTCCAGATCAACAAACCCAAGAAACAACTTCTTCCTCTTCTCCATGTACTTCTCCTGCAACTGCCTCACAATAAAAAGCGCATCTGTTGTTCCTCTTCCTGGCATAAATCCAAACTGCATTTAGTCAATCTTCACTTTCTTCCCTATCCTCCTCTCCAACACCCTTTCCAATACCTTCATTCCATGCTCCAATAACTTTATCGCTCGATACGAGCCACAGTCCAGAGGGTCACCTTTCCCCCTGTATAGAGGGACGAGAATACTCAGTTCCCAATCCACGGGAATGCGGCCTTCTTTCACCACCAGATTGCAGATCTCTGTCATTCTCTTCACACCCCAATTTCCCGCTGCCTTCAACATATCTCCCACAACTCCCGTCGGCCCTCCCGCTTTTCTACTCTTCATTGCTTTAATCGCTTCCTCAACTTCCTTCTCGGTTATCTTCTCTGCCGGTCCTAAAACTGGGTTACTCTCGATGTTGCCATCCCATTCATTCTCTGCATTCAACAGTATTTCCATATATCTCTTCCATCTTCCTTTAATTCCATCTGGGTCCACAACGATTTGTCCCACTTCATCCTTCAAGCAACTCACCCCCATCACATCACACCTCTCTTTCGCTATCTGCTTTGCAATCCTGAATACCGCTCTCTGACCCTCTTCCAAATCCAAGCGTTCTCCGAACATTTTCCTCCATGCCTCCTGCGCCTTTGCTGCCTCTTTCTTTGCAGCCTTCTTGGCTGCCTTATAACTTTCATGCTCTTGCTTTTCTGCCCCCGTACCCTTCGCCTTCGCCTTCTGCCACTCCTTGAAATTCTTCCTCTTCTCGTCAATCTTCTTTCCAACTTCATCATCCCACCACCATGTTTCCGAGTGCCTCGGTGGTCCTTTTGTCCATCCACATACCTCACCAACGGCTCCCAACAGACTATCTTTGATTGACATCCAACCACTTTCAAGCTCAACCACATCATCCTCTACCATACTCAACCTCTCTTTTAATGCCTCCCTCACTGTCACCTCTTTCAACCTCCACACCTTCATTCTCGGTTGGTACTTCACCCGCCGAGCACTCCTCGCACCTTTCAACCTTATGTCGCAGACAACCAAGTGGTGCTGTGAAACAGCCTCCTCCCCCGGGATAACCTTTGTGTCCCGGAGGTGCCCCCTATCTCGCCTACGCACCATCAGGTAGTCAACGGTTGTCGTCGACCCACCTGACGTGTATGTAACAAGCTTATTATCCTCTTTCTGGAACTGAGTATTACAAATCAACAAATCAGCTCCATCAGCAAACTCCAAAATCCTTTCACCTTCTACATTTCTCACACCATATCCATAACCCCCATGAACTCCATACTCATTCCCACATGTCCATTTAGGTCTCCTCCTACCACAACAACTTCCTTATCTTTCACGTTTTCCATCAGCTTCTCTATTGCACACCAGATCTTGTCCTTCTCTTCATCGCTCTGACCAACCTGCGGAGCATATCCCGAGATGACGTTCACCATGAGCTTTCCATTCATCATTTTCACCATCATCAACCTTTCACTCACTCTCGTCACACTCACCACACTGTCTACAAACTCCTCAGAAAACAGGACACAAACACCATTCACACCTTCTGGGTACCCTTGCCACACAAACTTGTATTTCTGTCCCTGCCTACCCTTCACCATTCTCACACCACTTCCCTTCCATCTTGTCTCCTGCACACAACATATGTCCACTCTTCTTCTGACCAATACTTCCACCACTTCTCCTGATCTCCCTGTCATTGTCCCTACATTCCATGTCCCAAACCTCAGAAACCGATCTCCATGTCGGGCATCAGACTTTTCGTCGTCATAAATGGAGTGATTTCCACCCTTGCTTCGATCGGGTTCCCCACCTTGAGTTTTGACGAGAGGGAGTGGGGTCCCCCACGGGGTACTTCGGGCTGTACCCTGCCCATATGTAGTTGTAATTGTCATGGTTCTCTTTTTGAGGCAATGTTTTTATGGCCGGATGCCCTTCCTGACGCCAACCCTTTTAGTCGCCTCTTACGACACGCAGGGATACGGTGTACCTATTCTAAAACGCGGTACACACCGGGAAGGGAGAAGACTACAAGAGAATTAAAATTTTTGTATTCAAGTAGCGGTCGAAATTATCGACGGCAAAAGCTATTTGCAGTGCTGCCCCCGAACTTTTCATGATCACTACGGCAGAGAGTTGCAGTGCCCTTTTTCTTTAGTTGCTGCTGTGCCCTTTTTGTCAACAAAGCATAATAATAGAGACCAAAGTATGAATAAAGTAATGATGAAAACAACAAACTGACTTCGTCGGCTTTCGCTTTCTCAGTGCATGTCGGAACATTGGCGTAGTGAGCATATACATTGTCTAGGCTACCTCGTTTCCCGTTCTCTTCCTGAATACAGAATGTTGCAGTCCTACTATCCTATACCCTTATTGGGTACGGGAAACGAGGTTCAAGGGCATCCCATTATTTATATTGGCCCCGCCTATGACCATTCGTCATCCCATACGTCATCCAGCATCATCAATGAAACGCAAAGCATTATGGGCTACTATGAGCGCATATATTACAGCGTGGCTATTATTGCCGATGTTTGCACACCCATGTCGTTGCCTACCAACTGCGCTGTATTAGCGGGGGTAATACTCATGGTTGGGACGGCCTTCCGATTGCTTCCGTCCCGACTATAGGTATGTTACAATCCCGCAAGGTCAGCGGTGGTGTACATCTGCAGCTGTACCTGTGCGCCCATGTCTACGAGAGGCTGTCAAATACAAGTTTACAAAGTGTAATTTTTGATCCAAGTTTGATCCAAGTCAAATACAAAGAGAATGGCTGTCCTTGAAGCTTGACATCAGCAGAAATCATGGAGAGGAGTCCAATTTCCTAGGTCTATGGAAGACCATTCTGACAGAAAAGGGCCACAAATACCCTAATATACTTCATCTGGTGCAGATCTGCCTTGTGTGCCCAGTGGCCACATCACATGTAGAGAGGCAGTTCTCAGCAGTGAAGCGTATTCTTGGGGATTGGAGGCTAAAACTGGGGTTGGGTATGCAGAAACACCTTCTGTGCATCAGCACAGAAGGGCCCGACCCCGACAACTTTGATCCTACATGTAGCGTTGCCAGGTGGCATTCTATGAGTGCATTTGGACATAGGCCTGATACTACACCCCTCTCCCCCAAGGGTGATTGAATTGTAATCACTAGGGCATGCCCGTACTATATCTATATCTAAAATTATATCCCCCCCTCTATTTACATGAAATGGTTTGGTCCATGAAATGTTTTGGTTCATTCGCAACGCCAAAGAGAACGGCGAACGCTTTACATGAAATGGTTTGGTCCATGAAATGTGTTGGTCCATTCGCAACGCCAAAGCGAACGGCGAACGGCTTGCGAGTACAGTGACAATCCCCCCCCCCCCCCCCTCTATTTAGATGAAATGGTTTTTATTAGTTTTAAAACATAGTTTAACGCCAACATAGCGGCAACATAGTTTGCAAACGTGAAATAAATGAATACGCTCTCAAATGTGCCATCCGAGGCAGAGTGTGTTCGCCACGTTCGGCACACGCGATAGCTCGCTGCTCTCTGATTGGTTGAATCGTTTTTTGGACATAGCTCGGTAAGTAATTGTCCGATTAATATGAAACCTTGAAAAGGCACATCCTCGGGTCCCCAGCAATATACCTGGCAAGTTTAAAGTATATCGGACCCGTGGTTGTCGAGAAACAGCGGTCACAGACAAACAAACGTACAAACGTACAAACAAACAAACACACAGAGATTACTGGAATTATAGATAGATGTATACCTGACTCAAGACTGAGTCAGTATTGAGTAAAGATGATGTCTGATGATGATGATGAAAAAAGTTCAACTCTGTCAAACAAAAGTTAAACTTTGTTACATGGACATGATGACAATGCAGTTCTGACTGAGTTGAGTTGAGGTTTGAGAGAAGTCAAATCTGAAACTGTTATTGAGATTCAAATTCTAAAAATACATTATTAAAAAGTTTAAGTTGATTTACTTGTTCTGTCAAACAAAGGTTAAACTTTGTTACATGGCCATGATGACAATGCAGTTCTGAGTTGAGTTGAGTTTTCTGAAACTGTTTATATTCTAAAAATACAATATTAAAAAGTTTAAGTTGATTTACTTGTTCTGTCAGTAACATTTCCCTGCCTGTTTAAGTTGCCGACACACTTTGCCTTTGTGCCCACAAGAATAATTCTAGATTGCCTTGGTGCCCCCCAAACCCAAAAGAAAATGCCTTGGTGCCACCCAAACCCAAAAGAAAATGCCTTGGTGCCCCAAAAAATTTGAAGTCATCAAAGGCAAACATTGCTGTGCCCTCCCTACAGAGTAATTCGACCCCTGTTCAAGGATACTTACAAGAAAAGGGTGTCAGATATTACATTCCTTATGAATTAGAACATAGACATGGGAATTTTGTAATTAAGGACTGGCCTTACAGCGATATTGATAAACCCTCAAATGAAGATTTGATGAAAATATTAAATAAAAATCAACTTCTAAAAGTGATAAAATAGAAAACTCTTTTGGAAATCATCAACAAATCTTATTGGTATCCTATTATGAGAAAAATAATTACACATACAAGAATATCTCAAAATCTAGATGAATACATGTATGATATTCTATGGGGCTCAAACTCAAGGGTAGCAAGGGATGAGGAAGGAGTTGAAGAAGAGAAGGAGGAAAGGGAGAAAAAGGAGAAGGAGGCAAGGGAGAAAAAGGAGAGGGAGGAAAGGGAGAAGGTGGAGAGGGAAAAAGGAGAAGGGGGAGAGGGAGGAAAGAGAGAAAAGAGAGAAGGAAGAGTGAGAAAAAGGAGAAGGAGGAGAGGGAGAAAGTAGAGAAAAGGTTGAAAGAGGAGAGGGAGAAAAGAAAGAAGAAGGCAAGGGTGAAAAGACTCAAGGTACTGGGAAACAAACGCCCATGCACTGAGGAAGAAAATTAAGAATGGCAAAGTCTACTGAAAATATTACAAGACGGCACCAATATCAAGGGGGGGAGATTTAAATGAGAAAGTGGGGATAAAGAAGAAGGAAAAGATTATGTGGTAATCTTTTGGTAAAGTAATTATGTGGTAAAGAAGTTGGTAACAAGCACATGATCAGAACAAAAAACAAACAAACAAACAAATAAAGAAACAAACAAACAAATAAAGAAACAAATAAAGAAACAAACAAACAAATAAAGAAACAAACAAATAAACAAACAAATAAACAAATAAAATATTATTTTTATTTTTATTTTTATTTTATGAAATAAAATATTTCAAATAAAATATTACCTCCATTGATGAGAGGTTTGAATCAAGTTCATCAAGGTGAAGGCTGAGCCCCACACAGGTAGAGTCTCCAAGATAGACCCCACAGGTATGGTCTCCAAAATGAAACCAGTTTTCAGTGTCTCCAAGGTATAACTCTTTGGCTGGGTCATCAAGGCAGAACTCGTTCTGTGCGTCTTGGTTGTTCAAAATGTCTTCAAACGAATCAATAACTTCACCCCAAGTTGTGTTAAAAGCAGTATTTCCATTTCGTATCTCAGATACAATTTCCTGTGAGATAAAATAACAATGTATTAATTTAAAACGAGTTTATTATATGGATAAATCAAGCTCTGTGAATATTAAAATAAACTTTGCGAACTCTTACATGAGTCTCAATCTTATTAAAAACAAACAAAAAAATTTTTAAAAATAATTTCATAAATATATAATTAAATAATTAAATAAACAAAAGCAAAAATAATAATAATAATAATAATAAAACTTACCTCCATTGATAAGAGGTTCGAGTCCAGTTCATCAAGGTGAAGGCTGAGCCCCACACAGGTAGAGTCTCCAAGATAGACCCCACAGGTATGGTCTCCAAAATGAACCCATTTTTCAGTGTCTCCAAGGTATAACTCTTTGGCTGGGTCATCAAGGCAGAACTCGTTCTGTGGGTCTTGGTTGTTCAAAATGTCTTCAAACGAATCAATAACTTCACCCCAAGTTGTGTTAAAAGCAGTATTTTCATTTCGTATCTCAGATACAATTTCCTGTGAGATAAAATAACAATGTATTAATTTAAAACGAGTTTATTATATGGATAAATTAAGCTCTGTGAATATTAAAAGAAACTTTGCGAACTCTTACACGAGTCTCAATCTTATTAAAAACAAAAACAAAAAATTTTAAAAAATAATTTCATAAATATATAATTAAATAATTAAATTAACAAAAGCAATAATAATAATAATAATAATAAAACTTACCTCCATTGATAAGAGGTTCGAGTCCAGTTTATAAAGCTGAAGGCTGAGCCCCACACAGGTAGAGTCTCCAAGATAGACCCCACAGGTATGGTCTCCAAAATGAAACCAGTTTTCAGTGTCTCCAATGTATAACTCTTTGGCTGAGTCATCAAGGCAGAACTCATTCTGTGGGTCTTGGTTGTTCAAAATGTCTTCAAACGAATCAATAACTTCACCCCAAGTTGTGTTAAAAGCAGTATTTTCATTTCGTATCTCAGATACAATTTCCTGTGAGATAAAATAACAATGTATTAATTTAAAACGAGTTTATTATATGGATAAATCAAGCTCTGTGAATATTAAAAGAAACTTTGCGAACTCTTACACGAGTCTCAATCTTATTAAAAACAAAAATTATTTTAAAAAAAATTTTTCATAAATAAATAATCAAATAATTAAATTAACAAAAGCAAAAAATAATAATAATAATAATAATAAAACTTACCTCCATTGATAAGAGGTTCGAGTCCAGTTCATCAATTTGAAGGTTGAGCTCCTCACCGGTAGTAGGACCCCAAGGTAGGCCGCAGTCATCCCACTCATGCTGTGGGCAGTTGTCCATTCTCAAGAGAAGCAGGAAGTCTGTTGAAAAAAAAAAAGCCTGTGCTGGAACCCTTCATATAAGAATGGTTTGTGCGTGTCATTTCCTGTGGAAATTCCCTGGGCAAGCCTTAATAGGAAATGATGCAATGTTAGCTCAAGATGGTGATTTTGCTTTTAAGAAAATTAAGTTATTACCTAAAAATGAAACACAAATATTTGTTGGGTCTCTGTATGAGTAGAATGAAAAATGGGGAGAAGTAAAAATGCAGGTGTGAGCCATTGGCTTAATTTTCCCCATTGACTTCAATGTTATATTTAATGTGTTTTAGTAGTTGGGTCTATTGAGGATTTAATATTTGTAGATGGGCAAAAAGAGGTACTAGAGTAGCTCATGGTGGTGTTGTATGCAATTGTATGTCCAGAGCTAAACTCTTCAGGAATCCACTAATTGAAGGTCCAGGAACAATATTTGGTTGGTAACACATTTCCCATTGCGGGCGAAATGGGTGAAATGACCACGCCCTTTTTGTGCGAAGTACTACCATCCGCCGCGACTGTATCTCCAGAACCGTTGGACATAGGAGGTTGCCTGACCACTCAAAATGTGCGGAATGGCCACATTATGGGGGGTCAGTAATACATTGTCATATCCACAAGTCAATGGTTTTTAAGATAATTACCAAAAACCGATTTCAGCATGTTACGCACCACAATTATACAATACCACCAAGGCCACAACATATGTATGACACTTTATCATATGGTCCCTGTTGTACCTTTTGCATATTGTTGTTATTTTGGAATTTAATTATTTGGATTTCTACACTTTTTGGCTTTACTACAGCCACAAAACGTCACACAATTTATGTTCCTTTCTCTGCAAGTGCACGTTTTGGTACTCATACATGATGTTGGGCATTTGCATGGAGGGGGCAGGTAATCGGGCCTGCACGATACTGGCAGTATCACTGGTGTTATGCCAACATCCGTTGCTTCATACCCATACTGGAGTGGATCTGGTTTGGTGACTGCAGGAGTTGGGGCTTGCAACCACATCTTACACTGCAGATATGCTCGCTTTATGTGTTATTGTATCGTTGATGAACAGCACACAAGCTGGTTGAAGTCCAGTTCTTTCTTGGAGTTGTGATACTGCTCCCATCGATATTCATCGAACGTGGAACAGTCGGTCTTCTTTAACCCAGAAACAAGGAACTTTTCAGCATTGCTTGTCATCTGTGGTGACAGTTCTTCTACACCAAACCCTTCCAGTAGGGAGAGATCCATGGATGCTTTCAGGCCAGACAGCTTTGGACCCCACCTTGCTGGTACTGTCGCAACCGCTGAGAGCATGAATGGCTGGGAGACACGACACCAAACCGTTGTCCAGTTGATCAACCAACAGGTGGACTGGTACAGTTTTCTTTGTTTTCCGGTTACCAAGCTTCACGTACAGCTTTTGTAGTTGCCAGGTTTTGTTGAAGTGGAAGATGAGGTTGATAAAGACATCTGTGTCAGGTGAGTCAACCAAGACTGATTGAACCCCGTGTTTCTCAACACCATCATTAATATGGAACATGATTCTGTCGTCGGCTTCTTCTTGGTTGCTTGAGAGCTCTGTAATCTGTGTTTCAGTGCCAGCTAACAGTTTCCTGCATTCACCCCCATATACTCCTCCAAAGAAGATCTCCTTGTCCGACTCGACATTCTGCAGCATCCACTTGAAGACATACTCCTGCAACCGAACTTTGTTCAACATTGAGCTCCAGAACATAGCAAGATCGACAAAGAGTTTCTGATTGTCAGACCTAATGGTGATAGTGATTTGTTCTGAAGAACTTCTCTGTGCCCGTTCCATTTGCTTGATTGATGCTTTTAGATAAACATCAAATATAATGTCTATTCTTGTGGACTTGGAGCCTGTAGCAAGAATGCTGTTGGAAAGACTCTCAGCCAATTCCCCGAATGTGTGAAGGCCCATCCTTTTCATCGCTAGTTTACGCACAAGTGCCATGAAGTCCACTATTGTCATCTGAGCGTCACTCTTTACATTCCTCGTCTCCTGTGGAAGTTGACTGACAAGTTCCCTGGTTAAGGAGGCTTTATCGGGCTTCTTCAATTTGATGCCATCTTTACATTCAGTGGTGAGGAACTGGGATGTGCTGGTCAATTCATACTTCAGGAGTTCTAGCATGCTGTATCCTCTTTCTCTAGCATAGTCAATGTACCTAATCGTTTCTGCAGCATCCTTTTTCGCCATCGATTTCTTCGCTGTGGGCGGAGTACGTTTCACGAAAACAGTCTTGCGGTTGGTAGGGATTGTATCATGTAGGTGCTTCTCCTTAACCTGAAATCTGGTCTCAACAAACTCTTGATAACTCTTCTCACCAATTTCCAGGCATTTGAGTAATCCGTCAACAACCTCCTGGGGTATGTCAGCTTCAGTAGAGATGTTCTGAAGTCTGATTCCAGCGCCAAACGGATTGTTGATGGATTTTATGTAATCTCAGAGATCTATCTCAGAGAGCTTTTCACTCACTCACCGCAGGCAGGTGGGAGGTCTTTCTGTCTTCTACCGACTCCTCTCCGGCCTTGCTCCCCCAGCTCTGTCTGTGCTCTGTCCCCCAAATATTCCGACAGGTGGCACAAGATCTACCAGCAACCCTCTTATGGTTAAACTGCCGAAATCTAGGCTCTCTGCTCACCTTCATATTTCATTCCTCTTTTCTCCCGCCTCTGGAACAAACTCCCACACTCCGTTCAATCCCACTCCTCCCTCCAGGTCTTTAAACCAGCTGTTCACCACCATCTCTTATCTTCCCCCATCCAAAACCTTGATCTTTTCTACCCCCACTAATTCACCCCAGATCCACTTTTTCTGAAATTCCAACTTCTTTCCTGGAAGTCCTTGCAGTGTCCATATGTTTTATACCTCTCCACGCCCCCCTTCCCATGCCCCCCCCAAAAGCCCTCTCCCTCCCACAGATCTCTCGATGCCCCTGCTCTCAAATGTTGTGTTTGTGTCATTCCCCCTCTCTCCCCATCTTGTCTACCGCTCCCCTTATTGTATGTTTTGTGTCGGTTTGTCTTTCTGTGTGAATAATGTTAGCTCTTTCACGAGCCTCGATCTTATATACAAAAAAAAGATAAAAATAAAAATAAAAAAGGCTTCGCAATTCACGGCATTTTCCAGGAACGGAACCCCCACAAATAGCCGGGTCCGACGGTAGAAATGATAGCGAGGAATATAGAAAAAAAAACATGAAGAAGGAAGCAACAGGAGAAACAAGCATTACGCCTAGGTCCTCCGTCAGTGAAGTGCTGTGAGTTGACAAAGTGGAAGACGCAAGGCGGCCATCTTGGAGTTTGACGTGGCGACCCAATTTGCAATAGCGTTCTTCCTTATGCCGAGATACACCCACACACACGATTAGAAGTTGGTACGTCCCTTATTTTTCAAGATATTCCGCTCACAAGGTTCAGACATACATGTCGGCGGCCATCTTGGAATTTGACGTGGCGACCCAATTTTCAATAGCGTTATTCCTTATGCCTAGATACACCCACACACCAGATTAGAAGTTAGTAGTTCGTTTATTTATCAAGTTATTTCGCTCACAATGTTCAGACATATATATGGCGGCGGCCATCTTTGATTTTGACGTGGGTTGCACCCGCACACCAAATGAGACTTCGGTCTTTCGCTTATGCACGCACACACGTATGCACGCACGCACGCCCGCACGCACGGGAAAACCATAGTCCCCCTTTCGCTCCGCGGTGCGACAGGGGACAAAAACCACATGTTTGAAAGTAGCCCAAAGAGATTTTACCGTGAATTGGGGAAACAAAAGTAGAATGTGTCAATTCCCCCTGAAAAAGAAAAGTTGGAAAAATTCTGGAAAGGAATGTTTGAACATCGAAAATAACATAACAAGGAAGCAGAATGGATCCCAAACTTGGAAAAAAGCAACATCTCGAGGAAATGCCCCCATTGATTAGATGGAGATGGGTAGATGTCCGGGTAAGATAGGGGGAGAAGAGAAAATACCAGAAGAGAAATTTATCATATGTTTTATGTTACAGTTTGTCTTTTCGTGATCAATGTTAGGTCTTACACAAGCCTCGATCTTGTATTGAAAAACAAACAAACATCAAATCATTCCATTTAAAAAAAAATTCAATCTCTTGCAGTAATTCGTTTCTAAATTCTCTAAACTCACCTTCATTCCACCCCTCCTCGATCGTTTTCAAACAGATGTCTGACTTGAAAATCACAAAAAACTATTTTTCTCCAATTCTCCTGGGAGCCTGCCCAGTAGGCACACAGACATTGGATCCACGTTGAATGAACGTCAAGATTCGACGTGGACCCGAGTTTGAAAACGAGTTGGATTTGCAAATTGGATCAACGTCATTTTTCCAACGTCGAAACAACGTCGAAAAAACGTTGATACAATGTCACAACAATGTCATTTATTCGATTAAAAAATCAAGCCAAGTTGCCAACGGTGAAACAACGTTGAATGACTGTCGGGTTTTGATGTAGGTATTAATGTGGTTGGGTTTTGGTTGTCCGACGTCGCGACCTCATTCCAACCGTTATTCGACGTTGAAACAACGTCGTGTGCCCGCTGGGTGGGATGGCTTAGCGGTTAGGGTGCCGTCTTGGGATCCTAGAATCCTGAGTTTGAATCCTGGTCGATCGCTGAATTAACGCCAGGGGGGTTGACTCAGCCTGTCATCCTTCCGAGGTCGGCAAATTGAGTACCTGCTTGCTGCAATGAATGATCCCGGTGTGTACCCCGATTTAGAATAGGTGCACCGTATCCCTGCGCATCGTAAGAGGCGACTACGGGTTGCCATCAGGAAGGGCATCCGGCCATAAAAAAAATTGCCTCAAACAGGGAACCATGATTGTCATGGGGCCCGCAAGGCTAACCCCCGCTATAGCGGGGGGAAATGGCCTTAAAACGATCATTCATTCATTCTCCCCACTTCCCCCTCCTCCTCAAAGCTACCTCCTCCCCACCTCCTCTCTCTTCCATCACATACCTCCACCTCCTACAACCTTCGACTTTGCTCTGCCTCCCCCATCCTCCCCCCAAAAAACCCCTCACTGTCCCTCATCACATCACTATCAAACCTTTTGTCCTCCTCATCCTTCCCTTTCTCCAAACTCTTCTGCAATCTCCGACACACTGTCAACAGCTGTCCCGACCCCCTGATCTTACCTTACCACTCCCCTCCCGTGTCCTGTACCCGATGCTCCCCTTCCCTCTTCCTTAACGGTATGGACCTCAAATATCCGGGGCCTTCGCTCAAACCCGATTGATCTCTCCATGCAGGTTGCTTCTGACAAACCAGATGTAATCTGCTGAACAGAAACTTTCCTCCTTCAAGGTATCTCTGATTCCTTAATATATCTTCCTGGTTACTCCCTCCTCCGGTATGATCGACCTGAGCCTCGTCCTGGTGGTGGGTTTGCTATCTTTATCAAAAACTCTCTTCCTCATTCTCCTTGCACTGCCGTCTCGCCACGCCAACCACAGGAGTACCTTTGGCAACGGTTTCCTCTCTGCTCCCACCTTTTGTTCATATGTGTTTTGTACCGTCCTCCAAACACTGATGACTCCATTTACATCTCGCTGTCTGATAATATGGACCAACTTCTATCGACTCATCCCAACTCTCTCTTCCTCATATGTGGTGATTTCAATTGCCACCAAGCCAGTTGGCTGGGTGTGGGTACCTCTCCCACCAGCCATGGCACCTCAGCAAAGGACTTCTGTGACTCACTGGGACTGAGACAATGTCAATTTCCCGACCCGGATCTCAGCAAACGGAGCAGCTTCATGGCAGAGTGGTCAGACGGAAGCCAAACAGTTCAATCTTGGTTTCATCAGACCACAGAATCTTGTTTCTCACTGTCTGAGAGTCCTTTAGGTGCTTTTTTGCAAACTCCAAGTGGGCTTTCATGTGTCTCTCTTACCTCTTTTGTGTTCACCTCTCTTACCAAGGCCCTTCTCTCCCGATTGCTCAGTTTGGTCGGGCGACCAGCTCAAGAAAGAGTCCTGGTTGTTCCAAACTTCTTCCATTTAAGAATTATAGAGGCCACTGTGCTCTTGGGAACCTTCAATGCAGCAGAATTTTTTTTTTGTAGGCTTCCCTACATCTGTGCCTCGACACAATCCTGTCTCTGAGCTCTGCAGGCAGTTCCTTCAACCTCATGGCTTGGTTTTTGCTCTGATATGCATTGTCAGCTGTGAGACCTTATATAGTGTTACGGATTCGTCACTTCCGTTGTTGTGGTTTTCATCCACTGTAAACATTTTTGATTCCATGTACTATTATTGTTGTCGTTTAACGGAGATAGAGGTTACTATTTTCAAAAGGTAAAAAGTCAATGTTTTAAATGAAACCGGAACCGGACAACGACGAAGAGGAAAAAGAGGTGAGAAGGCGGAGCGAGTGAGTCGGACAAGAAGGAGCCGAGCTACTTGGAGGTTTGGAGCGAACGTTGATGAACGAGAGTCATGAATGAACTTTTGGTTTCCTGGGAAAGGGATTCCTGCGACAAAGTTGTCATCGCTGTGACAGATAAACCTGCGTGACAGGTTTTGCGCTCGATTCCGGAGAGAATCATCAGAGGGCCGTTACGCCTCGAGAACGGGCTGTCGGCCATTTTGACTCGCACGCTTTGCGCCCCTCCAAGTTTTATTTGCTTCGCTTCAGCCGTTTTCACCGCATTCACCGCATTCAGACGTAGTTTATCAGCTTTGGCCGCGTGACTGTGACTGTCATCCGAACGGGATTCTGGTCTCGATTGGACATCGTTCTGACGATCGCTGGAGCGGATCGACTTGGGCTTGATGCCGGAATAGAGACATTGGGGAATGTTCTTCTTTTTGCTCACTTGGAGCACAGTGAGTTATATTGTACGAACCTGATGGTACCATCATAGGAAATATATAGTGGTTGTACAATTGATTACTATTGTTGTTGTACTGTTATTCTTGTGTGATCTTAATACAATATTTGTTTGTTGGTAACAATTGGTGTGGCTTCACCATTGATCTTTGACATACAGAACAACACATTTTTCTGCCGTGACTCCTCTCGGGGCTCGGAGGTACACCGTGTCCGGGGGTTGGGGAGGAGCATGTAACAATAGACAGATGTGTGCTTTTCCAAATCATGTCCAATAAATTGAATTTACCACAGGTGGACTCCAATCAAGGTGTAGAAACTGAGCTAAATTTCAAGTGTCATAGCAAAGGGTCTGAATACTTATGTAAATGTGATATTTCAGTTTTTTTTTTTTAATAAATTTGTAAAACTTTCTAAAATCCTGTTTTCTCTTTGTCATTATGGGGTATTGAGTGTAAATTGGAGGGAAAAAATGAATTTAAACGATTTCAGCATAAGGCTGCAACATAACAAAATGTGAAAAAAGTGAAGGAGTCTGAATACTTTCTGAATGCACTGTATCTCTCTCTTTGGGTCCCATGCTGACGAAAAGCCGTCACAGTTCGTCTTCTTTTTGGTTCTGGATTTCATTGCGAACATTCACATTTTCCGACCTCTTGAGCCAAGGACATTGGTATCGTGCAGTCGGACATTGGCGTTTTTTTGGTCCGGGCGATCGGTTCGAGCGGCCGCATTTTCCTTTCCCTGGCATGTTGGGGCTGACGGTGCGGGGGACTGACCGCATTGAGACCACCGTGTTGTGGAGCAGATGGTGAGTGGATGGGTGCGGCCTGCTCGCTTCGCGCTCGGTGGCTGGAGGAACGAGCTGCGCGCCAAGGTCCATTTTCCTGCGCACGGACTCGGGGACCCGTGCTGAGGCTGGCGGGTGAAAGAACAGGATGCCGAGACGTTTTTTCCCCGCGCAGGGATGCGGGGCCCAAACAATCTCCTACAAGGTTCAAGAGCTGCTCAAAGCTGAGTACACTACAATTTTACTTTCGTTTATTTTATCATCCCCTTGTGTTGTATACGAGTCTGTTAGGGAGCACTCCATTTAGGAATTTTAGTTTACTGTGCATTTCTTTGTTTCCTGGCCTTTATTTTAATAAACCTTTTTATTGTTGCAATTGAATTCCAGGTCGGGTTGAGTTGATCACCAAGGTCGAAGACGTCCAGTGGGAACCGTACAGGTAAGAGCTTCGCTACCCCTTCGCTGCCCGCATCCCCTGCGTGTATTAACACCGCCATAGTTGAATTGAATGCTTCGGAGTGTAAAGTTTGTTCGTCTACCCGTTACCTTGGAAGATCTTAATCCCCAGGAACACGACAATATTTAGAAAATCTTTCCAAGAGATGGTCCAAAAAACTTTGAGGCTTTTGTATGACAAACACAAACAAAAAACTCGAGGTTCCAGGGAACCTGAACTCAACTGGTCTATATCAATATGGTTAGAATATGCATAATAGAACCACAAACTATATAATTTATTTGTGCTTAAAATATATGACAAAAATTGATTTTTCAATATGGCCGCCCTGCCGCGCCCATTTTTGGGCGTGGAACGCCCAAATGCAATCCCAAACTAGTTTAAGTCTTAAAGATGCTGCATAACAAGTTTCATCAAATTTCATAAATCTTTGTGACTTTTAGAGCGTAGACGTTGAATTGTTTACAGACGACAGACGGACGACAGACGACGGACACTGGGTGTCGACAAAAACTCAGCTGGACATAGTCCAGTTGAGTTAAAAACATTTTGTGTCAATCAAATGGGATTTCCTGAATCGTCTTTGACTGTCGAGGGGAAAGTACCATCCAGAAATATATCTAAGATGTAAAGCTTATTCTAACCACTCACTGACTCACTCACTGATGTTAATGTTCGGTACCTTCCAGGTGACCTAGAAAGCTGAAATGTTGTGTACCGACGGACAACGAAGCCGGTATACCGGGAAAAATCACAGAACTGTCGGAAAGCGTCCGTAAATGAAAAATGAGGTTAAAACAAAACATGAAGTCAGTAAAAAAATTCCTCAATCGATATCTAGCATTTGAAAATTGTCATTCTTATAACTGTAAACTATGAAATAAAAAGGGGCCTTGGAAGGGGGGAAGAAGGTAGGTCTTTTAACAGAAGAATGAAAATAAAATTGCAAGCAAATTAATTAAAAAAAGGGGCTATTCTGGTTCCACAGCCGAACAGGCATTCCACCTGAGATACACCCCAATGTCCACATCTGCCCATCACCACCAAGCAACCTGTGCCATGAGTGTACCTTCTGTTTCAATGAGTATGTTTCAATGAGTTTCAATGTTCTGGGCATCCTCAGCCAACGGTAGCATCCAAATGGCGAGTTGAACGTCGTTGCATCGGAACTTGTGTGGTCGAGTTTTACATGCCAGAAACCATTCTTGGCATCAAACGCACTGAAAACCTTGGCATTGGTCAGATCTGGAAGGATCTCTTCAATTGTTGGCATGGGGTAGTGACTTCGTCTGATGGCCGTGTTGAGGTCCTTCGGGTCGATGCACAGTCTCAATTTCCCTGTCGCTGGCTTTACAACAGTCACCATGCTGTTGACCCATGGTGTCGGTGTAGTAACCGGAGTGATAATGTTGAGAACCTGGAGTCTGTCAAGTTCCTCTTTTAGTTTCTCTCTGAGTGCAACAGGAACTCTATGTGGTGGGTGTACAACTGGTTGTATGTGCGGGTCAATTTCGAAGTGATAATCACCTTCAAGCAGCCCTGTGCCTTCAAAGACATCTCCAGTCCGCTGCATGACCTTTTTGAGCTATAGTGGTGCTTGTAGATGCTGCCCAGGTTGACAATCCAGAGATGTAACAATCTGGTTTATATTCTCCGGATGAAGAGCAATCAGCTGCATCTGCAATGCAGCTCGGCTTCCCAGAAGTGGCATGCAGACATTTTCCATGATAACGAACTCTACACGGTACCGTCTGCCATTCTTTGGGTTGGTCAACTTCACCCGACAGCGACCCAACGGCTTTGCCTTGGTCTTGTTGTAGAACGACAGAATCTGCTCAGTTGCCTCAATCTTGTAACACAGTCCCTGCAGGTGTTTGGTAAAATATTGCACGTCGCACCACTATCAACTTGGAAGGTTACCAAGTTACCATGGATGTCCATATTTGCGAGGATCCGCTTTGGATGGGATGTCCGTACAGCATTAATTTGTTCCATGGTGGTTGAGACATCTGGAGATAGTGTGACCATGAAAATATCCTCAACTGGGCTCGGATCTTCGGCAGACTCGCTATCCATATGAACAACGTGGACAGAGCCTTGCTGGGCCCGCATGCAGACCGAACTGAAATGATTCAATGCGGAGCAATTTCGACAACGTTGTCCATAAGCTGGGCAGTAACGTGGCCCACGGGGATGCATCTGACCACAATACATGCACGCATCTCTCCTATTAGGAGTCTGCTTCCGATTACTTGGTAAAACGGTTGTATCAGGCATTTTCTGGTCCGTTCTGTACATATTTGCCTTAGGTCTGACCCCCATTGTGCGTTGGACAACTGCATGTACTGATGATGCAGACGTCACTTAAATAGCTCGTATACGTTCCTTCGATAATTCTGTAGCACGACATAGCTGCAAATACTTAGCCAAGTCAAGCTCTGCTTCTCGGAGTAAATGTTCACGCTTAGTGGAATCATTAATTGCAGGTGGATGCTCGGATTCTCAGTCCTGTGATATATTTCTCAATGTTCTCACCACTCTCTTGGTCTCTGGTGAAGAAACGATAGCGTTCCACCATCTCGTTTGTACGTGGGTGGCAATGGGCATCAAAAGCTTGAATGAGTTCAGCTGCGGTGCGTTCATCTTCAGCCGTGTCGAATGACACGGTGCGATAGATCTCCCTACCCTCTGTGGCGATCAAGTGGAGAATCAACTTCACCTTCCTCTCGTCTGATTGATCATGCATTGCAAGGTCCAAGTACAATTCCAACCCCTCCTTCCAGCGTCTCCACGTCTGCGGCAATTTCGCTGCATGGAAATCCAGTTTGCCCGGCAGTTGTATATTCATTGTCATCGGTGCTCGTGGATTTGTGGCTGATCCCATTATTGGTGTCGCCTCCACAGGCCGTGCTGTCGTGTCTGGCCCCTCAGACATCTTTTGCAAACTGAATTACACGGTTCAAACTCAAACCGAGGTCCCACGTAATAGTATAAGGAACTCACAGCAGATTCGGCGAAGTCAGCTGGCTTGATGGACCAAAAACTCGTATCCGTGCACAATCCTTGGCAGTCGGCACTTAGCACACCGGATATTGCACTGAGCACACCGGATATTGCACTGAGCACACCGGATATTGCACTTAGCACACCGGATCTTAGGCCTTCTTATGTTATGGGGCCGTGGTAATCACGATCGGCAGCGATCACTCACACCACGAAGCTGCGACGTACGATTCGATCACCTCTGACACCATGTTTCAAGGAGTAGTCATGAACAAAGGTCGGTGGGTCATTCAGGCTTCAATGAAGCACGTTCATCCAGCACCATTCTCAAGCATCGCCATTCCCGCCAGTGAGGATCCGCGCATGCGCACCGGGCTCATGGACTGCACAACATTTGAACACTGTAACACCTTCATGCGCATGCGCATAACAGTTGACAGTTGACACCCGCCGCCATCGTGTTCGTGGCCCGATGCGCTTTGTGGGTCAAACAACCTATATGGAGGTTTCCGTATTTTCATCGTCAGAAACACATGCCGTGTTTAAGGGAAACTGGGTTGTTATTCACTTATTCCGATATGAGGATTCGTTTCTTAACCCATTTCACCCGGATGGGGTGTGGCCAACACTCGCGTTAATTTACGTCATTACCGCGATTATCATTGTATAATCACGGGGCCTTATTACTATGACTATTAGTATTACTTATTAGGTTCAGTCCTTGTGGTAGTTACCCCGCCTACGCCCCTCCCCCTCTTGGCTTCCCTGTCTGCACACCACACATGAAGGGTTGGGCTGTACCCCACCCCCCAACTGCCCCCACAATTTTCTGCTGGAGCCGTCAATACTCCTCTCGTCAATACTCATTTAAAACTCACCTGTTGAAGATGCGGCAGAGACCTCAGGTAATAGCAGAGTGCAAAAGGGCAGACAGGAACGAGCATGAAGATACGCGACATCTCTGTGGAGAAACAATGCGACAAATGGAACAGACAGCCGTGGTAATGCGAACAAAAAGTTTCCCACGCTCTGTGACGTCAAAGTCACGCCCCTTGTGACGTCAATGAGTTCAGGTTTGTACCAAAATTGTATTCAAATTCGAGTTCTTTCGTTACCATGGTTAACAGTCACCACTCACCATGGTTACCATTTATTTCAGAGCTGGTCGATTAACAACTTCGGGGCTGTCTATATATTACGTACCCATTTTTGAATAATACCAGAAACCCCTCCATTGGAGGGAAGACCTTCAACCGACATCACCGATAAAATTAACACACTTATCACACGTCGATCATTCCAGGTCCATCTCAAACTCTGTCTCTGGAAGGATTGTCAAAAGAACCAAACTTGTCCAACGCGTTTCCACAATGAACCACCGGGAATAGGTTTAGAATCTCCAAATGCTGCGCCACACCATCAGCCAGCAACAACATATCATAGAGCACACCACTTGTCATAATTGGCATCCAGAGCGAGTCTCAGGCCATAGAAATGTAATTTGGAAATCTGAACCTCCGATGGTGCCACAAGGCCTTTGTGCGTAACTGAATTGGAGTACTGCTCTCTCCCATGGGATGGTGCAACACGCTTCACACCTGTCACTCATGGACATTGTGTAATCGATCTGAGGCTCAGATTGTTGTTTAAAGGTGCTGCAACAGCACGTGACAAAGGAAATTAAAACAAATAATTTATTTCATCATCTATTGTGTGCAATCGTGTTTACATCAAATAGCACGTTGGTCATAACGATAGGACGTCAGGAGCAAATGTGGACCCACGAGACATCAGTGGACAATTTGTGGTACCCCGAACAGATTATTTTTTTTGTACACACACAGGACATTTTGTGGTACCCCGAACAGATTTTGTTTTTTGCACACAGTGGACAATTTGTGGTACCCCGAACAGATTATTTTTTTTCTACACACAGTGGACAATTTGTGGTACCCTGAACAGATTTTTTTTTTTGTACACAGTGGACAATTTGTGGTACCCCGTAAAGATTATTTTTTTGTACACACACAGGACATTTTGTGGTACCCCGAACAGATTTTGTTTTTTGCACACAGTGAACAATTTGTGGTACCCCGAACAGATTTTTTTTTTCTACACACAGTGGACAATTTGTGGTACCCCGAACAGATTTTGTTTTTTGTACACACAGTGGACAATTTGTGGTACCCCGAACAGATTATTTTTTTTGGACACACACAGGACAATTTGTGGTACCCCGAACAGATTTATTTTTTTTGTACACACAGTGGACAATTTGTGGTACCCCGAACAGATTTTGTTTTTTGCACACAGTGGACAATTTGTGGTACCCCGAACAGATTATTTTTTTTCTACACACACAGGACATTTTGTGGTACCCCGAACAGATTTTGTTTTTTGTACACAGTGGACAATTGTGGTACCCCGAACAGATTTTTTTTTGGACACACACAGGACAATTTGTGGTACCCCGAACAGATTTTTTTTTTGTACACACAGTGGACAATTTGTGGTACCCCGAACAGATTTTTTTTTTTCTACACACAGTGGACAATTTGTGGTACCCCGAACAGATTTTTTTTTTTTTGTACACACAGTGGACAATTTGTGGTACCCCGAACAGATTTTGTTTTTTGTACACACAGTGGACAATTTGTGGTACTCCGAACAGATTTTGTTTTTTGTACACACAAAGGACATTTTGTGGTACCCCGAACAGATTTTGTTTTTTGCACACAGTGGACAATTTGTGGTACCCCGAACAGATTAATTTTTTTTGTACACACAGTGGACAATTTGTGGTACCCCGAACAGATTTTTTTTTTGTACACAGTGGACAATTTGTGGTACCCCGAACAGATTATTTTTTTGTACACACACAGGACATTTTGTGGTACCCTGAACAGATTTTGTTTTTTGCACACAGTGGACAATTTGTGGTACCCCGAACAGATTTTTTTTTCTACACACAGTGGACAATTTGTGGTACCCCGAACAGATTTTGTTTTTTGTACACACAGTGGACAATTTGTGGTACCCCGAACAGATTATTTTTTTTGGACACACACAGGACAATTAGTGGTACCCCGAACAGATTTTTTTTTTTTTGTACACACAGTGGACAATTTGTGGTACCCCGAACAGATTTTGTTTTTTGCACACAGTGGACAATTTGTGGTACCCCGAACAGATTATTTTTTTTCTACACACACAGGACATTTTGTGGTACCCCGAACAGATTTTGTTTTTTGTACACAGTGGACAATTGTGGTACCCCGAACAGATTTTTTTTTGGACACACACAGGACAATTAGTGGTACCCCGAACAGATTTTTTTTTTTGTACACACAGTGGACAATTTGTGGTACCCCGAACAGATATTTTTTTTTCTACACACAGTGGACAATTTGTGGTACCCCGAACAGATTTTTTTTTTTTTTGTACACACAGTGGACAATTTGTGGTACCCCGAACAGATTTTGTTTTTTGTACACACAGTGGACAATTTGTGGTACTCCGAACAGATTTTGTTTTTTGTACACACAAAGGACATTTTGTGGTTCCCCGAACAGATTTTGTTTTTTGCACACAGTGGACAATTTGTGGTACCCCGAACAGATTAATTTTTTTTGTACACACAGTGGACAATTTGTGGTACCCCGAACAGATTTTGTTTTTTGTACACACAGTGGACAATTTGTGGTACCCCGAACAGATTATTTTTTTTGGACACACACAGGACAATTTGTGGTACCCCGAACAGATTTTTTTTTTTTTGTACACACAGTGGACAATTTGTGGTACCCCGAACAGATTTTGTTTTTTGCACACAGTGGACAATTTGTGGTACCCCGAACAGATTATTTTTTTTCTACACACACAGGACATTTTGTGGTACCCCGAACAGATTTTGTTTTTTGTACACAGTGGACAATTGTGGTACCCCGAACAGATTATTTTTTTTGGACACACACAGGACAATTTGTGGTACCCCGAACAGATTTTTTTCTTTTTGTACACACAGTGGACAATTTGTGATACCCCGAACAGATTTTTTTTTTTCTACACACAGTGGACAATTTGTGGTACCCCGAACAGATTTTTTTTTTTTTGTACACACAGTGGACAATTTGTGGTACCCCGAACAGATTTTGTTTTTTGTACACACAGTGGACAATTTGTGGTACTCCGAACAGATTTTGTTTTTTGTACACACACAGATCATTTTGTGGTACCCCGAACAGATTTTGTTTTTTGCACACAGTGGACAATTTGTGGTACCCCGAACAGATTTTTTTTTTTTGTACACACAGTGGACAATTTGTGGTACCCCGAACGGTTTTTTTTTTTTGTACACAGTGGACAATTTGTGGTACCCCAAACAGATTATTTTTTTGTACACACACAGGACATTTTGTGGTACCCCGAACAGATTTTGTTTTTTGCATACAGTGGACAATTTGTGGTACCCCGAACAGATTATTTTTTTTCTACACACAGTGGACAATTTGTGGTACCCTGAACAGATTTTTTTTTTGTACACACAGTGGACAATTTGTGGTACCCCGAACAGATTTTTTTTTTTCTACACACAGTGGACAATTTGTGGTACCCCGAACAGATTTTTTTTTTTTTTTTTGTACACACAGTGGACAATTTGTGGTACCCCGAACAGATTTTGTTTTTTGTACACACAGTGGACAATTTGTGGTACTCCGAACAGATTTTGTTTTTTGTACACACACAGGACATTTTGTGGTACCCCGAACAGATTTTGTTTTTTGCACACAGTGGACAATTTGTGGTACCCCGAACAGATTTTTTTTTTTGTACACACAGTGGACAATTTGTGGTACCCCGAACAGATTTTTTTTTTTGTACACAGTGGACAATTTGTGGTACCCCAAACAGATTATTTTTTTGTACACACACAGGACATTTTGTGGTACCCCGAACAGATTTTGTTTTTTGCATACAGTGGACAATTTGTGGTACCCCGAACAGATTATTTTTTTTCTACACACAGTGGACAATTTGTGGTACCCTGAACAGATTTTGTTTTTTGTACACACAGTGGACAATTTGTGGTACCCCGAACAGATTTTTTTTTTCTACACACAGTGGACAATTTGTGGTACCCCGAACAGATTTTTTTTTTTTTGTACACACAGTGGACAATTAGTGGTACCCTGAACAGATTTTGTTTTTTGTACACACAGTGGACAATTTGTGGTACTCCGAACAGATTTTGTTTTTTGTACACACACAGGACATTTTGTGGTACCCCGAACAGATTTTGTTTTTTGCACACAGTGGACAATTTGTGGTACCCCGAACAGATTTTTTTTTTTTGTACACATAGTGGACAATTTGTGGTACCCCGAACAGATTTTTTTTTTTGTACACAGTGGACAATTTGTGGTACCCCGAACAGATTATTTTTTTGTACACACACAGGACATTTTGTGGTACCCCGAACAGATTTTGTTTTTTGCACACAGTGGACAATTTGTGGTACCCCGAACAGATTATTTTTTTCTACACACAGTGGACAATTTGTGGTACCCTGAACAGATTTTGTTTTTTGTACACACAGTGGACAATTTGTGGTACCCCGAACAGATTATTTTTTTCTACACACAGTGGACAATTTGTGGTACCCCAAGCAGATTTTGTTTTTTGTACACAGTGGACAATTTGTGACACCCCGAACAGATTATTTTTTTTTGTACACACACAGGACAATTTGTGGTACCCCGAACAGATATATATTTTTTTGTACACATAGTGGACAATTTGTGGTACCCCGAACAGATTTTTTTTTTCTACACACAGTGGACAATTTGTGGTACCCCGAACAGATTTTTTTTTTTTTTTGTACACACAGTGGACAATTTGTGGTACCCCGAACAGATTTTGTTTTTTGTACACACAGTGGACAATTTGTGGTACTCCGAACAGATTTTGTTTTTTGTACACACAGTGGACAATTTGTGGTACCCCGAACAGATATTTTTTTTTGCACACAGAGTCCAGGCTCGTGGAAGAGCTCGTAAATACCCTGGATTTATTAGGGGAAAACAAGCTTTCAACTGAGAGCCACGGTTGGGCAGCTCCAAAAGTTCTGTGCTTGTGTATCGAATCACTACTTTATCCGAAGCCGAAGTGGGGCTCGAACCTTGCTTTGATATCTCATAGTTTATCATTATCACTGCGGAAGAATGTACTTCCCATGGGGGTGGCAGGGAGGGGCATTCCTCTTTGGGGTATATGGATTGCAGTGGAGATCCTGGGTCGGGCCTCAAGAACGTTGGGGGTGTGTTCATTTAACAAGTTCCTTGAAGAACACTCACCAAGTGGATTGAGCATTCGAGCAAGCACTCCATTCGAAACCGTTGATAAGGAACGGCAGGCTTGACAAGCGCTAGCTAGTTGCTTGGTAACTGAACACATCCCAGGTTACTTCCCTTTCCGTTTTGTGTTAAACAACGACTGGGAAGATGGAACTTTTTGGCCTAAATGCAAAACGTTACATTTGGCACAAACCCAACAGAGCACATCACCCAAAGACCACCATCCCTACATCTCATGACAAAGTCCCTCCTCACACAGCCAAACCATCGAAAGGGTCGTTTGACAAGCATCCGCTTCAGCTCCGGCTCAGAGCATGGCAGAACTGGGAGGGGCTTTCTACAGAACCGAATCATCACCCCTCTCCATTGTCTGCTGTGGAACCTTGTCGCTCGCCTGGGAGGCCCGCCAGCGAACCTGGCAAGTCCTCAAGCGTACGATCATGAAACCGGCCTCTCCAAGACGCTCAGCGACAGAGCCCAGTCGGACGTCTGAATATGAACAGAGCTTTGTATCGAACCAGTCCCAGAACCGGCTCGGCGTCCGAAAGATGCGCTTTGTGGGTCAAACAACCTCTATGGAGGTTTCCCTATTTTCATCGTCAGAAACACACGCCGTGTTTGAGGGAAACTGGGTTGTTATTCACTTATTCCGATATGAGGATTCGTTTCTTAACCCATTTCATCCGGATGGGGTGTGGCCAACACTCGCGTTAATTTACCTCATTCCCGCGATTATCATTGTACAATCACGGGGCCCTATTACTATGACTATTAGTATTACTTATTAGGTTCAGTCCTTGTGGTAGTTACCCCGCCTACGCCCCTCCCCGTCTTGGCTCCCCTGTCTGCACATCACACATGAAGGGTTGGGCTGTACCCCACCCCCCAACTGCCCCCACAATTTTCTGCTGGAGCGATGCTCTCCCGTCAATACTCATTTAAAACTCACCTGTTGAAGATGCGGCAGAGATCTCAGGTAATAGCAGAGTGCAAAAGTGCAGACGAGAACGAGCATGAAGATACGCGACCTCTCTGTGGAGAAACAATGCGACAAATGGAACAGACAGCCGTGGTAATGCGAACAAAAAGTTTCCCACGCTCTGTGACGTCGAAGTCACGCCCCTTGTGACGTCAATGAGTGACAGTTCGTACCAAAATTGTATTCAAATTCGAGTTCTTTCGTTACCATGGTTAACAGTCACCACTCACCATGGTTACCATTTATTTCAGAGCTGGTCGATTAACAACTTCGGGGCTGTCTATATATTACGTACGCATTTTTGGACAATACCAGAAACCCCTCCATTGGAGGGAGGACCTCCAACCTACATCACCGATAACATTAACACACTTATCACACGTCGATCATTCCAGGTCCATCTCAAATTCTGTCTCTGGAAGGATTGGCAAACGAACCCAACTTGTCCAACGCGTTTCCACAATGAACCACCGGGAATAGGTTTAGTATCTCCAAATACTGCGCCACACCATCAGCCAGCACCACATATCATAGAGCACACCACTTGTCATAATTGGCATCCAGAGCGAGTCTCAGGCCATAGAAATGTAATTTGGAAATCTGAACCTCCGATGGTGCCACAAGGCCTTTGTGCGTAACTGAATTGGAGTACTGCTCTCTCCTATGGGATGGTGCAACACGCTTCACACCTGTCACTCATGGACATTGTGGAATCGATCTGAGGCTCAGATTGTTGTTTAAAGGTGCTGCAACAGCACGTGACAAAGGAAATTAAAATAAATAATTTATTTCATCATCTATTGTGTGCAATCGTGTTTACATCAAATAACACGTTGGTCATAACGATAGGACGTCAGGAGCAAATGTGGACCCACAAGACATCAGTGGACAATTTGTGAAACCCCGAACAGATTTTGTTTTTTTTGTACACACAGTGGACAATTTGTATGGCCCCGAACAGGTTGTTTTTTTTGTACACACAGTGGACAATTTGTGGAACCCCGAACAGCTTTTTTTTTTTTGTACATACAGTGGACAACTTGTAGTACCCCGAACAGATTTTTTGTTTTTTTTGTACACAGTGGACAATTTGTGGTACACCGAAGTTTATTTTTGTTGTACACACAGTGGACAATTTGTGGTACCCCGAACAGATTTTTTTTTTGTACACACAGTGGACAATTTGTGGTAGCATGCTCAGAGCATGGCAGAACTGGGAGGGGCTTTCTGCAGAAACGAATCATCACCTCTCTCCATTGTCTGCTGTGGAACCTTGTCGTCGCTCGCCGGGGAGGACGGCCAGCGAATAAGGCAAGTCCTCAAGCGTACGATCATGAAACCGGCCCTCTCCAACACGCTCAGCTACAGAGCCCAGTCGGACGTCTGAATATGAACAGAGCTTTGTATTGAACCAGTCCCAGAACCGGCTCGGCGTCCGAAAGTCTCTGCCCCGTACCGGTGCTTCAAGCCCGATTCGTCCTTCGGTTGTAACCTTCGTCACTCATTTGAGCAGGTGAGCGAAGGTGCTGCGGTTGCCTCAACCTTTTGCCATTCATTCTGCAGCCTGCACGAGGACACGCTTGCGGCATCGTTCCGGGATAGTGCCGCTCCTGCTGCGCCTCGAATGGGCATTTCTGCTGGACCACGTGGCATCAAGACTCAGCTTCCCACCTTCAATGTCCAACTTTTCACTGAAGTCTGAAGGCCGTAAAGTTAAAGGAAGCTGAAACTTGGCATATGAACTAACGTGTGTTCGACATTGTGTGTGAATTTCGTGAATGTAACTCGTTTACTTTAGAAATGAGACCCTCTCAGACATGCACAAACATTCCCTCTCATACTGTACATGTGCATTCATTTTTATGACATTTTCCCCTCGATCCTGAAAGACAAAAAAATAAAATGCACACACAGGAACATTTATTACCCTTTATTTGAAGCACATATGAAAGGTCATGCAAATAAAATAAATGTAGTTATGCAAACAGTTATTGAGCAACAAAAATCATGTCGGGTCTAAAAGACTCGACTTTATAGGGGGTGCAGGAGTTTTTTTTTTTACTTGAAGGTCCTCCTTGGGGGCCGTGCGGAGGCCCAAAAGGACCCACGGCAGCCGGTCGGCCCAACCGCCGTCCTGAAGGCCGGCCATGAGCGCGGCCTTCATGGAGCGGTGGAATCGCTCGCACAACCCGTTGGCTTGGGGGTGGTAGGCCGTAGTACGGTGGAGCTTGACCCCCAGGTTGCGGGCGACTGCGCCCCACAGCTCGGAGGTGAACTGCGGTCCGCGGTCCGACGAGATGTCCGCCGGTGCGCCGAAGCGGGCGACCCAGGTGGCGATGAAAACCTGCGCCACGTCGGCGGTGGTGGTGGAGACGAGGGGAACGGCCTCCGGCCACCTGGTGGTCCTGTCCACCATGGTGAGCAGGTGTGTGAAACCCCGTGATGGGGGGAGGGGGCCCACCAGGTCCACGTTGACGTGGTCGAAACGTCGTTCGGGCACGGTGAAAGGTGCCAGCGGGGCCTGGGTGTGTCGGTGGACCTTGGCCTGTTGGCAGGCTGTGCAGGTGCTGGTCCAATCGCGGACGTCCCGTCGAAGGCCGTGCCAGACGAATCACGCCGATACCAGCTTCTGGGAAGCTTTCCGGCCCGGGTGGGAAAGGCCGTGGAGGGAGGCGAAGATGCAGCGCTGCCAGGTAACGGGCACGATGGGGCGAGGCTGGCCTTGGGAGACGTCGCAGAGCAGGACAGTGTCCGCGAAGGGGATGTCGGCCAGGCGGAGGCCCGTGTCCGCCGCCCGGAGGGCTTGCACCGTGGTGTCGGTGGTTTGGTCCGCCGCCATAAGCGCGAAGTCCACGCCGAGGTGGACCGCGTTCACGCTGGCCCGAGAAAGACAGTCGGCCACGGCGTTGTCTTTGCCGGCGACGTGCCGGATGTCCGTGGTAAACTCTGACACGGCGGAGAGGTGGCGCTGTTGGCGGGCCGACCACGGCTCCGTGACCTTGGCCATTGCGTCAACCAACGGCTTGTGGTCGACGAACGCCGTGAAGGGTCAACCCTCCAGGAGGTGGCGGAAATGGCGAACGGCCAGGTGTAGACCGAGGAGCTCACGGTCAAACGTGCTATATTTGAGCTCGTTCGGCCGGAGTTGCCGGCTGAAAAAAGCGAGTGGCTGCCAAACCCCGTTCACCCATTGCTCATGTACGGCGCCCACCGCGTAGTCGGAGGCATCCGTGGTGAGGGCGATGGGAGCGTTGAGCACCGGGTGAGCGAGCAGTGTTGCGTCGGCGAGGGCCCACTTTGAGCTTTTAAAGGCTCCATTGCTGCGGACCAGGCGACGTCGTGCTTGGCCGGCTTGCCCCGGAGGGCTTCATAGAGGGGCCGCATGAGTTGAGCAGCGCGGGGCATGAAGCGGTGATAGAAATTCACCATTCCCAGGAATTCCTGCAGGGCCTTTATGGAGCGGGGACGCGGAAACGTGGTGATGGCCTCGACCTTGGTTGGCAGCAGCACGGCCCCGTTCTTGGTGATGTGGTGGCCCAAAAAATCAACGGCCGTCGTGCCAAAGTGGCATTTGGCTGGGTTGACGATGAGGCCGTGCTCGCTGAGGCGCCCGAACAGTATTCGGAGGTGGAGGAGGTGCTCGGCCCGGGACGTGCTGGCGACGAGGATGTCGTCCAGGTAAACGAAGAGGAACGGCAGGTCGCGCAGCACGCCGTCCATCAAGCGCTGGAATGCCTGAGCCGCGTTCTTGAGGCCAAACGGCATTCGCAGGAATTCGAATAAGCCGAACGGCGTGATGACGGCCGTTTTTGGGACGTCGGCCGCCCTGACAGGTACCTGGTGATATCCCCGTATTAAATCGATCTTTGAAAAAATGACCCGTCCTGCCAAACGGGCGGAGAAGTCTTGGATGTGCGGGATCGGATACCTGTCGGGGGTGGTAGCGTCGTTAAGGCGGCCGTAGTCGCCACATGGGCGCCAGCCGCCCCCTGGTTTTGGGACGATGTGTAGTGGCGAAGCCCACGCGCTATCGGAGCGCCGCACGATGCCGAGGTGTTCCAAAGCATCGAACTCGGCTTTGGCCACGGAGAGCTTGGCTGGGCCGAGGTGGCGGGCTCTGGCATAGACCGGCGGGCCCGTGGTTGGTATGTGGTGCTCGATCCCATGACGTACTGCGACGGCCGAAAACATCGGCCGCGTGAGGGCCGGGAACTCCGTGAGCAGGCGAGCAAACTCGTTCGCCGCCGGGAGGGCGCATGCCAGCTCGGTCGGAGCGGAGCTGCTCAATGTGCATGCCAGGGAGCTGAAGGTCTCAGCATTGATGAGGCGACGCCGTTGGACGTCCACCAGCAGTCCGTGTGCGCAGAGGAAGTCGGTGCCTAGCAGAGCCATGGGCACGCTTGCGGTTACAAAAGTCCAATTAAAGCGTTGGCCGCCGAAGCAGAGGGTGACGTTGCGCGGGCCAAAGGTGCGGATGGCCGATCCATTGGCCGCAACCAAGGAGGGGCCGCAAACCGCGGACTGCCTGTCCTGATCGGAGGCGGGTATGACGCTCAGTTGGGCGCCGGTGTCACACAGGAAGCGCCGTCCGGACGCTTTGTCCGTGATGAAAAGTAAGTTGCCCGTGTGGCCGGCGCTCATGGCTGGTAATGAATGCCGGCCCGGCCGTTTCCCGGCTTGCCGAAGGTGCACGGGGGTCGGCATGTCCGATTGTCCGTACCTTCTGTCCGAACCTGGCATGATAATAACACCACGCCTGGTCAGGTGGAGGCTCCGGTCGTCGTGCTGGAGGTGGTCGGCGTGGCGTAGCGGCCACCAATTGTGTCGGCAGTTTGGTCGTCGACCGTGCCGGGTGCTCGGGCGCCATGGGCGTTGCTTCGGACGGCGGTGGGCTCCAGGTCGCTGCTCCAATGCGTTGGCCTGCCGCGGAGATCTTGTCGGCTTCCCTGGCGAGGGCGCGGGGATCCGTGATTGTCGTGCTTGCCAGGGCAAGGCGTACCGGGCTAGGCAGCTGATGGAGGAACATCTCCCGGAACAGGAATGCCGGAGAGTGCTCGCCGAGCAGCGAAAGCATGTAGTCCATTCGCTCGGACGGGTGCGTGTCGCCGAGCTCGGGCAGGTCGAGCAGGCGCCGTGCGCATTCCACTGATGAGAGGACGAAAGCGTCGAAGAGGAGCTTTTTAATCGCGTCGTATTTGTCAGTGGCTGGCGGGCGCTCGAGGAGGCTCAGGGCGCGGGCCGCGGTGACTGAGCCGAGTGCTGCTACCACATGGTGGAAGCGGGTGTCGTCGGCCGTGATGCCTCGCAGGGCGAACAGGGAGTCTGCCTGGGCGAACCAAACCGCCGCGTGAGCCTCCCAGAAGGTAGGCAGTTTGAGGGCAACTGCCGTGTCTATGTCGGGTCACCAATGTAGGAGCTATGCTCCAACGTAAATCGAAAGAATGGACGCGACAAAAAGCTGGAATTCGTCCGAGTTTCTTTATTGTGTCAAATCAACTCGGGTACTCTGAAAAGCCCGTTTATCGGGCAGCAATATATATACACATTATCCCGGAGCGTTTGCCCGGGAAAGGCGAGAGGGGGCGTGCCCGGGCGTCCTGGACAAGGCCTGGCAAGTCGAGAGCGGGCATGCCCGGGTGCGCCCGGGCATCCCGGACGAGGCCTGGCAAGTCGAGAGCGGGCATGCCCGGGCGTCCTGGGCGAGCCCGGCATGGTGATCGCTCCGCGTCCTCGGTAGGTGCAAGGCGATTGTGTATACCCAGCGGTAGCCGCTACACTACGATGTATCTGTACTTGTACATTAATTATTTACTTTTCAACACACATTGTGATCTAAAAAGGCTGCTCTGTGATTTTGCTTTGTTTATGAGCTTGTTGCTGTTCTAATTTAAGATCTTCATATAAAAAAGTTGTTTTTAAAAGTTACCGAAGAGAGAGAAATGACGGGGTGTAAGTGGAAGATTGGCGGGGGGGGGGGGGCGTGGAGTCTGCGAGTTTGCTTACCCCAGAGCCCCTGCTATCTCTGGATGTGTGCATGCGCACTTGCGTGCGTGCGTGCGTGTTACTTGAAAGGGAGTGAAATGTGATCTTTACCTCTTATAAACCGTCTGAAAAAGCATCTTTAGTGAACATGAATGGTGATTTAGACTTTGACCATCATGACATATAGTTACACAATTCCTGAAATTACATTTCTCATCTGACTCTTTTCCCAAACACATTTACCTGAACCCTGCCTCCTCCACCTACATGCTTATGTAATGAATAAATAGTTTCAGGATTACAAGCAAAGAAAAGAAAATACAACTTCACTCTGCAGTTTATAGCTCCACTTTCTATTTTCTCAAATTACAACAAATGATTGAATGTCCATGAGCAGGAACATGCAGACGCATCATTAAATCGATGTACTCACAACTGTCACTTTTGCTGCAGTATAAAAATTTTAAAGAACAGTTGTGGAAACTCTGGACACCCTCCAAAGATAATTTTTTTCGTTTAGGCCTCACAGATAACGAGATACAAGCACAGGCCATCATTTTTATCATTGCTGGCACCGAGACGACAGCGAATACACTCTCGTATGTGGCGTACAACCTCGCTGTTCATCCTGACATTCAGAGCAAGTTGCAGGAGGAGATTGACGAGGCATTCCCAAACAAGGTATCACACTCATTGTTATGTATGATCTTCAATAAAATATGTTTTCATGATCTTGGATTAGGTACCACCACTTTAATCTGTTGGCCAGATAGTGTGTTGGCCATCTGAAGAGGAGCAGTCTTGGTGATTCTCGGACCCTGGCCAAAAGTCAAGGATGGGACTGCCTCCCACATGTCCCTCATCAACACTGTGTCTCCCCTTTGTATACATTGCAGCTTTCGAATATCCACTTACCCCATCGATGTCCTGCACTGTCACGATTTCACAAACATCACAAAATGCTCACATATTCCAGGTAGTTTTAAATGGGACCAAAGAACAATAAATGTTGGTTCGATGACAGAAGAAAGTAGAAAAGTCATCAAAATGTTGAATAAAACGATTTCTATTTGTTGTCTTAAACAAATGAGGTGGAAACAGCAATGTACAAGGCTTATTTGCTGCAACAAAAACAT
Organism: Myxine glutinosa; assembly: GCF_964187855.1. Classification (NCBI taxonomy): domain Eukaryota; kingdom Metazoa; phylum Chordata; class Myxini; order Myxiniformes; family Myxinidae; genus Myxine; species Myxine glutinosa. The sequence continues at coordinate 156,086,052 of NC_136265.1, read as the reverse complement.
TTTCTAGTGTGGACATCAAGGTTGCATTGGTGTTCTCATCACAGCAAGTTTTATCCAAACAGTAATAGAGGTAAAGGGATTCAGCTTTCACCAGCCATGGCACTTCAGGATCTGTGAACTTTCCCACCCAGATTTCTCCCAATGGCAAATCCTCTCTGCTGGACTTGATGACAAACTTCCCCGCAAGTGTTACCTGCTTCAATGGATTCATCTCGTCGAGTGTAAACGAATCGATAAATAAACTGTTGGCAATATTTTAATTGTCAGTTCTTCAAGGCATCATCATCATCTTCATCTGATTAATCGTCATCTGGAACAAACGGTTCTTCCTGGGTATCATCGTTGTTCTCGAAAAACGTCACAAAAGCACATCTCTGTGCAGATTAAGTTGTTCTTTTTACATTTACAGTGAAGTGTACCAAGAATATACGAAGAACTTGGATGAAAATTACGTCCTCAAGCTCTGGTTTGTATATGATACCCCTCGAATCTAAAAAATTGGAATGCAGTACATTTGTATTTCGTTCTTAAGGTATCATACTTTCAAACAAAACAAGTGGTGCTTATAGCATGATTTGGACAGATATTTACCTTTCCCCTATGAGTCTCAAATCAAACTAAACAATGAAAACTTGCATTAAAAAAAAATAATCTCAATATTGAAAAAATGTTATCGAACATGAATGTTGTCGAATGCCTGAAGCTATCAGATTATTGAATGTCTGTGTTTGTAGTCGGAGTTGACCTATGAAGGTGTGATGCAACTGCCATATCTGGACATGGTTATCAGCGAAACCTTAAGGAAGTTCCCGATTGCTATACGTCTTGAGCGTGTTTGCAAAGATTCCACAGAGCTCGGTGGACTACATGTGCCACGCGGAATGGTTATCGGCGTGCCGCTTTTTGCCCTTCATCGGGACCCTAGCATATGGCCAGAACCTGAAGAATTCAGGCCAGAGCGGTATGTTTGTGCTTTTCGAAGCTTCGGCATTGTAATATTTTGGTTTATATCCTGAAGGGTCTTAATTCCCCCCTTCCCAAGAAGGTACTTCGAGAAGGTGTAAGTTGACACAGTAACTGAGCAATGTCTACTTGCTCCCGGCAACCAAGATTCACAAAGGAAGCAAAGGAAGGCCGCAATCCGTACGCCTATCTACCATTCGGAGCTGGGCCTCGGAACTGCATTGGCATGCGCTTTGCTCTCGTGCACATGAAGATGGGTTTCGTGGCATTACTGCAGGAGTTCAATATTCGAACTACACCAGAAACGGAGGTGGGTGTTGTTACAAAGGTTGGCCTTGATAAGTTAACTTTGCATCAGAAATATAGCAAAATCCAAATCAAACATTGCATGATGCTGCAGAATATGTAAAAAAAATAATTTATTCTGGTGTGTTGTTTTTCATGATCGAGTGAGCTTATTGAAAAAGTATACCAGAGGCACAATGAAAAACAAAAATTATGCTTTGTGCAATCATTCACAAAATATGTGAACTGATCCACAAATTGGGTTTCCCATAATAAATTGGACAGATCCATTTTGAAATGGATCCAATCTGCCAGCCTCATGTAATGCGCTTTCTTCGATATCCCAATGGTTGTGTTTTTTATTTAGAAAATCTTTAGTAGACTAACAAAGAATAAAAATGAAATGAATAAATAATGTGAATGAAGACATGAAAAACAATTGAAAACTTTTTATTTTATTTTGAAGAGGAAAGGTTTTCTCCTCCCAGTCGGCATCGTACGCAGTGTCCCCTCCTGGAAGGCACAGTTGCATTGTTAGAAAGAAGCTTACACGATAGCATAATACACCGTTGGCACATGACTTTGTGGCCTGCAAAAGTATTCACCCCCTACCAAAATTATAATGCCATATGTATATAAATTACAAATATGCAGAAGCTATTTTTCCAAATTAACTTTTTATTAATGTCTGAAGAGATCAAACTAAACACTTATAGTTGAAGGAAGTTGCATGTCAGGAATATCTGCAAAAAAATGTAGAAATCAAAATTCACTGGTTGCAAAAGTATTCAGCCCCTTAGGTCAGTACTTGGTGGAAGCACCTTTTGCAGAAATAACTTCTCCAAATGTTTTTGGATCGGTCTCTACTAACTTTGTACAGTGAGATGGTGAAATCTTTGTGCATTCCTCACGTGAAAATTGTTCGAGTTCTGCCAAGTTTGATGGGGATCATCGATGGAATGCAATTCTCAGGTCTCGCCATAAATGTTAAATTGGGTTCAGGTCAGGTCTTTGACTAGGCCACTCAAGAACTTTTATTTTCTTCTTATTCAGTCACTTCAGTGTGGGGTTAGCTTTGTGCTTCCAATCATTGTCCTGCTAAAATGTGAATCTCCTACCCAGTTTCAGATTCACGGCTGATTCAAGCAGGTTTTCATCAAGGATTCTCCTGTACTTTGCACCATCCATTGTCCCTTCTATCCTGACAAGCTTGCTAGCTCCTGCTGATGAAAAGCAGCCCCATAAGATGATGCTGCCACCACCATGCTTGACAATAGGGATGATGTTGACTGGGCAATATGCAGTGTTAGGCTTGCATCAGATGTAATGCTTTGAATTTAGACCAAAAAATTAAATTTTTGTTCCATCTCACCAAAAACGTTTCTCCACATGTCTGCAGTATCATCGAGATGCTTTTCGCAAACTCCATATGAGCTTTTACATGCGTTTTTTTCAGTAATGGCTTCCTTCTTGTGACCTGTCCATAGAGGCGAGCCTTGTAAAGGGAATGGGATATTGTTGATTTATACCTGGTGATTAATGCCAGGTGGGGTTGACTCAGCCTGTCATCCTTCCGAGGTCGGCAAAATGAGTACCAGACAATTGGTTATAGAGAGGCATTGCTTCAGCTGCAGACACGCCCACATAAAAATGATGCAACCAGCAGTTGGGGTGGCTGCACACGAACCGCCCACCAAATTGTTGATTTGATGAATACTGACACACATCTCGGACATAGAGCCTTACAGCTCTTTCAAGGTCATTTTGGATTTACAGGATATTACAAACCAGTTTCCTGCTTGCCTGGCCGCTGAGTTTCGATTGGCGACCTGATCTGGGTAGAGTCTGGGTGGTATCATACGTCTTCCACGTATTAATGATGCATTTCACCATATTCAAAAGGATAATGATGACCACTCCTTTTTGTATATTCAGACGCTTCAGGCTGCCAAGGCAGTTTCTAGGCTATCGGGTACAATCCTGGACAGTTCGTCACTCTAACACAGGTTATTTGAATGGCTTATTCCTCCGAGTAAGCTGGTGCTCATTTTGCCGACCTTGGAACGATGACAGGCTGAGTCAACCCCACTGGTGTTGATTCAACGGCGTGACCGGGGGCTTGAACTCAGGACCCTGGGATCTCAAACCAACCACCTTAACCGTTGAGCCAACACCAGGCTTCAAAGGGATAATGAGTAAATTTGAAATCTTCCTATAATCCTCTCCCGAATGGTACTTCAATACCACTTTATGTATGACGTCTTTGGAAAGCTCCTTGTTCTTCATGCTTGCGTTGTTGGTTGACCAAGTGAGTTACACCTTAAAACTCCTTACATAAGTCGAGGAGCTTCATTTTAAAGTTAAACCACTGAACACATACAGGTGAAACCTATTACACTTATTTTATAACCTTTCAAACAAATAATTTGCTGCTGAAGTGGTTTTTGGTTAATTCGGTAAAGCGTTTGAATACTGATGCAACTAAGAATCATCTAATTTTTTTAGCTTTATTACTTTGGAGTAGTTTGTGAAGACTGTATATATTAAGTTTGATTTTCAAGCATCATGAAATAAGCTCAGGTGGCATCAAAATGTGAAAACTTTGGAATGGGGGATCAGGGGGTGAGTGGGTGAATACTTTTGTAGAGGTTGGGAAGATGGAAGCAAGGAAGGGGAGAGAGAGCGACTCCTCACCAGTCACCACACGTCGACACGACGGTGTGGGTGTGAAGAGGGAGTGGGAGAGAGGAAGGGGTGAGAGAAAGAAGGACAGAGAGGGAGGGGGAGAAAAAGAGAGGGATGAGAAAGGGGGGAAGAAAAAATGAAAAGAGGGAGTTAGCAAAGAGGACGTTATGCTTTATGAACACAAACAAATTTATAATTATAGTTTCTCTGCACACATTGAAGCCTGCAGATGAACACCACCTTGTGAACTCTTTTGCAGATTCCACTGGAAATTGGTAAAGTTGGTCTCTTGTCTCCGAAAAATCCAATCAAGCTCAAGTTTGAGAGGCGTCAGCGACACGAGGAGGTTACACCACATGAGGGCGAGGAATCGGAGTGAAGTTTTGCTTTTCCACCTGTACCTTGGCCAAAATGTTTCAACATTTGTGAAATTGGTGTTGGGTTTGCTTTTAATTGTATAATGATTAAATTATGTGACATGTAATATGCCTTCCTGAAAGATTAACCATGCAGTAACATGCATAGAATAGCACAATCGGCTTCATGCTTTGTGTTGTCCTGGAATGAGAAGGAAGCTGACGTCATTGGATGGTGGTGGGCATGTGTGAATGAAGTAAAGGGGTTATGGCTTCCATTATTCTGAGTGATCGTCTTTGATCTACTTGGTAATGTAGATGGGAATAATTTGGTGTATTTCTATTCCCTTGTCTGGGATACAACAACTTGGCGCAAGGATCTGATTGTTTTGGAACCCAAAGAAACAGAGTAAAACATGGCTGTATTTGGAATTATGGGAGCTTTTGATAAGAGGAGTGCTTTGATAACTACACAGACAGATGCAATTGACGGCAAAAAAGATAATGCTGTTCCTGGTTTTTCTGGAAGCAGACACGTTCAAAATGTTCAAGAACTTGTGTCAACTGGATGATCTAAAACCAAAATGTTGTTACGATTTGAAGAGACTTTTAGCAGAACATATCACATTGGATTTCAGAGTGAACTCCCCCCTCAACCCCCAACCCCTCTTCTCGAAGCCCCTCGGTATGGGGATAACCAAGAGTTGATGTTAAGTAAAGGAAAGCGTCCATCCTTGTTTGGGACGAATTGGCCAAGTAAGATAAAGGTAGATTGGGGAAGTATCTTCTTGGTAACAAGTGTTGAAAAGCCCAAGATTTCTGTCCCTCAATCAAGTCAATTTCCACCAGAGTTGAACCAGCTGTTAAATCAGAATAGATCATTGTTTTCTCGTGAGGGCATGGGCATAAAAGGGTTCGGTGCATCTTTCAGGCTAAATTCTGATGCAAAACCAGTGTTTCAGAAAACTAGACCCACACCATATTTTATTGTAGAAAATGAGTGTGACAGGCTACCTAAGGTTGATATATTATGCCGTGTACACCGTAATGATTGGGCATCACCAGCAGTTCATGTGCCCAAACCAAATAATGAGATGAGGGTTTGTAATGATTACAAAACCGTTAATGAGGTTATTGAGGATGATTATTAACTCCCCAACATACAGGATCAGGTTGCCAAAATCACACAGAACACAAAGAACACAGAACAACCCAAACTCTTCTCAAAGTTAGATTTAACCGGTGCATTTAACCAGTTATTTCTGGATGAAGAATCAGCAAAGTTGATGGTGTTAAACACCCAGAAACAAGATGGGCATTCCAGGGGATTTCAGGAAAGAAAACAAGGAATTTGAAGAAGGTGGGTTTGGGATATATTCACGGGGGTGGAAAATATCAAGGTTTTGGATGGAGAAGATATGGTGGTAAACAGCTGTTTGAAGATCTGGAGGGAGGAGTGGGATTGAAGAGAGTTTGGGACTTTGTTGCAGAGGTGGGAAAAAAGAGGAATGAAAGAATGAAGGTGAGCAGTAAGTCTTGATTTTTGGCAGTTTCACCAGTAGACTGTTACTGGCTGACATTGTGCTTCCTCCAGGAATATTTAGGGGACAGAGCACAGACAGAGCAGGGGGTGCAAGGCTGCAGAGTAGTCAGTAGAAGATAGACAGATCGCCAACGCACCTGCGGTGAGAGAGTGAAAGGCCTTCAGAATCGGCTTGGCATTTTTGAAAAAAAAAAAAAAATTCAACTTAAATCTTCAACTTCAATTGTTTATAAAATGTAATATCACGTATATTACAAATATATTTGTGCAAAATAATTGTTTGTATTATGATTGGTGTAAATCATGACAACACAGCAACTCAGGTACAGTCATTATCCTCAGGTAAAACAAGCCCGTTCCTCTAACAACGCGCGCTCGCCTCACCAAGCTAGTATATACGTGTGTGTGTGTATATATATATATATATATATATATATATATATATATATATATATATATATATATATATATATATATATATATATATATATATATAGTCAATAAAAGTGAAGCTTATACTTTAGTGATAGATATTTGATTAAATCTGCATCATGGATTGTAGAAATTGCGTGTTTGCTGTGTTTAGAAATAAGGTTAAGATTGATCATCTATGCAAGGAAAGAGATACAATGTGTCGCGTGATTCCCCTCGGTTAAGACCGGGAAATCAACAATGGCAATCGAGCTTACTTTGAGGTGTTATTCAATGGCGGATTTGACGATATATATGCGCAGGGGAGGAAGGATAGAGGAAGAAGAAGTGGGAGATTTTACCTGTGGTCCCGAGCAGTCTTCAAACCTGCAGGAAATTAAACTCACGAACACGGATTTCGAATGTACAAGAATAACGGCTTTATTGCCGGACCCAGAGAACAAAACGCGACAGTAAATAAAATATGATTCTAAATTAGGATCCCACTCACCACACTTCAAAAACAGACACAAGGGAGGGAAGACCGTTGTGTTCTGTCATGGGGATTTAGCTCTGCCTGGCAGTCAGGAATCGTCAGGCTTGAGCACCGTCATCCAACGCGGCTCTGATGCTGGCGGGGAGTAGGCCTTGATGCGCTCCCGTTCGCGCGCTGCTGGTCCAACGTATGCCGCTGCACGGCAAGCCTTGTTTGCACCTCGTCGCTCGCACACGAACACAGGGAAGGAGAATCGTCAGCGCTCCGTCTCTCCACCGTCTTTTGGACTCCTCGTTCCTCCACCAAAGTCCGAAGGTAAGAGAAGGTCCAGTACGAGAGGGGGTCCGGAACAAGAGGGGTCCAGCACGAGAAGGCAAGAATAAAAGGAAGGGCAAAATGTCGGTCTCCTCCACCTTTTATCAAAACCCTCGTTACATCACCGGCCCTTCTTTTCCAATCAGCACGTCGCTCCTTGCTCTGCCAATCGGCGGCCTGCTTCTTTCTCGGCCTGCGTTGATCTCCCCCATCAACCCTTCTTCCAATCTTTCGCAAGGTGGGCGTGGCTATTGCCTGGCTTGCTCGATGTTTCATTGCCATGGTGTCGCAATGCGCGGCCGCTTGCTGCCTGTTCTTCCAGTCAGTCTTATTGTGAGAGGGAAGATTTATTAATGTGTGCGCTAATGGGGCTAACTAATGTCTATTGGTGTGTTGCCATACGGGACAATGGGATGATTGCAGAGGGAACGACATTCATGAGAATTGACATAATCCCTGTAACTACTTAACATGCCCCATTCCTCGTAATGGGGACAAAGATACACCTTAATCCAAACAAACCGCCGAAACAGAACTTATTACATGTGGGGTTCCCTATCACAACAATCGAAGCACCTACCTATGCAGATCTGCTTGGATGGATCTATATATGCCCTACCCCACCGACATAACAAATGTTTGAAAGAGTATTGAAATGTACAAAAGGCGAATAGATCTGTTTTCATCAGACAAGAACAAATATAGCCTCCAGGAGGTGCCACGCTGGAAAAAACAACAAGTCTGCACTTATTCATCCAAAGATGCTTATCCTCAATGGTGGAGGTGTAATGATTACCAGATGCCTTATTGAGTCCAAGGTGCCAGACTGTCTGCAAAGCCCCTGACCTTTCCATTCCTAGTCTGACTCCTGAGACAGCTGGAGATTTCCTTTGTTCTCAAACTTACTATAAAAGGAACTGCATTCAACTACTCGCCAGAAGAATGGCTGGACACGTTGTGTTGAATCTGTGAGTGTATACGTCGGTATTGTATTGTTAAACTTTGTTGTAGTCCTTGGTATATTCGAGCGAATCTTCTCCGGAGATTTAAATATTCAAAATTGTTCTTGTTGTGTGGACATTCAAATCAATACACCTTCGTCATCCTCCTCTGGAGAGGGAAGGGTGATCACCAGGGCTGCAACAACTACCGAGGGGTGACGCCATTCTCGGTGCTGGGCAAGGTCTTTGCTTGGATCATTCTTGAGAGGGTTCGCCACCATCTGCTTGAACACCAGTGACCAGAGTAGTCGGACTTTACACCAAAGAGGTCAATGATTGACCGTATCCTTGCACTTCGGGTCCTCACCGAACACAAGCGAGACTTTCGTCAGGGGCTGCTTGCAGCCTATGTTGATCTCCGCAAAGTGTTCGATTTGGTGAACCGGGATGCCCTCCGGAGGATTCTTGTTCTTTGTGGGGTGCCACCAACGCTGATCAATCTGATCTCTGAACTATACTGTGGTCCTGAGAGTGCTGTGAGGTGTGGTGGCTCCATCTCTGACATTTCCAGTTTTTACTGGAGTTTGGCAGGGGTGTGTACTGGCCCCCACACTCTTCAGCACTTGTTTGGACTGGATTCTGGTGAGGATATCGGAGAGGTCAGGTTCCAGTGCATCGTTTGGGAGTGTCAAGATCTCTGACGTTGATTTTGCAAATGATGCAGTCATCTTTGTGAATATGCTGGATATTCTTACAGGGGCCTTCCAGGCACTGAATGAGGAGGCGGAGCCGCTGGGATTACGGATTTCCTGGGTCAAAACCAAGATCCAGGCTTCCAATGACATCTTGGATGCTGCCTGTTTGTGGCGAAGATGTTGAGGTCACCAAGAGATTCACTTACCTTGGCAGTGTTATTCATGTCTCTGCATGTTGTGAGCCGGAGGTTGATAGACGTCTGGGTCGGGCCTGGGGAGTCATGGATTCACTGGATCATGGGGTGTGGCACTGTCGGTATCTATGCAGGAGGACAAAAGTCAGTCTTTAAGTCCTTGGTGCTTCCAGTCTTGCTCTACGGATGCGAGACTTGGACCCTCACCAAGGGTTAGAGAATGAGACTTAACCCCTTCGGAACCAAGTATCTTCGGAGAATCCTTGGCTAACGCTGGTCGGACTTTGTATCCAATGAGCGGTTGCTGAGAGAGACTCAGATGAGATTTGTTTCCTTTATGGTCTGTGAGCGTCAGCTGCGGCTGTATGGACATGTCTCGTTTTCCGGACACTGATCCAGCTCACCAGATACTCAGCAAGGGAGCCTCGTGAGTGGAGGAGGCCAACGGGCCGACTGCGTGTCTCGTGGTTGCAGCAGGTTGATCGGTATATCAAGGAGATAGGGATGGGCCAGGCATCAGCCTGGAGGATGGCGAGACGAAGGCCCCTGGAGTACCGTCAGAAAGTGGATGGGGCGACGCGCTGCTCCGGCGCATGCTCCCATACCTGACCTCACCTCTTCAGCGAGACTTCAATGCTGGGCATTGTTTGTGTCAGGGTATACTTAGCAGTACCTCTGAGTAAAGCGAAAATGCAGAAATGTTGAGTAGATTACCGGCAGATGATCCAAATACTGCGGATCAAAAGGAAAACTTTGTTTTCAAAACTGTTATAGATTCATTACCCATTACCACAAAACAAATTGAAGAAAGTACTATCAAAGACGCAGTCTTGACTAAATTGTGTGGGTACACTATGAGTCATTCTTCAGTAAATGTCTACTTTCGTGTCCCAATACTTTTACGTTGTATACGAAAATATTATTGACCATTCAACTTTTGTTTTTCTTGATTTATGTTGATTTGTATGTCTATTACAAAGTACATTAATAAAAGTATGAGAAATAATCCATTTTATTGTGATTTTCTTATCTTGATTGATGTGCAGACCCCCTCCAAACCGTATCGATCGTATCATGTAAAAATGTAAAGTGTCGTAAATATTCAACGGGTGCACATTTTTGATCAGAATATGCCGGAATAATGTCAATTTATTGTCTAAATCGATTGAATAGGTCCAAATATGCATGCATGTTTATAAATTGGCCACCTTGTAACGATTTTGTAGGATTTTCGTTGTCCCGACATTTATCATCAGCTCCGTCACGAAAATTCAGAGCGTCATCTACGACAGAAAGAAAAGGCTTTTAAATTATCTCATCGGCCGTGTTTTGGCGGGTGTACATCGTTTATGAAGAAGTAACCCAGTTTTCCTTAAGATTCATCACGAAAAGCGATCAAAATAGGATCTTTTGTGAAATATCAGGTGCGTACCTTTATTTAGCGTCATCTCCGTATGTGCTGAATCACGTTTTATATGAAATTTCTTTCATTTTTGAAATGATATACAACGAGAAATGACCGTATCCACTACGAATACCCACAGCCTAGTTGCAGCTGGGATGTTCTTGGGCTAAGCCAAACGGGCCTGAACGGCCTCGGTATCATCTCCTTACGGTCAGCTCCGTCACATCGGAGCCTCTATGACAGAGTAACGGAGATGATAAGTTTATGACGGAGATGATTTCTTATAACTTATGTTAATTGGTTTATATATTAATTGATTTCTATTGTATAGTTCAATGAAATGGTTTAATAATTAGGGCCTAGTGTTTCTTTTCTCAATGGAGGGCTAATATTTTCTTTTTCATTTGCTTTTTGCAAAGGAATATAACATTTTGTATGCATTTTTTTTTTGTATACAGAATCGAGGCTCGTGAAAGAGCTAACATTTATCACACAAACAAATCAAACAGACAAACAAAATATATAAAAAGAGGGAGAAGTAGACAAGATGGGGAGAGAAGGGGAAGCACACAAACACAACATTTGAGAGCAGGGACATCGAGAGATGTGTGGGAGGGAGAGGGCTTGGGGGGAGGAGACGTGGGAAGGGGGGGGGGGGGGTGGGAGAAGTATAAAACACAAGGACACCAAGGACTTCCAGGAAAGAAGTTGGTATTTCAAAAAAGTGGATTTGGGGTGAAATTAGCGGGGGTAGAAAAGATCAAGGTTTTGGATGGGGGAAGATAAGAGATGGTGGTGAACAGCTGTTTTAAAGACCTGGATGGAGGAGTGGGATTGAAGAGAGTGAGGGAGTTTCTTCCAGAGGTGGGAGAAAAGAGGAATGAAGGAGTGAAGGTGAGCAGAGAGTCTTGATTTTGGCAGTTTAACCACAAGAGGGTTGCAGGCAGATCTTGTGCGACCTGTAGGAATATTTGGGGGACAGCCCAGCGAGAGCTGGGGGAGCAAGGCCGGAGAGGAGTCGGTAGAAGACGGAAAGACCACCAACCTGCCTGCGGTGAGTAAGTGAAAGGCCCTCGGAGTTAGCTTCATCACAGGAGATTCCAATGATTCTGAACGCTTTGGTTTCAACAGCATGAAGACGAGCTAGGTGTGAGGCAGGAGCACCAGCCCAGAGGGGAGAGCAGTATTCCATAGAGCTGCAGATGAAAGCCTTGTATGTGGTGAGGAGCTCAGGTGTGCCAAGGAAGGACTTCGCACGACGAAGGATGCCCAGTCGGCGACTGGCTTTGGAGGCCAGATTTGAAATGTGTTTTTTTCATGTATCTTTTATGGTGTATCTTTTACTGTCCCATTTATCTACGGGATATCTACGAAGGGTTGCATTACGCACTGCATCCATTCGGTGTTTAGGGGGGGGGGGGGGGGATATCTAGGAAAGGTTGCACACCGCGACCGCAACCCTTCCTTTCGACACAAGCCCATATACTTGTCCCTTTATTGTAATGAAATGACAATAATTTATATTTTTTAACTTGCAGAATGGGCCTTTCGGCTGCGGAGCTTGCCAGAAAGTATCGCGAATGTATGAAAAATGATTTAGTCCGAAGACAACAGTATCTAGAAAAGGAAAGAAACCGGGAGCGGGCAAGCTATGTACGAATTAATGAGAGGAGTCAACGAAGTCAAAGGAAAAAAAGAAGACAATGGCACAAAAGCTCCAAGAAATATAGAGATGAGAGAAAGGGCAACTGTTCCCATGTCAACATGCTAGATACGCCACCTACAACACCAATAACTGCCACGCCAAGACGTCCAGTGGATCAGAGAGTTAGTCGAGGTCGTAAGAAGATGAAAAGGGACAGGGCAAGAGCGTACAGACAACTCAGCATAGAGAAGGCAACTGTGCTTCAACAAAAGAAGCTTGTGGAGAAGTGGAAGAAACGCCACAACAGATTGAAGCAGCAGCTGTTGGAAAAGAACAGCAACTCACCCCGCTCAAAGACGAGGCGTCTCCGACACAACTTGCATGCTCCAAAAGCTGTGACGAAAAAGTTTTACTGCACCATGTGTTAGTCGAGCAGCTTCGAGAGAGATACAGGGCAAACAAGATTTAGAGGGACAAGCAAAATATCAGAAGGATTGTAGTTAGTAAGATCACCAAGAAGTACAGATGTGTGAGAAGAATGTCTTCATTACTTGGCATGAATTGTCATCGGATGATGAGTCAAGATGTGGGCAATGACCTCAACTACGACAGAAGGCTGAGGAAAGACAGGGTCAGTGCTGAAACCCTGAAGCTCCTGCAAGACTTCATTGAGCGAGATGATAACAGCAGACACATGCTGGGGAAGAAAGACACGATCACTCATAAGAAAGTCAAGAAGCAGAAGCGTTTGCTCAATGACAGCCTCAAGATGCTTCATGCTAAGTTTCTTTATGAGAACCCCAGTATTAAGATGCACTACTCGACCTTCTGTCGACTGAAACCGTGGTGGGTGGTCAAGCCATCAACGAGTAATCTGAACACATGCATGTGCAAGCGTTGTTCCAACATGCAGCTCATGAATCAAAAACTGGTAGCTGAGAGAATGACTACCACCATTGAAGCTGGCATGCAGTCGATGGTGTGCGATATTAAACAGGTGGATTGCATGTATGGAAGGTGCGATGTGTGTAAGGACAAGTGACTTGATTACAGACCACCTACAAGAGATAAAGAGGTCGAGTACTAGCAGTGGGTTACAAAAGAGCGGACATATGGAGATGGCAAGGCGACAAAGGTTACTGTGAAGGAAACCTTCAAAACCACCCTCTTGGCACTAGTAGAGAAAATCGAGGGCGAGATGAAGCCGCGGTTCACCACCCACCAAGTCAACATCTTTCACCAGTACGCAGAGCTTCGTCGACTGAAGGCAAATCTGGAAGATGACTCTGTGGTAATCCACATGAACTTCTCTGAAAATTACTCTTGCAAGTATGCGGAGGAAATTCAAAGTGTCCACTTTGGAGGGTCCCATCAGCAAGCCTCTCTTCACACCGGTCGGTGTTTGGTACACTTCAGAAGATGTGACCTCATTCTGTACGATCTCTGAATGTACTCGACATGATCCATCTGGTATTTGGGGGCATATGGTGCCAGTTCTGAAAGATGTGAGAGCTAAACATCCAAGAGTCAAGACAGCGCATTTTGTGTCAGATGGGCCAACTACCCAGTATCGCAACAAGATCAACTTCTGGCTAGCGGGCACTGTGCCAAAGAGCCTAGGATTCGAGAAGGTGACATGGAACTTTCTTGAAGCTGGCAATGGAAAGAGAGCTCCAGATGGTGTTGGGGGAGTCCTGAAGTGCCCAGCCGATTCCCTTGTGGCGCAGGGGAAGGATATACCCTCTGGAAATGTCCTGTATGGGATACTTGCCCCGGGGACAACTATCAAACTCACACTGATCCCAGAAGAACAGATCATAAAGTTTGATGAGGAGGTGCCTTCAGATCTGACTCGCCTGGATGGTACCATGAGGCTCCACCAGCTAAGTCATTTTATCATGTAAGGAAATAATAGCTGTCTGAATGCTGGTAACACCTGGGAAACATGCACACAAATAATCAAGTACAGGTAAAGTCTCATTAAGGGATTCAGTCTTGAATATTTGTCTTTGAGTGGTCGTAGAATTCTTATATTTTTTGCACGGAATCCCAGTTTCATAATTGTTGATTATATAGATATATATTTTTTGATTCATAATTTTTTTTTCACTTTTATGTCATTCACAGGTTATGTTCACAGAGGATCCAGAGACCGTGAAACATCATGAGCTAACTTGCTTCTGCTCTGAAACCTGCCAGTGTTACAACACTACAGAGGCTAGGTTGAAGAAAAAAAACCAAAGAAACAGGCACCAAAGAGAAGAGTTCAACCATCTGAGAAATTAGTGGAGCATAATGGCTCAAGTATAACTGACAAGGGAATACAAGATCCATGTAATAGTGAAGAAAGGTCAGTTCTCAAGCCAATCAATTATGATAGTGCAAAGCTGAATGAGTTTTGTGTCGTCAACTATCAGGTTAAACCTTATCCTGGAAAGATCGTTGACATTGATGAGGATGGAGTTGAAGTGAACTCCATGTCAAATGTGGGGAGAAATCGGTTTTTCTGGCCAAAATCTGAGGACTGTATCTGGTATTCATATGATGACATTGTGACATGGATTCCTGAGCCCAAGAATGTTACAAGCAGACACCAGGAAATAGATCCAGTGATTTGGGCAGCCATTGTAGATGCCTTGAACCTAGACTTGTAGTGTGGATACTTTTAGTGTTTTTTGTTTGTGTTTCCTAGTGTGGTGGTGCTGGGCACACACGTTAAACAAAGGTAGGCCACAACGCTTTGGGTTAAGTCGAGCTCTTTATTCGTTGCTCACTCATCAGCACTGCCATGCTCGGGGCTGTGAGCCCGCGTGTATATCTGGAGGCCACGCCTCACCTGGGGCGTGGCCGACACCCACTGGTGCTCGGAATTATGTCACTGCGCCAGCGAGTCATCGTGTCCGCCACACGCGCCCACCCAGAATTCCCGCGCACCTGAAGGGTCAGTTTGCGGGCAAACGGATGACCGGCCGAAGCGCCCTCTGGCGGCTGGCGGCGTCTGGGATGCCGGGATGCCATCTAGGATGCCTCTGGCGGCATCTGGGATGGGTGCAGGGCAGGGGGGTGGCGTGACGGCGGGGTTGGGCGGTGCCGGGGGTCCGCCCGCCGGGGGGCGGCCCCGACGTGGGGGCAGAGCCGCTGGCGGGGAGTGGTCCAAGTCGAGGTGGGCCAGCTTGAGGCGGTCCACGGAGACGCGGTCAGGAGTACCGCCGATGTCCAGGGTGAAATGCTTCGCCCCGGTCTCCAGCACGCGGAAGGGCCCATCGTACGGGGCCGCAGCGGTGTCCGGTGGGCGTCGTGGCGGACGAACACGTACTCCGCCGTGCGAAGCTCCAGGGCGACGTGCGTTGGCGGGCAACCGTGGTGCGCCGTCGGCACCGGGGCGAACCTCCGGGCGGTCTCCTGCAGGGCGGAGCGCTGCTGTGCCGCGGACCATGGTGCCGTGGAGTCAGGGAGGAACTCGCCCGGCACCCGCAGCGGTTGTCCGAAGACCAACTCCACCGCAGATGCGTGCAGGTCGTCCTTGGGCGCCGTCCTGAGGCCCAGCAGGACCCAGGGGAGCCTGTCGACCCAGCCGCCGTCGCGGAGGCTGGCCCGGTGCGCGGCCTTCATGGCGCGATGGAAGCGCTCGTACAGGCCGTTGGCCTGGGGGTGGTAGGCCGTGGTGCAGTGCAGCTGGATGCCAAGCCCCCGTGCTACCGCCCCCCAGAGCTCCGAGGTGAACTGGGGGCCGCAGTCAGACGAGATGTCCGAGGGGGCGCCGAACTGGGCAACCCAAGTGGCGATGAATGCCTGCGTGACGTCCGCCGCCGTCGTTGCTTATAAAGGCACGGCCTCCGGCCACCGGGTGGTGCGGTCCACCATGGTGAGGACGTGGGTGAAACCCCACGAGGGGGGCAGAGGTCCCACCAAGTCCACGTGAATGTGGTCGAACTGACGTTCGGGCACCGTAAACGGGACCAGCGGGGCCTGGGTGTGGCGGCGAACCTTCGCGCGCTGGCACGCGAGGCACATCCTGGCCCAATCGCGGACGGCCTTCCGGAGGCCATGCCAGACAAACTTGTCGGCGACCAGCTTTTGGGAGGCCTTCGTGCCCGGGTGGGACAGGCCATGGATGGCGTCAAAAACCCGGCGCTGCCAGCCAGCGGGCACGATGGGGCGAGGCCGGCCGAGGGAGACGTCGCACAAGAGGGCCGCGCCCGCGCCATCGAACGGTACCTCGGTGACGCGGAGGCCCGTGACGGCGGTCCGAAAAGCCTGGATGGCGGGGTCGGCGGACTGGTCCACCGCCATCCGGGAATAGTCGATCCCAAGGTGGACTGCGTGGGCGACGGACCGGGAAAGGCAATCCGCCACTGGGTTGTCCTTCCCCACGACGTGCCAGATGTCCGTCGTGTACTCGGACACGGCCGAGAGGTGACGCTGCTGCCGGGCCGACCACGGCTCGGCGACCTTGGCCATTGCGAAAACCAGGGGCTTGTGGTCGACGAAGGCCGCGAACGGGCGGCCCTCGAGCAGATGGCGGAAGTGTCGGCCCGCCAGGTGGAGCCCGAGCAGCTCGTGGTCGAAGGTACTGTACCGCCGTTCGTGCGGGCAGAGCTGCCGGCTAAAAAACGCCAGCGGCTGCCAAGCTCCCTTCACCCACTGCTCGTGCATCGCGCCCACCGCGTAGTCTGATGCGTCGGTGGTGAGGGCGATCGGTGCATCGGGCGCCGGGTGCGTGAGCATGGTGGCATTAGCCTAGGCGAGCTTCGCGCCCACGAACGCCGCGTCCATCGGCTCGGTCCAGGCAACGTCGCCTTTGCCCGGCTTCCCCCGGAGGGCCTCGTGCAGGGGGCGCAGGAGCTGGGCGATGCGGGGCAGGAAACAGTGATAAAAGTTCACCATGCCCAGGAACTCCTGGAGCCCCTTGATCGTGCGGGGGCGCAGAAAACCCCTGACCACCTCCACCTTGGCCGGTAAGTGGATGGCCCCGTGCCTGGTGACGCGGTGCCCCAAAAAGTCGATTTCGGTGACGCCGAACCGGCACTTGGCGGGGTTGATGATCAGACCATGTCAGACCAGGCATTCGAAGAGCGTGTGGAGATGGTGTAGGTGCTCCTCACGGGACGCGCTTGTGACGAGGATGTCGTCCAAGTAGACGTACACAAAGTCCAAGTCGCGCAAGACGCTGTCCATAAGCCGCTGGAACGCCTGGGCCGCATTCTTCAACCCAAAGGGCATCCGCAGAAACTCAAAAAGTCGGACTGGTGTGATGACGGCCGTCTTCGGTATGTCCTCCGGCCTGACGGGGACCCGGTGGTATCCGCGGATGAGGTCCACCTTGGAGAAGAGGGACATTTTCGCCAACCGGGTGGAAAGGTCCTGGATGTGAGGGACCGGGTAGCGGTCATGGGTGGTAGCATCGTTGAGGCGGCGCTAGTCTCCGCACAGCCACCACCCGCCGCCGGGCTTGGGCACAATGTGTAGCGGCGATGCCCATGCGCTGTTGGAGCGCTGGACGATGCCCAGTCACTCCAGCGTGGCGAACTCCCCCTGCGCCATGGCGAGCTTCGCCGGGTCGAGTCGGCACGCCCGAGCATAGACCGGTGGCCCGACAGTGGGGATGTGATGCTCCACCCCGTCCTTGACGGCCACCACCGAGAAAATGGGCCGCGTGAGGGCCGAGAAACTAGCGAGGAGGCGGGTGAACCCGTCCGCTGCCGGAAGCATGCAGACCAACCTCGCCGGGACCGAACCGCTCAGCAAGCCGTTTGGCGAGCCGCTCGGTGAGCCGCCCAGGGAGCTGCTCAACGAACTGCTCAGCGCGCAAGCAAGTGCACTGAAGGTTTCAGCTTGGACAAGGCATCTGTGCCTCATGTCCACCAGCAGCCCATGCGCACAGAGGAAGTCCGCTCCGAGTAGGCCCATGGGGACACTAGCGGTAACGAACGACCACTGAAAGCGCTGCCCCCCGAACCGCAGCGAGAGACAACGCTTTCTGAACATGCGGATGGGCATGCCGTTGGCGGCAAGCAAAGCGGGGCCCTGGCCCTCAGCTTGCTTGTCAGACGCGGAGGCAGGGAGGACGCTCACCTGCGCTCCCGTGTCGCACAGGAAGCGACGACCCGAGGAGGTGTCTGTTATGAACAGAAGGCTGCCAGTATGGCCGACGCTTATGGCAGGAAGCAAGCGCCGGCCTGGCCGTTTCCCAACCTGCCAAAAGTACAAGGCGGGCGGCAGGACCTGGCCTTGTGGCCGAACCTGGTATGGAATTGGCACCAGGTCTGGCCCGGTGGTGGTTGTCGCGCCGGTCATGACGACGGTGGTGGGCGGGGCGTGGCGGCGGCCACGCGCGGATCTGCCAGACCTACGCCGTGTTCGGGAGGATCCGAACGCCATGCCACGTGGCGATCCGCCAAACGTACGCCGTATTCGGGAGGATCCGAACGCCATGCTACGTGGCGATCCGAACCACTCGCGCCATGCGCGGCGCCGGGATCCACGACGGCCATGCTATATGCCGGCCGTGCGTCGTGGGCCGCGAAAAACTTGTCCGCCTCCCTGGCCAGGGCGCGCGGTTCCGTAATGGTCGAACCGGTTAGTGCGAGCCGTACCTGTACAGGTAGCTGGCGGAGGAAGAGAGCACGGAAGAGGAAATCCGCGTGGCCGTCGCCGAGCAGGGACAGCATGTAATCCATGCGGGCAGACGGTCGTGTGTCGCCGAGGACGGGAAGGTCCAAAAGACGGTCAGCGCGGTCGGCCTCTGTGAGGCCAAACGTGTCGAGGAGAAGGCGCTTGAGCGCCGCGAACTTGCACTCGTCCGGCGGGTGCCGGAGGAAGGACACGACTCGGGCGGCCGTGCCGGATCCAAGGGCAGCGACCACGTAAAAGTACCTCGTGTCGTCCGCCGTGACGCCCCGGAGCTGGAATTGGGCCTCGGCCTGTAGTAACCAGGTGTCGGCCTGCGCCTCCCAGAACTTCGTTAGCTTGATCGCGGCAGCGTTGGTGGCCATCGCGCGTTCAGGGGAACAGCAACGGCTGAACCAGTCGGAGGTCACCAGTGTGGTGGTGCTGGGCACACACGTTAAACAAAGGTAGGCCACAACGCTTTGGGTTAAGTCGAGCTCTTTATTCATTGCTCACTCATCAGCACTGCCGTGCTCGGGGCTGTGAGCCCGCGTGTATATCTGGAGGCCACGCCTCACCTGGGGCGTGGCCGACACCCACTGGTGCTCGGAATTATGTCACTGCGCCAGCGAGTCATCGTGTCCGCCACACTAGTATGATTTACTTTGATGGTATTTATGTTGCTAAGATGGCTTTCAGGTATGATTTATTTTCATTTAATGTGCTAAGATGTCATTTTTACGATGATTTATTTTGATTACATTTACATTTACGGTGCTAAGAAATATGTGCTTCCCAGTATGATTCATTTTGATTACATTTACGGTGCTAAGATGTGCTTCCTAGTACGATTTACTTTGATTACATGCATTTATGGTGCAAAGATTTGCTTCCTAGTGTGATATAAAATGATCATATTTACGGTGCTAAGATGTGCTTCCTAATAGGATTTATTTTTATTGCATTATTCCAAACATGTTTCAGGGTGAAAAAATCTGTTTTTTTTTAGCGTACAAGAAAAAAAAACTAAAAAAACTACCCAATGATTAACCGCCAGACTTACTGGGAGATATTAGAGGGGGGGGGGGGGGGGTGTGTGCAGTTCATGTTAATTTTGGGCAACCACTATAAATGTATTCTACTGGGTCCTACAAATCGAAAAAATGATGTCGCCATTTTTTTCTGTTGACCTTCAGTGACCTTGACTCAAGGTCAAAGTTCAAACGTCATTACATTTACAGTGACCATACTTCATTCAAAGTATACCGACCTACAGTCAAACTACATCGTACTCCTCGCTATCGACTTTGGCCTCAAGCTAATTGTTAATGTTATTTAAAATAATGTGTTATTTAAACGACTGACATATAGAATATGTTTAACATTTCCGTTTCTGAAATTATATTTTCTTGATTTTCACGTCCTCATTTCATACTCGATCTTGCTCTTCCATGAGCCTCGATCTTGCTCTTCCATGAGCCTCGATCTTGCTCTTCCATGAGCCTCGATCTTGCTCTTCCATGAGCCTCGATCTTGCTCTTCCATGAGCCTCGATCTTGCTCTTCCATGAGCCTCGATCTTGCTCCTCCATGAGCCTCGATCTTGCACAGAGAGAAAAACGTCAACGGCTCAAGCCTTTATTAACTTTGCATTGACGAGATAATTTACAACAATCTCCTTCATCCCAAACATCCCAATGTAAGCGTTGAACTTATAAAATGGGTTCATTTTTTGGTTACTGGTGAGAAAAACGATACAACAAACACCGTAATTGATCTCGATCTGCACTCTGCAGGCATTGGGTTCACCAGGATGACGACGTGACGTCATTGAACGTGCTGACCAATTACGTGTCGCGTCGCTTACGTTTCACCCCGTAATCCACCCAACGTGCACCAAACCTTTGTTCCCGGAACCAAAGCGCGAGTTTACTTCAACACAGCGGCTTGATCACAGGTAAACGGGATCATGGCGCTGGCGTTTCTCAGCTTCCTGTCGCCCACGACGTGGGTTCTGATCATCACCACCTGCGTGCTTTTTGCTATGTGAGTGTTTGGTGCTGCACGATCTTCATATATATACATATATCGTGCTCTTTGTACCGATTGCTTCGGTTTGTGAGGTAAATCGGTTAATTATCACAACCCTGATTTTACTTTCGCAGTTGTTTGACTTTGTACATTAAAGATTATCCCACGTTTTATATTCCGCAGCAGTGATTGCAAAAGTTTTGCTGAAACGTATCTGAAAGATGTCGATCACGTGATGTGTATCAAACTTTTTCCATCTGTGAGAATAATAACTCGTCTGATAACTTCTGGGAGTTTCGAGTTCGAATCGCGACCGAGTCATAGCAAAGACTTCACAAATGGTGCGTGCTGCTGCTTTCCTTGATGCTCAGCATAAAATAAAATAAACATAGGTTGG
Organism: Myxine glutinosa; assembly: GCF_964187855.1. Taxonomy (NCBI): domain Eukaryota; kingdom Metazoa; phylum Chordata; class Myxini; order Myxiniformes; family Myxinidae; genus Myxine; species Myxine glutinosa. The sequence goes on along the minus strand of NC_136265.1, from coordinate 156,065,082 downwards.
CAGCCATTGCACAGGCTTTGATGGACCTAATGACCTCGTGCGTCGACGTTCCTTGGAAGGACACTCATAATATCGTTACCACGTGCACGCAAAGTGAAAAGTGGTGTTAATCAATCACTTCATGTCTTATCAGTTTGTTGTTGGTTTATGATTGAGGAACAACTCATTTAAAATTGTTACATTTTGAACACAAATCGGAACATGAATTGGAAAGCAAACCCGAAGTTTATCAGTACTGTGCCGACCTGCCTGGCAGTCAAACAAAAGTGAAAATCATCCCAAACAAAAAAACTGTTTTAAGGACGTCGTAAAGGACACAAACAACCGGCACAAATACCCACTGGCGCAGCCATAGAACACCACAGTTTGGTGAACTCGGTTTGAGTGAAAACGATTGTGATTGGAGGATGGAAATCATTGGAATCTGCCGCGATGAAACTAACTCCAAGGGCCTTTCACTCACTCACCGCAGGCAGGTTGGTGGTCTTTCCGTCTTCTACCGGCTCCTCTCCGGCCTTGCCCCCCCCCCCCCAGCTCTCTCTGGGCTCTGTCCCCCAAATATTCCTACAGGTCGCACAAGATCTGCCTGCAACCCTCTTATGGTCAAACTGCCAAAATCAAGACTCTCTGCTCACCTTCACTCCTTCATTCCTCTTTTCGCCCGCCTCTGGAACAAATTCCCTCACTCTCTTCAATCCCACTCCTCCCTCCAGGTCTTTAAAACAGCTGTTCACCACCATCTCTTATCTTCCCCCATCCAAAACCTTGATCTTTTCTACCCCCGCTAATTTCACCCCAAATCCACTTTTCTGAAATACCAACTTCTGTCCTGGTTCTCCCACCCCCCCCCTCCCACGCCTCCCTCCCCCTCCTACACCTCCACCCCCCCCTCCCACGCCTACCCCCCCTCCCACGCCTCCTCCCCCCCCTCCCACGCCTCCTCCCCCCCTCCCACGCCTCCTCCCCCCAAGCCCTCTCCCTCCCACACATCTCCCGATGTCCCTGCTCTCAAATGTTGTGTTTGTGTGCTTCCCCTTCTCTCCCCATCTTGTCTACCACTCCCTCTTTTTATATATTTTGTTTGTCTGTTTGATTTGTTTGTGAAATGTTAGCTCTTCTCGATTCTGTATACAAAAAAAAAAGGAAAAAAAAGTGTGATCACATGACTGCAAGGCGCCATGTTGTAGTTCATCTTCGCCGAGCAAAGTGCTGTATTGAGTGAATCTTTGTGGACTCTGACATTTACATCTCGTCGTCATTATAATTTTTCATTCCAAAGTCTGTTTTGAGTGTAAAAGACGCCGTGCTGGTCAACATGGGCCAGTTCCAATTCATCAGACAGAGGAAGGAAGATGCATCTTTATCCTTGTGATCCAGGAAGGAGAAAAATATGGCACAGTAAAATTTGGCACGCGGAATGGAGAGCCTACAACGTCTCGTTTCTGTGTGCGGTGATGAGACCAGTTCTGTTGCTGTTTAAAACAAACTAACTGGAATCAGGACAAAATAGAAGTGAATACTTTAAATGGTAATTTACCCGCCATGAGAGAAAGGAATCCCCTTTTACAGATTCCCTTTCTCTCATGGCGGATCAATTACCATTTAAAGTATTGTTACGTGCTCCTCCCAGACCCCCTGGTCACGGTGTACCTCCGAGCCCCGAGAGGAGTGACGGCAGAAAAATGTGTTATTCTGTATGTCAAAGATCAAGGGAGAAGCCACCCCAATTGTTACTCCCAAACAAATATTGTATGAAGATCACGCAAGAATAACAGTACAACAATAATAGTATTCAAAAGTACAATCAATACGTCCTATAATGGTACCATCAGTTTTGTAATATTGAACTCGCTGTGCTCCAAGTGAGTAAAACCCGAACATTCCCCAATGTCTCTTATTCCCGGCTTCGAGACGAAATTGATTCGCTCCAGCGATCGCCAGAACGAGGTCCAATCGAGACCAGAATCCCGTGCGGATGGCAAGTACAGTCACACAGCTGAAGCTGTACAAAGGCGCCCTCAAGGCGCCTGGGAAATCCAAAGGCGCCCTACAGGCGACTGAGAGATCACACCCTCGGGTATGGACGAATTAACCTTCAAAAGGCCACGTCACACACACGCCCCAGATCGACGTCTGAATGCGGTGGAGATGGTCGAAAAGAGACGAAACCGCGAGCGAAGCACAAGTCCTGCGCGAGCCAAAATGGCTGACGACCCGGTCTTGTGGCGTATGACGATGACGTATGACGGTCGCACGGCGATGATTCTCTCCTGAATCGATCGCAAAATCTGACGCACAGGTTGACCGGTCACAGCGATGACAACTCTGTCGTAGGAATTCCTTTCCCAGGAACCCCGAAAGTTCACTTGCGACTTTCGTTCGACAACGTTCGCCCCTTGAAGGGACTCGCTTCTTGTCCGACTTCACTCGCCCCGCCCTCTTTTTCTCTCTTCTTCTTCATCGCCGTCCGGTTCCTGTTTCATTTTAAAAACGTTCCTTTTACCTTTTGACAATAATAATTGCTATTTCCCTCAAACAACAATAATAATAATACATGGAACCAGAAATGTCTCAAGTGGATGAAAGCCACCACAACGGAAGTGACGAATCCGTAACAGGATTTACTTATTTGTTTTAACTGTTGCTTCCATCCTCAAAGTTAGATACTTTTGTGCTGCCATGATTCATTACACGCCAAGTAGAATTAGGAGTTGTACCATGTGATGTCATATGTTGTGATAATATGATCTTGTAATGGGCAATCCCTTCTGTTATCTCACTATAATTCAACAAATGCCTGTCTGTCTGTTCGAAGGTACCGCAAAAACGGCTGAACCGATCGTAACGATATTTTGGGTGGGTATTCCTGGGACCCCTGGGAGTAAAATAGGCTATATTGTTTTTCCAATTTTTCCCAGTTTTCCAATTTTCCAGTTTTTCCAAACATGATGGAATAATATTTACCGACATGAACAGTGATGTGGCTTTTGTTGAAATTCTACAAATACTGTTTATTCTAGGTACCAGGAGAGAGTAGATCGACTTATGACGAACTCTTCCTATATAAACGTGCGGCTCCGAAGTAACATGGCAGCATGTGCAAAGTGATTTAGAAACAGGTGTAGCGGCCGCTTCCGTGTTACACATTCGGCGCGCACTCTTCACACATAAATGTGCGACTGAGAAAGACGTGTAGTGGCCGCTTCTGTTTTGTAGAATTCAATCTTTTTTCAAAATGGGCGCCATGTACTGTTTAGATTTTGATTCAACGGATGTTTATATGAATCGTTTAAAATAAAAAAGCCTTCAATTTCTGATATTTTGCCTTTTCATTTGGGCCTCCCGATTGAAGCCCTGCCCATAGGGTGGGTACCGTTACTAGTGAAACTAAAGCTGGATCCGACAATCAGTATATGTTGTCGTGAAAGTGTCCACAACACGATCCAATGAATCAAAAAGCTTCACACTTCGTTTCTTGTGGATGGCAAGGATCATTAATGATTTTAATCTTACATCAACCATGGTGGTTCTCAACTCACTCTTGATGAGCTTCATGGAGCTAAAGCTGCGTTCGCATTCACCACTTGATATTGACAGTTACGGCAATCGATGTTAGTCTGGCAATTTCAAAAAAAGCGTCTCTAAAATTCTGAATGTACCTGTGGAACCTTAGAAGCGTTGTTTGTTTTTCTTGCCGACGTTCAAAATGGAATTTGAGGCGCTTCAACTCACACTTGAGGGGTTCTAATTCTAAATTGCTCTGAAACTTAACTGCAAAGGCCATTAATGGTTTCTCGTCGAGGAATGACTTTGAAGCTGTCGGGGAATCCGAAATTGTCCCGATCGGGTGTTTTTATCTTGTAAATGTAATTCAAGTTGTCAAAATATCCAAATATCAGATCGCTGAATTAACGCCAGGGGGGTTGACTCAGCCTGTCATCCTTCCGAGGTCGGCTAATTGAGTACCAGTTCACTGGTAATTCCCTGTGTGTCGTAAAAGGCGATAAACAGGGTTGGTGGCAGGAAGGGCATCCGGCCGTAAAACATTGCTTCAAAAAGGGGACCAACAAAAACAACAACAACCACGGTGCCAGAAAAAGGCCAACCCCCGCTTTGCGGGGAAAAATGGCCTCCAAAGGTGGTTTTTAAAAAAAAAATCCAAATAATAAAATGATCTGTACGCGTCGACATGCATATGTCATGAAACATTACATATTACCTATACTGGTGTGGATTGGCTCGCCACACCCACCTCACCAAACGTCACCACACGTCACCACAGAGGCACGGGATTGTTTTAACTGAGGATAATGACCTGACTGAACTTGAGTTTCTGTATTGTCATGATTTACACCAATCACAATACAAACATTTCTTTTGTACAAATTTATTTGTAACATTGGTGATATTATTTGTAATTTATTTGTAATCTACAAATGTCCAAGTGGTCTAAAGCTCTAAATGGTCAAGTGCCCAAGCTGGCCTAATGGGTCTAAAGCATCTTACGGGTCTTTAGGGTGTTAATGGTGTTCGTGGTCTTTGATGATATTTGGGGGCTTTGGGGTCTCTTGGGTCTTCATGGTCTTAAGGGACTTTTGGATACTCTGGGTCTTTGGGGTATTTTGGGTTTTCTTGGTATTTTGGGTCATCTCAGGGGTATTTAGCATCGTTTGTGTCCTCTGGGTCTTTGTGGTATTTTGGGTTTTTGGGGTATTTTGGGTCGTCTCAGGGGTATTTAAGGGTCTTTTGGGTCATTAGGGGCTTGGTGGTCTTAAGAGTTGTGGGACTTAAAAAGTCTTCAAAGTGGTCTCGGCAGTCTAAAGGGTCGAAAGGTATATTCCAACGATACGTAAGTAATATACAGGATGCAACCAATGTTCAAACGGTACGTAATTAATAGCTGTGCAGTCACATGGCTTCACTGCCTCACACCTTCACGGACCGTGTTTTTCGGTTTTGTATATACTAGGGCATGCCCGTACTATATCTATATCTAAAATTATATCCCCCCCCTCTATTTACATGAAATGGTTTGGTCCAAAGCGAACGGCTTGCGAGTACGGTGACAATCCCCCCCCCCCCCCCCTCTATTTACATGAAATGGTTTGGTCCAAAGCGAACGGCTTGCGGAGTTTGGTAAAGAAAAGAAATCGCCATAGCGTGCCCAAACGCGCAGGAAAGCGAAAGAATCGCAAATTTAAGGAAATGCCCGTACTTCCGTAAGGAAGAGAAAAAAAATGAAAAGGAAAAACATTCCAAACCGCGAGGGAAAACAACACGGCACGTCGACACAACAACGTGTCCTGTGATTGGCCGTACGTGGCTGCCAGTAGCTGCCCCCAAAAAAAAGCTTTCACCGTCCGGCGACTGAATTTAAGGGGAAAAATAAAACGCTCTTCGCTTAAAACAACGCCCTTCGCTCTGACTGAATTGGGACAATGTTTTTATGTTTTTAATTGAATTACTATCCGTAATGGCGCACGCTCTCACGGGAGCTCCGGAAGGTCGTATATCGCAGTTACGATGAATCGCAAATTAGTTTTTATTAGTTTTATATTAGTTTTAAAACATAGTTTAACGCCAACATAGCGCCAACATAGTTTGCAAACGTGAAATAAATGAATACGCTCTCAAATGTGCCATCCGAGGCAGAGTGTGTTCGCCACGTTCGGCACACGCGATAGCTCGCTGCTCTCTGATTGGTTGAATCGTTTTTTGGACATAGCTCGGTAAGTAATTGTCCGATTAATATGAAACCTTGAAAAGGCACATCCTCGGGTCCCCAGCAATATACCTGGCAAGTTTCAAGTATATCGGACCCGTGGTTGTCGAGAAACAGCGGTCACAGACAAACAAACAAACAAACACACAGAGATTAGTGGAATTATAGATAGATATATATTTGAGGGTGAATAAGCTATTTTGGTCAGAAATGTACATACATACATAACCATATTCATTTGCTCCATTATAATAAGAGAAGAGAAGGGATGGGATGGGACCACACATAATCATGAATGGATCATACATTACATGCATGAAAACAACATTATTACTGTAGAAAACCATGAAACGTCACGGTGTAGCGACCCATGGGTCCCCCAAGCAAGACCAGCATCAGAATCTCCTTGCTCCAGCCGGTGACGTCACCGGCGGGGATCCGCGGCGCCAGAGTGGCTGGTCACGTGACCACCAAAGCGTGCCGCGCGTGCGGGTATAATCAGCTACACCTGTCGATCACGTGACCACCGAAGCACGCCTCGCTTGAGAGGTGTGGCTTTCGGTTTCGGTTTCGGTTTCTGGTTGTGCTTTATAATGCAGCCCGATAAACGGGCTTTACAGTGTTCCCGAGTTGGTTTTGAGAATAAATATCTTCTCGGACGAGTTTGTGTCTTGCCCGTCATTTCGTCCGTATCAAGCAAGAGCCCCGGCCCTTCACTGGTGACCCCAAATTTGAACACGCAACCCCGACTGCCCCCGCACGGATGCGGGGGCTGCGAACGGACACGGCAAGCATGCCCTAGCCAGGGAAGCCACCTAAGCTGGTGACGCCGGCTTCTCCCGCAAGGCTTCGGGCGCAGTTTCGAATACGGTTTCGAAATGCCGGAGTTTCGGAAACGACGACGGCCATGACTATGAGGTTCGCGCACCGCGCTTGGCTCGTCCTCTACGACCGGAGGGGCGAAGCTATTCTAAGACCCTCCGAAGGCACGGCTGCTTCGTCACCTTCGCGCGCACTGACATTGGCAGAACGGCTGCTTCGTCACCTTCGCGCGCACTGACGTTCACGGCACGGCCGCTTCGTCACCCTCGCGCACCTACAACTACAACCGCAACTACTTCTCTGACCCTGCAACCTTGGGAGGCCCGCGAGGAACCTCGGCAGCCTCCCCCGAGGCCTGGACCAGCCCCTCGGTTGGTTCACCCGCTTTTCGCGTGCACCGCTCGAGCCTTCTCGGCACTGCCCCCGCACACTGCAACCTCGGGAGGCCCGCGAGGAACCTCGGCAGCCTCCCCCGAGGACTTGCCCGGCCCCTCGGCCGCCCCCCGTCCACTGCATCCCCCGAGGCCTCGACCAGCCCCGCATCCTCGGGAGGCCCGCGAGGAACCTCGGCAGCCTCCCCCGAGGCCTGGACCAGCCCCTCGGTTGGCTCACCCGCTTTTCGCGTGCACCGCTCGAGCCTTCTCGGCACTGCACCCGCGAACTGCAACCTCGGGAGGCCCGCGAGGAACCTCGGCAGCCTCCCCCGAGGACTTACCCGGCCCCTCGGCCGCCCCCCCCGTCCTGCACCCCCCCCCCGTCCGACCACCCGCCACCACACCGGACCCCCCCCTGCCTGCACCCCCCGTCCGACCACCCGCCACCACACCGGACCCCCCCCCCCCACTCCCCCGCGACTGGCCAGGGGTCGTTTCGGTCGGGTCATCCGGACCCCCCTCAGGTTGACCTCCCTGGACCAAGTCCATTCTGGGGGGGCGTGTGTAGCGACCCATGGGTCCCCCAAGCAAGACCAGCATCAGAATCTCCTTGCTCCAGCCGGTGACGTCACCGGCGGGGATCCGCGGCGCCAGAGTGGCTGGTCACGTGACCACCAAAGCATGCCGCGCGTGCGGGTATAATCAGCTACACCTGTCGATCACGTGACCAGCGAAGCACGCCTCGCTTGAAAGGTGTGGCTTTCGGTTTCGGTTTCGGTTTCTGGTTGTGCTTTATAATGCAGCCCGATAAACGGGCTTTACAGTGTTCCCGAGTTGGTTTTGAGAATAAATATCTTCTCGGACGAGTTTGTGTCTTGCCCGTCATTTCGTCCGTATCAAGCAAGAGCCCCGGCTCTTCAACGGAATGTGATGTGTAATGGTGATGCTTTAAGGCAAGCTGAGCTAAATTAAACCTTGTCTTTGACTTGGCATACCTGGTGCATTCAAAGAGTTCTCTTGAAGTTATTAAAATTTAGGCTCATAGCAAAGGGTCTTGAGGGTCTCGTGGGGTTTTAATGGTATTGAGGGGTTGAAGTGTCTTGAGAGCCTTGAGGTATTAACGTGTCAAGGATCTTTAGGGTCTGAGGCATCTTAAGAGTCGTGAGCTTTAAATGGTGTAAAGCATCTAATGCAGGGGTCCCAGCCCTCCTATTTTTCCTATTTATTCCTACTTTTTAATAGGATCCTATAAATCTCCTATTTTTTGGTGGAAATTCCTATTTTTCCTATTTTTTAACCCTCAATGTTCCAAAATTTAAATTGATATATTAATTAGTAGAATTTCTGTATCTAAGCGTCAGAACAGACATTCCTATACCAATCGTCAGCCATGGAATTGCTTTCTGGGTCCATAATCGCAAGACAAATTTCCAAAACGACTTTAAGCTCAAATCCCCGAAGAACATATGTCTCTTTGTCTTTTTCTCGAAAACCGTTTGTTCGATCGATTTCACAAGTGGTGAGTGCATTTTTGAGGACTCAACAAAGTGCAGTGTTGAGGAAAAATTGAGTATGCAGTGATGACGTCACAAATAAATACTGTACGAAGTGGAGGCATGTCGTTTACACCATGGTGTAAAGTACGTGTTGTTATTGATCTCGACTGGAAATGATATGTATATCTTATGTATATTATGTTATTGTTATTTTTGACTTTGTCCAAATATTAAGTATATCCTTCCAAACAATTGTTTTACCTTTATGATTCGTGCTTCATGCTATTCAGTAACAGAATTATAAAAGATAAAATGAGATGAAAATAATATAACTATGTTTATCACGCATTTCTCTTGGATGATCTCATATACTTTGTGAAGAATGACTGAATGATACCTTGACCATTATCATTGTCCTTTGTCTTATTTCAAAAGTTCAGCTGAGCTCAATTTTTAAGGTTTGTACTTTACTTAGAGTAACAAAACCAACTGTGAACTTTGCGGTTATTCAGTTATTACTAACAACCTTTCCCTAAAGATTCTACCTGAAATTGAACTTTTCTACTAATTTGCTAAACATTGACATTTGATACTACATGTTTAACTCAATCTTTCGCTTATTACAATGAGATTGTATTTTGCCTAAAACTAATAGTATTTGGCAAAGAACTAATTCAATCGACAATTCACACATTTCATCATTTAATTGCAGATAATAAAGAAGGACCACGACACAAAATAGGGATTACAACTTAATTCTGTATACTTTCGTGTGATAGTTGCATATTCAGCTTTTAACAAAATTACAGTAGAATTAAAATTTACATACGCAATGCTGCACAATAGGTAATGCAAGCAATGTAGGACAATAAAAAAACAAACAAACAAAAAACAATAAAGACTGTTAAAGTCTTGTTGTTTCATAATCTCTCTGAAGATAGTACAACAACAATACCAAAGATACATAATTGAATTGTCATCGCTTAGCTTGAACTCAGATTAGTGTTCAAGCTATTCAGCAGTGGAGAAAATGCAATTATCGGGTGGTAAACATGTTAGGACATGTTATTTATCATCTTTCTTGTTTCAGGTATAATCTGCAGACCGGTAAGAAATTTGTTGATTTGCCTTTAAATTACTTTGTTTGTTCTCATTATTTTACTAACTTATGTTTCAGTTTTGAAAAAAAAAACTGTTTGGTTCACAGTTCTTTCCACTTCATGCGTTAACAGGTTAGGATTTTCTATGCTAATTCATTTAATCTTATCTCATATTTGTTTTCTTTTTGACAGGTATACTCCCAGCAGTATAATGCCTGGTGGGAGAACTAAATTTAACCCAGAGTGGTTGAAAAGTGGACATGGATGTAGGCTTTCTGACTGGTGTCAGCCTAGCAAGTCCTCAGTGTTCTCAGCTTACTGCTCGTTGTGCCATTCGGAAGTGAGGTGTGACAATCGGGGTGTGAAACAGCTGACACAACATGCCCAAAACAAAGGGCACCTGAAGCGTGCGAAGGAACTGCTGGGTGGGTCACAGACGTTGCTGACATTCGTTCAACCATCAACTTCATCTGCTTCAGCATCAGGGTCAGCTTCTACAGATGAGCCAAGTCGTGCAGCTTTAGTCTGTATGTCCAAAAAAGACGCTATTACAAAAGCAGAACTTCTATGGACATTGAAAGTTGTTCGTTCGAATCTGAGCTACTCTTCCTGTGACGGTTTGAAGGATCTTCTGCAGGCAATGTTTCCTGGTGTTATCCCGGATGGTTTCTCAATGAGCTCATCGAAAGTTTCATATCTCATTAGCGAAGCCACAGGTCCTTATTTTCAGGACATGATAGTCACTGATGTTAAGAATTCAGCTTCTGGCTTCAGCCTCATGTATGATGAAACCACCAATAAACAGAACTTGAAGCAACTAGAAATCCGTGTACGGTATTGGTCTGATGCCGAGGAACAGATATTAGTATTTCACCTCAACTTACCTCATGGGTCATGCAACTGGAGAAGATTTGTCCAGGAAAATAATCTCTGCCTTGGATGAATCGAAACTGCAGCTTCAGGATATTATCATGCTCGGCAGTGATGGGCCTAATGTGAGCACCACTGTGTGGAGACAGATTGACAAAACCATTCTCGACAACAGGGGCCCTGGTCTCCTTGATGTAGGGACATGTACTCTCCATACAGTACACAATGCTTTTGCCAAAGGACTTGCAGAGTACTGTGGAAACCTAACTGAGCTTGCAGTGGACATTTTCTACTGGTTCAAAGGCTCTGCTGCTAGATCTGTTGATTTTCAAGACATTCAGCATAAATTGGGTGCTGTTCCAAAAAAGCCTTTGAAGCATGTCGAGTGCAGGTGGTTGACACTGGGACCTGCAGTGGAGCGGCTGATAGAGATCTGGGAATCTCTCAAAGAGTATTTCTTGGTATTTCTTCCAAAGCAGCAGCCAAAGGACATGTTTAAACCCAGGTACAAAAGAATCAAAACAGAACTACAGCGACCGGAAATAAAAGCTCAACTGCATTTCCTGAAGTTCTTGGCAGCAACATTTGCAGAGTTCCTCACCTTCTTCCAGTCAGAGCAACCACTTGTGCACATTCTATATGACAAACTCCATGACCTGCTCAAAAAACTGATCAGAAGAATTATGAAGACTCCTTCAGTTGATGCTGTGAAAGACATCTCAAACCTTGATGTTTCCATTGTTGCAAACCAGCTGGAGAATGAATCCATGGGTGTGGGAGAGGATACCCGACGGTGTATCGCTAAGTTGAAAGTCTCTGAGAGGGAAAGGATGTATCTTGGGATGAGGAAGTGCTACCAGGCAGCCATAGTACACCTACAAAAGAAGCTTCCATTGACAAACAAAATCCTGAAGAATGCCAGATGTCTGCAGCCACAAAACAGGACTGCTGCATGGTCTCTTGAATCAGCCAAGAGCCTGTCCAGACAGCTGAAGAGGAATATTGACAGTGACAGCATTGCAGATGAATGGAAGGTGTACCAAGAGGAAGCCATTCCTACTGACTGGTCCCAGGAAACACAGGAGAATGAAGAAGAAGTCTGCATGAAGAGAGTGGACAGTTACTGGGGAAAAGTGTTGGCTTTAAAAGGCTGTACGGGAAACTGTAAATTCCCCCAAGTGAGACAAATGATAAGGATTGTCCTTGCACTGTCTCACGGAAACAGTGACGTGGAACGCGCGTTCTCAATCAGTGGGAAAAGTGTCACCAAGGAGAGAGTTAGTCTGAGCGAGGCATCAATCAATGGTCTCCGTGCAACAATGGATGGCATGAGATTGTATGGTGACCGGCCCGAAATGGTCCCAGTCACAAAGGGACTCCTCTCGTTAGGACGTTCTGCTCACATGCACTATATGCAGAGACTTGAAGAAGAACGAAAAGCCAAGGAAGATGAACAGAAAGCCAGGGAGAAAACCAGGCAAGAGAAAGAAGAAAGAGAGAGAACAGCTAAGATTGCTGTAGAGAAGGCAGCGGAGCTGTCTCGTAAGAGCGAGGACTTGAAGAAAACAGAGAAATCTCTGGCAGCAAAAGAGTCATCTCAGCAGATGTCACTGACTGTTAGCAACAGTCTGCTTGATCAAGCAAATAAAAAGCTTAAGGTGGCGCTTAAGAAAGGTGACATGACTGAAATTGCAGTAGCTCAGGCCATGCTTGAGTCTGCTCAGAAAAAGATTCAAGAGACACAGACTCGTATGGTGGAAACCAGGGAGGCGCAGAGAAAAGTGGAGAAGAAAAAGCAGACTTTGATAGAGTCCATGGTGGCTGCCAAAAAGAAGAAGTCATAGTTTTTGTTGTCGATGTTAAGACGGGTGGGCCCAAGTTCATTGGGGGTGTGTCCATGCCCATACATGTACATGTATTTGCATAAATCTTGCAGCAATAAAGCTACCGATGTTGTTCCAATGCTGAAATCTGTGCTATTACTTCCTAGGTTTTTCCTATTAAACTCCTATTTTTTGTGATCAGAATTCCTATTTTTCCTATTATTTTGTCAATCAAAGTGGCTGGGACCCCTGCTAATGGTATTGAGGGGGTAACGGGTCGAAAGGGTCTTTGAATGAGGGTCTAAAGTCAAAGGTCTGTAAAATGGTCTTGGGGATCTTTGAGGTCTCAAAGTTACATTTCAACAGCACGTAATTAATGCTACAGCACGCACATGAACAGTTGAGTTACAACATAGTGCCGATTGTTAAGTTTGCAAAACTCTATAGTATTCCACAGGTCTGACTAATGCAATGTTAGATTGGGTGGTGTAATAGACACTGCGTCAACGGCAGTAAAACCTGGAATTAATTTATGTATATTGTTACGTGGTCCCCTCGGTGACTACCTGGTCTCAGTGACCCCCGGACCGTGAGAGGACCTTCGCCAGCAAGTACTATTATCTATGCGCTTTCGCAACGCAATCCCTATGAATTCCACCCAAGATAAACTGATGTTCAATGATATATTTCCAGGGTAAGGATATCATACAATTTCAAGGATACAATCACGGATATATTCCCCGAGCAATCAACCATAAACAACCATCAACAATTCCCAATCCACAATCAATTCCCTATATGATTAAGATGGCCATCTTATATGTGTGTGTCCACTTCTGTACTCACGACCCCCTTTTGGTCTCTGCCCCTCACAATGTCTCTGGGCCCCTCCTGACCAAGATGCTGGTCGGCGTCGCCGCACTCGGGCGGTTGAACGAACCCCGGGTGGACGTGTTTCCACCGGGCAGGTATCGTACCAGGCACCGCGGCTGCAGCCCCTCGTGGCCACGCGAAGCGGGTACGGTAAAGCAAGCCAAAAGCCCCATGCCGCTTGCAAGGCGTGTTAGGCCCCAACGTGCGACCCGTACGCGTCTGTTTAGACGGTGCCGCGAACGGTGCCAGACGCGGGGTCGATGCACGGCCCCACGTCAACTTGATGTCTCCACCGGGTAGGTACACGTCCCGGTAACTCCTCTCGCCAGACGGGCTTCGGAACGCCGCTTTTCCACGCAGCGCAAGGTCGATCCCACCTTTCGTCGGAGCAGGGCGAGGAAGAAGAATAACCGTCGCTTTTCTTCCTCGTGTCTTTTCCTCTTCCGTTTCCGGTCACTTCCGTTTCCGGCCACTTTTCAGAAGGGCTCCTGACCCTCCAACCACAACAACCCTTAATCTACTACACACGGATAAGCAAAGACCTGAATGGTAATTCACATACATTCACATAAATATGTAACACTCCCCCCCTTCAAGAAAGAAAGTTTGAACCCAGCGAAAACTTTCTTTGCCGGCCAATTTGGAGAAACAAACCAGATAGCTCAACAACCCCCACATTATCAGTTCCCCCCGGGCACAGTTATCACTTAACAATAAAGCAACCAAAATTTTACCACAACCCCTCCAGATTACTCACTCTGGACTAAGCACCAGCAACGACATTGTCCCTGCCAAATCAAACTCCATCTCATGACCCTCTGACTTTGACCGTCAGTTTCTTGTGAATGAAGGTTAAGGGGTTGATCAAAGATCCAAAGTTAAGCAACTCGATAGCACTTTTTCCGGGAGGCCAAGCCGAGTATTCACTACATGGATGCCTTTAGGAACGTGGAGTTCACGGTTAGTCCGTGCAGGAAAGTTCTCTACATGGGCGCCTTGAGGAACGTGGAGTTCACGGTTAGTCCGTGCATGAAAGTTCACTACATGGACGCCTTTAGGAACGGCGTTCACGGTTAATCCGTGTAGGAATCTTGGCTCGGCGGCTCCGCCGCATTCAGTGCTTCAACTTCTCAGAACTTCCCTAATAATTATGGTGGGACCACTTGTCCCTGTAGTGTAGTCCCATGAATAGCGGTCTCCTTCTCGGCCACTACTTTGCCAATCCTTCCTTCGGGAGCTGCCGTAACTCAGGGAGCCTCCATAATAATATTGATTGCGGCCACCACCAAAACTACCGCCCAGTTGTCCTCTCCTGTAGACCTCTCGACGCCTACGAAATGCCTTCCCTACTGTTATGGTCCGACCCTCCAAATCCTTGCCATTCCAATTCTTCTCTGCCTCTCTGGCGTCTTTTGTGCTGGCAAACGTGACAAAGCCGAACCCTCTTGACTGTTGCGTTTCCCAGTCTCTTACCAACCGCACTTCCACCAGCGGCCCATATCTGTTGAAGACAGAGGTCAGAACTTCTTCCTCTGTTTTGAAGTTCAGTCCCCCTACAAATAACTTGGCACTTTTGTCGCCATCCCGAGCTGGTGTGGTGTTATTTTCCCTGCTGGGCTCTTTACCAACCCTCAGGTTACCATAAACTTGACCCCCGGCCAAATCATTCCCGATAACCACAGATACACCCTCTACAGGAAGCGTGGCTTGTAAACCGACGGTGACCGGTCCTGACACCAAATCGGACTCCAAATGGATGACATGAAGTGGAGCACTAACACCGCCCCCGATCCCCTGTAAACGAACACTATCCCCCGTTGCCGTCTCCTCGGACCATGGCAAAATGCCTTCAAGCAGTAAAGATTGATGTGCCCCTGTGTCCCTCAATATCCTAACCGGTTTCCGGTTAGTCGAGGCTCCATCCCGTGACACAAACCCCTCTGAAATAAATGGTTGGTAACCCTTTTGATGGCGATTTCTCACAATGGCCATTGCATTGGGAGTCGTAATAGTCGGACTCCGCTCTGGGTCTTCCCTTTTCATGCGGTAACAACTGGACATCAAGTGTCCAGGTTTCTTGCAAAAAGCGCAAGTAGGCCCGGAGGAAAAACTCGTGGTCTGCCTCGGGCCCCCCGAACTATAAGTTTGTCTTGGGCCCGCATCCCTCTGATTTCGAACAGGTGGGGTATCCGCGTTGTCCCCATAATCCTCTCGAGGCCGCCGCCATGTATGGTCGTTCTCCGCACCTGCTGTTCCCCACCTCCCCTGCGGAGATCTAGGCGAGGAGTTAGGTTCGTAGACCCCTATTCGGTGGGTTAAGGCATAATCATCTGCCATGGTGGCTGCGTCCCACAACTTTGGTACTTTCTTTTCCTGCAGGTACACTTTGATGTCCTCGTGGACACACTGCTGGAATTCCTCCACCAGGATCAAGTCACGCAATGTTTCGAAGTCTTTCCCGACTCCTTTTGACTCACACCACCGATCAAACATGTTTTCTTTCACTCTGGCAAACTCCACATGGGTCTCACTCTCCCTCTTCCTGGCATTCCTGAATTTTTGCCTGTAAGCTTCCGGAACCAACTCATAGGCTTTGAGGATGTGCTTCTTCAGTACCTCATAATCTGCACATTGGTCCATTGGTAGCGCCGAATAAATCTCTTGAGCTTTTCCCACCAGCACACTTTGCACTAGTATGGTCCAGGCCTCCTCCGGCCAGTTTAATTGTCGAGCCACTTTCTCAAAGTGTGGAAAAAATTTCGCGACTTCCTTTTCACTGAACGGTGGAACCAGCCTCACATGTCTGCCCACATCCCAGGTTTTCTGGTTAGGTGTCGACCCCGTCAGTAAGGGTGGTGCCTCTCCCCGTTCTCTCATTAACTCCAGCTCCTTGAATTTAATTTCCTGCCGAAGCTTCATGTCACGTTCCTTTAATTCCCTTTCTGCTTTTCTCTCCTCTGCTTCGAGTTCCCTTGCAGCTCTCCTCTCCTCTGCTTGTTTCTCTTCTCTCCTCTCTTCTGACCTTTCCTGGAGTTCTCGTTCCACTCTCCTTTCCTCTGCTTGTTTCTCTTCTCTCCTCGCTTCTGCTTTCCTTTCTTCTTCTTTTAACCTTTCCTGGAGTTCTCGTTCCACTCTCCTTTCCTCTGCTTGTTTCTCTTCTCTCCTCTCTTCTGCTTTCCTTTCCTCTTCTGCTCTTTCCTTTTCTGCTTTCCTTTCTTCTTCTGCTCTTTCCTTTTCTGCTTTCCTTTCTTCTTCTTTAATCCGTTCCTGGCTCCGTAATTGCAACTCCAGTTTCCGGAGCTCAACATCTTCTGGTTCTTCGGGTAGCCACTCCCAGGCTAACTCGTCCCATGTTCCTAATCCCACCATAGATTGTATCACCGTGGCCTGCAACTCTGCCTTCCTCAAATTAGTTCGGACCTCCAAGTTAAAATGTTTGGCCAATTTCAAGAGGTCCGACTTTAGTAACGCTCGGAACTGTGCCTCACTCGGTGTTACCGCAAAGTTCTGTGCCACAAACGCCATGGTGACAATCGTTAACACCTGTTAACCTTCACCCAAGACTTTACCCCAATTTCCCCAAAAATTTACCAATTAATACTTAATTAATAAATTTTAATTAATAAAAATATTATTTTATTATTTTATACAAATACACTTTTAGATCCCGGACGTAGACCCAATTGCGTATCTGCAAATCATAATCCCGGACGAGCCCCCAATTCTGTTACGTGGTCCCCTCGGTGACTACCTGGTCTCAGTGACCCCCGGACCGTGAGAGGACCTTCGCCAGCAAGTACTATTATCTATGCGCTTTCGCAACGCAATCCCTATGAATTCCACCCAAGAGAAACTGATGTTCAATGATATATTTCCAGGGTAAGGATATCATACAATTTCAAGGATACAATCACGGATATATTCCCCGAGCAATCAACCATAAACAACCATCAACAATTCCCAATCCACAATCGATTCCCCATATGATTAAGATGGCCATCTTATATGTGTGTGTCCACTTCTGTACTCACGACCCCCTTTTGGTCTCTGCCCCTCACAATGTCTCTGGGCCCCTCCTGACCAAGATGCTGGTCGGCGTCGCCGCACTCGGGCGGTTGAACGAACCCCGGGTGGACATGTTTCCACCGGGCAGGTATCGTACCAGGCACCGCGGCTGCAGCCCCTCGTGGCCACGCGAAGCGGGTACGGTAAAGCAAGCCAAAAGCCCCACGCCGCTTGCAAGGCGTGTTAGGCCCCAACGTGCGACCCGTACGCGTCTGTTTAGACGGTGCCGCGAACGGTGCCAGACGCGGGGTCGATGCACGGCCCCACGTCAACTTGACGTCTCCACCGGGTAGGTACACGTCCCGGTAACTCCTCTCGCCAGACGGGCTTCGGAACGCCGCTTTTCCACGCAGCGCAAGGTCGATCCCACCTTTCGTCGGAGCGGGGCGAGGAAGAAGAATAACCGTCGCTTTTCTTCCTCGTGTCTTTTCCTCTTCCGTTTCCGGTCACTTCCGTTTCCGGCCACTTTTCAGAATGGCTCCTGACCCTCCAACCACAACAACCCTTAATCTACTACACACGGATAAGCAAAGACCTGAATGGTAATTCACATACATTCACATAAATATGTAACAATATGACTTTTACAATCGTTATTGAAGTTGAAATATAGAATTGAACACTACAACACAAATCGCCATCTTGTCACTCCCAAGAATCTTCAGTTCAGCAGTACTTTGACATGTTCTATAGAGCGGTGTGAAAGACTGCCTCTGCAGTGGTAAATTTCCACATTTTAAAAAAATACTCTTTAAAATCATTATTTTGTTAAAATTTAAGTATCAACTCGAACACTGCATGAGGTAGCATGTTCTGTGAACTCTCTAGTTATAACTGTTGTTTTATCAGTCTTTGAGATGTATAAAAGATGGAGCCTTCAGATATGCAGTAAACTCTCTATGAGAGTTAAACAACAAGATGTGAGAATGTTGTCAAGACTTTCCTCCATTATTTCGACACACACTGGTGCCATGCCACTGGCATTGTGTACCCATTCGCTGTTTACTGGAACATTCTTCTCTCTGAGTATAAACCATGTTTTTCTATCATTGGTGTGCAGTTAAAGGATTTGAAAATAACCTTGGATGTGCAAGTGGCATAGTCGCACCATGTTTACTTCATTTATCATTTCCTTATCCTATGTGTCTCTGTTGACAATCAAAAGTAACATTTATATTCCTTTATTAATAACTGGCGATTTAAACTAATCTGGCCATGGTACCAGCACACACGAGCCCAATCTTTAAAAGGACAATTTCTAATCGGATATTTACAACCGAATTCGAAACTCTTTAACCAGGGCACCCATATGTCTGCAGTTGTTGGGCAGTCAAGATGGAGTAGCTTCTTTCGATGAAGAGTGGGGAAGTTTTTGTTGGCATGCTGAACAAATTGCAAATTCTTGCCTTGACTCTTCTGGGAAGGCAATGGCAAACCACCCAATGTAATCATTACCATGAGACTGCTTTGGCAGCACCAATGCTCTGTCAACAGTGTGTGGACACGATGAATGAAATCCAGCCAAGACGGCCGGCTTTACATACCCATGAGAACAAAGGCATGCTCAATTTTCTCATAACCTTGAGTAATTTGCTAAATAGATTTTCCTGAGTAGCCTACCATCAACATCGAATCGTTTATTGAAAGTGGAGATGGAGACACAAAGCTGGTTTACAGTAACAATTTCTATTGAACTGTTTGATGTTGTTTATCCGCAGGTACTCAATATGGCCATACACGATTTTTAAGAAAATGGGTGTTCCAGGCCCAAAGCCTCTGCCTTTGTTTGGGAACTTCTTTCACTACCGACAGGTAATTTTGCAGTAATATCCTTCCTTCGTTCCTGGAAAGGGTGGAAATGCGAATGGTTCGGTG
This sequence comes from Myxine glutinosa, assembly GCF_964187855.1. NCBI lineage: Eukaryota > Metazoa > Chordata > Myxini > Myxiniformes > Myxinidae > Myxine > Myxine glutinosa. The sequence continues at coordinate 156,046,062 of NC_136265.1, read as the reverse complement.
GATGTGTGGAGTATCGTTGAGAGAGAGGAAGACAAATGATAAATTGCAAAAGATGATGGGAATAGAGCCTGTGATGGATGCTGTGAAGAGAAAAAGGTTGAGATGGTTTGGTCATGTGTTGAGGAAGGATGAAAGTGACTGGTTGAGAAGAGTGATGGGAATGAATGTAGAAGGAAGTAGAGGATGGGGAAGACAGAGAAAGACTTGGCTAAAGATGGTCGAAGAAGAAATGCGGGCAAGGGGGTTAACAAGGAGAAATGCAGAAAATAAGGCAAGATGGAGAAGATTGTCATGGGGACCGCAAGGCTAACCCCCACTCTAGCAGGGAAAATGGCCTTAAAATGCCTGTTGTTGTGTTGTGTCCTTCCTTCGTTCATATTTGGTGAATACTGTGTCCCAAACTCATTTGTCGTTTGCCTCAAAATATTGTGTGCCAGCCCCTTCTCTCTCTGTACCCACCTTGCCCAGTGTCCTTCTCTCACCACGAGTAGGAGAAGTTTCTGTCAAACCCTGACTCTGATTCTGCAACTGGACCAGTCAGTATCAGCCCACGGGCCCTAAAATCCTGCTCTGTTGCTCTTTCACACCCTCTCTCTGTTCTCTTCACACTTTCTTTTGCTCAAGGCCATCTGCCATCTGCTTGGAAATCAGCAAACATTACCGCTTTACACAAAAAGGTGCAATAACAGATCCTTGCAACTACAGACCAATCAGCCTGCTCTCAATAATCAGCAAGGGCATGGAATCAGTCATCGCTTCCGACATTAAATCCTTCCTCTTCTCCATTGGCTTGATCTCTGATCATCAATTTGGATTCAGACCAGGTCACTCTACTCTGTACATGCTGCTTCTGATGTCTCAACAATGGATGGAGGTCCTCATCACCAAACAAGAAATCAGAGCTGTCTCCATTGACATATCTCATGCCTTCGATATGGTCTGGCATCCTGCCCTGCTCACCAAACTCTCCTTTATGGTATTCATGGACACCTCCACACATGGCTTGTGGACTTCATCTCCAGTCACAGTCAACGTGTGGCCCTGAATTGAATTCTCTCATCTCCCCTTCCTGTTCATGCTTGAGTCCTTCAAGGCAGTGTTCTGGGCCCTGTGTTTTTTCTGGTCTTCGTCAATGATCTGTCCGACTCTCTGGAAAATCCTGTCTATCTCTTTGCTCCACTACATATCTCAACCCTCATATCGACAGGCAGCAGCCTCTTCGCTCTCTGTAGATCTGGATTAAATCATAAACTGGTCAAGCAGGTGGAACATGTCTTTCAATCCTAACATCTCACACTCATACTATGTCTCTCCGATAAGTCTGTCTGGAAAACCCTCCCATCTACTTTCTCAAGTATCCAGGTTCAACCTATCCAGGTTCCTCCTGATGACTCCATCTTTGCTCTTTATTTATTCTGGTTCCTTCTGATGACTCCAATGCAGTATTTGGTTTTCCGTTCCAGTATGTAAAGCTGGCCATCTTTCATCGTGCCCATACACTGTTGATAGAGCATCGGTTCTGCCAAAGCAGTCTCATGGCAACGATTACTTTGGGTAGTTTGACATTCAGATATAATTATCTGAACAGAAGAAAAAGTTTAGTCCAATGCATTAGCAATGTCGCATTTTCTTGTGGAAATATATGGAAGGGAGGGATCAGTCTTGCTTGCTTAAAGTAAAGATGTATATACACTTGGTTATAAGAATCGTTAATCATACTAGAAATAAAATCATACCAACATTTAAAAAAAACAAAAAAACGCCATTTCGTGTCTGCCTGTCTGTCTGTCTGTCTGATGAATTTTTGATGCCAATAAATTCCGTCGTTACTTATCCAATCTCATCCAAACTTGACAGGATGATGAAGGGTTACATAATGAAGGTTGGAGCACATTCATTTGCCCCCCTCCCCAAGAGGGTTTTCTCCCCCGAACGGGTTTTCCCTGCCATTGCCGTCAATGGCGTTGCGTGTTGAGGTGTATATCAATGTTGAATTAGCTTTATTGTGGCGTTTGTCCAAAGAAGAAGATTTATCGTGGCGTTTTTCCAAAGACGCTTTTAATAAACAAAATTAATGATAGTTGCATAATATTAATGTTATTACAACAATATTAATACTAATAATGTCCCACTTCCCCAAAGCGATTTTGCAGTGATAACGTGTATAAATAGCTTGTAGTTATAATGGCGTTTTTGTGGGAGCAATGACTGTGCCAGGAAGTAAAAATATTATAAACCACAAACACATATGATTAGCTTTTTTAACAGTCACTAATGCTCTTTATCTATCTATAATTCCACTAATCTCTGTGTGTATGTTTGTATGTATGTTTGTATGTATGTTTGTATGTTTGTCTGTGACCGCTGTTTCTCGACAACTACCGGTCCGATATACTTGAAACTTGCCAGATATATTGCTGGGGACCCGAGGATGTGCCTTTTCAAGGTTTTAAATTAATCGCAGAAGTAGTTACCGAGCTATGTCCAAAAAACGATTCAACCAATCAGAGAGCAGCGAGCTATCACGTGTGCCGAACGTGGCGAACAGACTCTGCCTCGGATGGCACATTTGAGAGCGTATTCATTTATTTCCCGTCGGCAAACTATGTTGGCGCTATGTTGGCGTTAAACTATGTTTTAAAACTAATTAAAACTAATTTGCGATTCTTTCGCTTTGCGATGCGATTTGCGATTGCGTTAAACTCGCTCGGGCGTTAAACTATGTTTTAAAACTAATTAAAACTAATTTGCGATTCTTTCGCTTTCCTGCGCATTTGTGCACCCGATGGCGATTTCTTTACCAAACTCCGCAAGCCGTTAGCTTTGGACCAAACCATTTCATGTAAATAGAGGGGGGGGATTGTCACCGTACTTGCAAGCCGTTCGCTTTGGACCAAACCATTTCATGTAAATAGAGGGGGGGGGGGGGGGGATTGTCACCGTACTCGCAAGCCGTTCGCTTTGGACCAAACCATTTCATGTAAATAGAGGGGGGGGGGGGGGGGGATTGTCACCGTACTCGCAAGCCGTTCGCTTTGGCTTTGCGAATGGACCAAACCATTTCATGTAAATAGAGGGGGGGGATATACTTTTAGATATATATATAGTACGGGCATGCCCTATTGCCCTAGTAACACTAAATGAAGAAATTTGGAGGAATCCCAACATCCGTGAAGTGAGGTTTACTTACAGAACTGAGCAAACAAACATCTACTACGGTACTCTATAAACCCCACAAATGTTGGATTAATAACATGGCCCTTTCTGCCGCTACCATGGCGTTTTTCGTAGCGAACTTTTGAAACTCAATCCTGCTGTGTGATACGAAACTGAAAGGGAGGAATCCCGGGTTGTGCTCATCTACCAAGCAGCTAGCTAGCGCTTGCCAAGCCAGCCGTTCCTTAACGGTTTTGAATGGAGTGCTTGCTCGAATGCTTAAACCACTTGGCGAACTCTCCACAAGAAACTTGGGAAATTAACACACACCCAATGTTCTTGAGACCCGACCATAGATCGACTGTAATCTATATACCCCAAAGAGGAATGTTTTGCCGCTCCTGTAGTGAGCGGGGGTACTAGTTTATTTAACTTGTCAGATTTCACTCGAGATTTCAAAAGGTATTCAGACCACATGTGCACTTCCATAAAAATATTTTGATTACATACTCTTTTTTTTTTTTTGGATGCAAGATCGAGGCTCGTGTAAGAGCTAACATTAATCACAAAAATACAAACTGACACATAAAACCTAAGATAAAGGGAGCGAGAGACAAAATTGCGAGAGAGAGGGAAGCACACAAGCACACAAGTACAACATTTGAGAGCAGGGGCATCGGGAGATCTGTAGGGGGGGGAGCGCTTGGGTGGAGGGGGCATGGGAAAGGGTGTGGGGGTGGGGGGGGGGGAGAATGGGTACACGGTATAAAACAAATTGACTACGAGGATTTCAGGAATGAAGTCGGGGATTGAAAGAGCTGGATTTGGGGTGTATTGATGGGGGTAGAAAAGATCAAGGTTTTGGATGGGGAAAGACAAGACATGGTGGTGAACAGCAGTTTTAAAGACCTGGAGGGAGGAGTGGGATTGAATAGAGCGAGGGAGTTTGTTTGGCACCCTTGCACGTTTTTCAAACAATTCACAATTTTCTCTAAAAATAAGTTGAAATTGATAAAGGTATTTGGTCTTCACAATTCTTTATTTCACTGTTAATATTACAGAACCTTTGTTTTTGATTCAGAACTTAATACAGTGCATTCAGAAAGTATTCAGACCCCTTCACTTCTTCCACATTTTGTTATGTTGCAGCCTTATGCTGAAATCGTTTAAATTAATTTTTTTCCCTCATCAATCTACACTCAATACCCCATAATGACAAAGAGAAACAGGATTTAAGAAAGTTTTGCAAATTTATTAAACAGAAAAAACTGAAATATCACATTGACATAAGTATTCATACCCTTTGCTATGACATTTGAAATTTAGCTCAGGTGCCTCCCATTTCTCTTGATCATCTTTGAGATGTTTCTACACCTTGATTGGAGTCCACCTGTGGTAAATTCAATTGATTGGACATGATTTGGAAAGGCACACACCTGTCTACATAAGGTCTCACAGCTGACAATGCATATCAGAGCAAAAACCAAGCCATGAGGTCGAAGGAACCGCCTGCAGAGCACAGAGACAGGATTGTGTCGATGCAAAGATCTGGGGAAGCCTACAAAAAAATTCTGCTGCATTGAAGGTTCCCAAGAGCACAGTGGCCTCCATAATTCTTAAATGGAAGAAGTTTGGAACAACCAGGACTCTTCCGAGAGCTGGCCGCCCGGCCAAACTGAGCAATCGGGGGAGGAGGGCCTTGGTAAGAGAGGTGACCAGGAACCCGATGGTCACTCTGGCTGAGCTCCAGAGATCCTGTGTGGAGATGGGAGAAACTTCCAGAAGGACAACCATCACTGCAACACTCCACCGATCTGGGCTTTATAGCAGAGTGGCCAGACGGAAGCCTCTCCTCAGCGAAAGACACATGAACGCCCGCTTGGAGTTTGCAAAAAAGCACCTTGAGGACTCTCAGACTGTGAGAAACAAGATTCTGTGGTCTGATGAAACCAAGATTGAACTGTTTGGCTTCCGTCTGGCCATATTGTCCGGGCCATTTTTCGGATGTCTCTGTGGAATAAGCTAAGATTTTGTAATTTTTTCGGCTGTTTTGTTTTGTTCCACTGCAAACCAAAGAAATGCATATGTGGATACCAAAATATTTTTTAATTTCAACAATTTTCTGGAAGAAATGTTGCATTATTTGGAAAAAAGTGCAAGGGTGCCAATATTTTTGGCCATGACTGAAGGAAGGATGTGTCATAATTGGAGAAATGAAGGATGAAATATTTTTATGGAGGATCCTCTGGGATTCTATGTTTAAAATTATTTTATGATATAAATAGAAGTGTTGATTTGGGGAGGAGGAAGGTGGTGGGACATGATGATGGGGTTGCATTTTTCACATTATCTATTCTCTAAAAACGAATCGATTATTTATTTTATGAATTGCAGGTATCAAAACTGGTCGAACAGGTATTTGCTTTGTTGTTTGATGAAACTTTATCAGATTGTCTCTTATAATAATAATAATAATAATAAAAACCTAATTGTCTTTTTCTTTTCATTTGTTTTAGGGTGTGGCACAATTTGATGAACAATGCCATAAATGTTATGGTGGAATGTGGGGGTAAGTATCTTGCCATTCATTTGGTAATATAAATTTACTGACTGATTCCAATAATGCACTGAGAAAAAGAGTGAAGACTGTTCACCAAAATTGTAAGATCTGAGAAGCAAGGAAATTAAAAACAGAGCACCACTAACTCATTTATTTGAAACTAGCTGAAGTACCTGGCGTTGCCCGGGGAAAATCTCGCAATTAAAGGTGTAATGTGATGGGAGATTAGGGGAGAGAGGTGTGATGGAAAGGGGGAGGGGCAGGAGAGTGGAAAGACACAGTCGGACCTCAATATTCGCGGTCCCAACATTCGAGGGTTCCCCGTATTCGTAGTTCATAACATGTGATCGCGCCTCGATCGCGCCATAACAATCGCGCCTCGCGTATTTACTGAATTTTTTTCTTTTCTTCACACATCAGGACTGGCCTCCTATATCCACCACCCGTTGATATTAAATCAGCCTGGGAATTCTTCTACATAAACCTGCTCTCTTATGCACACACACACACACACACACACACACACACACACACACACACACACACACACACACACACACACACACACACACACACACACACACACACACACACACACACGGAGGTGGATACTTTGAGACCTCGGTGGGCTCTGTTCCTCCTACTGAAACCGGCATATGGAGATAACAACGAACAACACACATGGCTTTCGTTTGGAAATTTTGTAATCACTTGGATCGGAGAATGCAACCAGTGGGTATACACAATTACACACACACACACACACACATTACTTCTGCACCTTCGCAAGCTCACGCATAACAACCACGTTACTGTTAACATTTATTATCATCAATCCAGGAGGTCGTTTTGTACATCAAAACACTTTGTTGTTCATACTTCGTTTTTTACATACATATACAATATTGTCAAAAATGTTCGAGGCACGATATTAAATGAGGTTGACCGACACCAAATTTTGGTTGCCCTGCTCAAACGGGCAACTGTTAATGTCGAGCCATGAAGTATGCAAAGTTGCTGCAGGGGGTCAAAGCTGCACAAGGCTTTTTGTCGCATGGGTATGTATATTGCTTCATTACCTGCAGGAGCCAATGAAACATAGTTGTACCTAAACATTGCAGTTGTGCTCATGCCATTATCACTTTTTGTCTTGTGTTGTACCAAGTGCAGTCATATACAACAAAGCCAAAAAGGTACAGGGCAACCTAACTTCATGAATGATACTGATTAGTCTAGACTGCGGATTTTTATGTTAAGAAAATAGGCCTTTTATGTTTTGAAAAGCGGGAATTTTTTTTTTTTATGTGAAAAAATCCCAAAATATTTTTTTCTCCCGTTTTATTGGCGCTGAGGAAGCGCCTTTAGCGATTGACTTCCAGCCAGTGTAACGCTAATTCCTGTCACAGGAATTCTGAGATCATATAAGTGGGCGTGGCAGTTCCTGATTGGTTCGTGTTGGGGAACGCCTTCTCGCTGCCGACGTGACGTAAATTCGCGCACGCGCACTGGTGATTGGCGCTGAGGAAGCGCCTCTAGCGAATGACTTCCAGCCAGTGTAACGCTAATTCCTGTCACAGGAATTCTGAGATCATATAAGTGGGCGTGGCAGTTCCTGATTGGTTCGTGTTGGGGAACGCCTTCTCGCTGCCGACGTGACGTAAATTCGCGCATGCGCACTGGTGAAGCTTACTCGATCTTACTCGATCCCATATTACATGTACTTTCATTGCATACAAATTATACTTCCTCCTAGAAATTCCATGCCCGAACCTCAGCGCAATCCAAGAGGATTCACTTGTTCATTCTTTATTTTTACCAAGTTTTTCAGAAATCAGTCAAAAAAGAACAAAAAATGGTAAGCTTTTTCCTGCACAACATTAAGCACTCTGGGCTAGTAAACAGGTAAAAAATGACGTTCAGGTACCTTTATTGCAACCGCATTGTTTGATAAGTAGAGGACTAGAAGAAATTGACAAGACCCTTTTAGGAACGGTTAAAGTAGGTGTTTGAAATCATTATCTTGGTCATGTTCTACTTGGTGAGGCGGTGTCGGCGGTCGGTGAGGACGTTTCTGTAGACGGAGAAGGACCTTTCCACGTCGACGCTGACGATGGGGCAGTACCTCAAGAGGGGGATGTCGGCAAGCTTGACTGCAGCCGGCACACCAACCTCAGATCCGTGCTGATCTCCATCCAGGATCAAAGCCACTGTCCTCAGCACACCAATGTCAGGATTGCGCTGCAGCACCGCCTTGAACTTGGTGAGCAGGATCTCCTTACGGCAGCCTCGGATCTTTTCGAGCTCCTCCTTGGCCTGATCAAGGAGCTGGGAGGCCTTGGCCAGCTCCATGCCGGCCTCCTCCAGCTGCTTAAGGATCTTCGGGATGAACGACACATGGGCATTTAAGAAGACCAAACTGAGCTTGATGTCCGCCTTTCCGAACAGGTCCTTGGCACTCCGGATTGCCATCGCGTCATCATCGTTCAGCTGGTCCACAATGTCCTTGACGGCCTCGAAGTGCTTGGCGTAAAACACCGCGGCGTCGATCCACGTCCCCCACCGAGTCAGAATGGGCTCCGGGGGGAGAGAAAGATTGGGCTGCTGCTCCTTCCAAAGGACAACACGCGACGGGGCTTTGACGAACACCTTCTTCGTCGTGGCAATCAGGTCGTTGACGTCCTTGAACATTTCTCGGACTGTCTCGCAGACACGGTGGAGCGCGTGGGCAACGCAAGTCACATGCAGCAAGTCCGGGAAGAGTTCCTTCAGGGCATGGCCGGCCTTGATCATATAGGCCGCGGCGTCGCTGACGAGGACCTTGAGGCACTCCGGCTTGAAATCAGGCCAAAGATAGCGCAGCGTGTCATTGACTGTGCGCACGATCTCCCCGGAGTTGGTCTTCTCCAGAAACATGCACTGGACGAGGTGGGGACGAAAGTACCCCCTCCTTGGACAAGCGTCCCGCTATGATGTTGGCCACATATCGACCTGCCGAATCGGTCGTCTCGTCGACGGACAGCCAGATGGGCTGCTGTCCGAGGTCGGCACGGATCCCCGCCAAGGCCTTGTCGTAGCACTTGTCGAGGTAGTGCTTTCAAATCCAGCTTTCATCGGGGATCTGGAGAGTGATGTGCTTCTCCAGGAACGACCGGAGGGCAGGGTTTTCCAATTTCGACCATGGGATGCCAGCGGCCAGCATGGCCTGGCACAGCTCTTGAGCCACGACGTCGCACTTGTGCCTCTTTCCGCCACCAAAGTCCTCCATGGTGGCTTGCGTGACCGTCCTCTTCTTCTTCAAGGCCAAGTTGCTCTTGTGGCAGTCTCCTCGGACATGTTGGGCCAGCTCAGACTTCTGCTTCGCCCGGAAAGTCTTTTCACAAGCTCGACAGAAAGCCGTGTCACTCGACACGTACTTGAAGGTGGCCCCATCGCTGCCAGCGTTGAATTCCTTCAGCCACTTGTCACGAAGAGCAGCACTCATCTTGATAGGAGACTTGTTCACACTTTGTGTACACTCTCACTGTAGTACACCGCCTCACTGCTGTACACGCTGGGGACGCAACGCACGCAAGTGGACGCAACGTTTTGTTTTTGAGATCGATCGCAGTTAAAAATTTCGATCGCAGTTAAAAATTTCCAAAAATTCCCTAATTTATTTTAGTGTTGCCAGACATTTTCGACCAAAAAGGGCATTTTTTTTTATTTTTCCCGAAAAAGGGCGAAATCTTTTTTTTCTCCGAAAATAGCAAAATAATTTTTTTGCGCGCAAAAAAGCCGTTTTATGTGAAAAAATATTTTTTATTTTTTCACATAAAAATCCGATGTGCACTGATTACTCATGAAAGACCATGGCAACTGCACAATTCACTTCCCTGATGGAATCGTTTTTCAAACCTGAAAAGTTAATACACGTGCAAACAATTTGATGCATAATTTTTTTTTTGTCCATTAATTCAATATTTTACATGTTGAATTATAAAATCAAACAAGAACTGCCACTTTATAACTGCTGGCAGTGATGACAGGTTTCCTCCGTCTTCCCACTTTCATACAACCCCGCTTTCATTGGAGATGCTTTGATACAACCTCGATTGGATACAACCCAGCTTTGATAAAACCCCATTTTGATACAACCCCACTTTGATTCAACCGCACTTTCATGGGACACGCTTTGATACAGCCCCGCTTTAAAAAAATATTTCCCTTCAATTATATCTATGGCTGCCAAACCAAACAACAAAACATGTTTACATTTTTAACACTTGTTCCACTTGACCCCTTCTGTACTCCTTTAAAGTTTCACATCGATCAATGAAGCGGTTCAATAGATACAAGGTTTTTAAGATCACCATTTAATTATTTATCGCTGCCAAACCATGTGACCTATCGCAAATTCCAAAAGATAATTTTAGCACTCAGACATGTGGAACACATGTGTGAAGTTTCCTCTCAATATGATCAAAAATGAGGGAGAAGGTAGGTTTTAAAGGTTTACGCGAAAAAAAAATTATAGCACCAAAACCATGTGACCTACGACGCCATCACCCTGGAACTTTTTGTTCATCATGGGTATGCGATCATGCATGTAAAGTTTGGCCTCGATCTGTTAAGCTGTTTCGGAGAGAAAGGGTTTTTAGTGGTTTTTCAGGCTTTTCCCTTAAAATAATATAGCAGCCGAACCACGTGATCTATGACATCATTATTATTAATTTTTTTCATCATTTATCCCTAGTTTATGCTAAAGAAATTAGAAGTTTTTTTTTTACTTGTCGAATTATGACGTCATAATGGAGGCACCTATGACATCCTCATTCACATCTGTAATTCTCCATGGAGAGTTCCTACCAATGAGCCATATATAAATGTTTTTCTACGCAGCGCTTTTGGAGATACAGAGGTGTAACGTTTTTCTAAGATGGTGACCGTACCACATGAGCTTTGACTCAATAATTATGAAGCCAAAATTCTACAGGTGAAGGCACTCCTATGGTACAATTTCATGTCAATCGGACCAACGGTTGCTGAGAAAATGAATGAAAAAAAAAATGCAGCGCAGGATAAAAAGATAACCAATGTACCGATTAAGTTGGTCGCTCTGCAGTTCTCACAATTTTGGTGAATTTAGATTCTCACAATTTCAAATGCTTTTTCATGAAGGAAGATTGATTCACATGATTCTTGCAGGGTCTACGAAGGCAGGTATCCCATGCTAATGGTCACTGATCCGGAAATTGTGAAAACTGTCCTCGTTAAAGAATTTTACACTCTTTTTACCAACAGGCGGGTATGTATTTGATCTTCCTGTTTCTCTAGTGATTTTAAATGAATACTGTTTTTAGAATGGGTTTTTTGTCTACAGCTTCACAATTTATTCATCAATATAATCAAGTGAAAAGGGTATTGGACCCTTTGGAAAAGTTTTTTGTGTAAATTGTAACGGATGAGAATAAGAATTGTCTTTTAAGATAAGATAATTGTTAGAACTTTAAAAATTGCTTTATGACGGTGTACTCATCATCCATAACCTTGGTAGATTGTCCATAAAACACAACTGAAGAAGCATTTCTGGAGAAAGGTTAACAAACATTTTTCTCAACATAATTTGAGTCCTGATTGACTATATGGTGTCTGCTAGGCTTGATTTATACCTTTGGATTTGCAAACTTTAAATAAAAAAAAGACTAATTTTAGAGATGAGACATGAAATATATATGTATATATATATATATATATATATATATATATATATATATATATATATATATATATGTTAGCGTGGTCCAAAAAACATCGATCTCTCCGATTTTGATGCTCTACTGGATTATTGTTAGAAATGGTCTAAAACATTCACCCACCAAATATTTTCGCTCAATTCCATCTAGAAACTCATACGCACTTCAATTGAAATATGGCGTTTTTCACCAAATGTGGCTAAATGAGAACAATCCAATAGCAATCTAGGTGGAAAAAGTACATGCACTATTGTACTAAGCCATTTTGTGGTTCATGACTTTTTGCATGCGCTTGCGCCTGTGAGTGTGAAATCATCATGGTCGAAACATGTTTGACAATGCTTGAAACATGTTTGAAACGTGTTCATACATGTCTGACATGTTTCGACCATGAGGACTTCACAGGGGTATGTACCATCAATGACATTATTTAGGAAAAAAATATTTCTAAAGTCTTTGTAAGCCTCTCAACATGGACGATTTTCATGAAAATTGACCAAAATGACAAATTTATATGTTGGGTGTGTATGAGTTTATAGATGACTCAGATGCAAAATATTTTTTGGGTGAATGATTTCGACCATTTCTAACAATAATCCAATAGAGCAGCGGTCGGGAACCTATGGCTCGCGAGCCATATATGGCTCTTCCGGTGACGGCATATGGCTCCCAGACAATTTTGAGTTGAAAAAAAAAAAAAAAAAATCAGTTTGGAACTGATTTTAAAATACTTGTGATATTTCTTAATAATACTGTGTCATTTTAAAGTAAACAGAAATTAGTTTTGAAGATAAAGTTTTGAAGAAGTTTTGAAGAAGATGTGTCACAGGACGAGCTTCCTGTGACATACCACACAATGCAGCATGTGAGTATTGCCGTATTGACCATGTTTGGCTCGACATATGCATGTGAGCAGTCATTCTCGCATATGAGGAACATTAAGACCAACCTACGCTCACGTTTAACTGATGGAAGCCTCAACACCTGCATGAAGCTCAACCTCACCACGTATGAACCAGACTACAAGGCCATCAGCAAAACCATGCAGCACCAGAAGTCGCATTAAAAGTAAGACATATTTAATTTCTTATACGTTAAAAATACTATATGGCTCTCAATGAAATATATTTAGAAATATTTGGCTTTTATGGCTCTCCCAGTCAAAAAGGTTCCTGACCCCTGCAATAGAGCATCAAAATCCAGATAAAAAAGTGATTTTTTTGCATTTTTGGACCACCCTAATGTATGTATATTTATATATATGTGTGTATATTTATATATATGTGTATATTTATATATATTTATATGTATGTATATTTATGTATATGTATGTATATTTATATATATGTATATGTATGTATATTTATATATATGTATATGTATGTATATTTATATATATGTATATGTATGTATATTTATATACATGTATATGTATGTATATTTATGTATATGTATGAATATTTATGTATATGTATGTATATTTATATATATGTATATGTATGTATATTTATATGTATGTATATTTATATATATGTATATTTATATATATGTATATGTATGTATATTTATTCTGTATATATCTGTATATATATATATATATATATCTGTATATATATATCTGTATATATATATATATATATATATATATATACACAAAGAATTAAGTTAAGCACCCCCCCCCCGTTTTTTTACAACCTCGCACATTACAAGTTTGTTGTCGTCAAAACAGTGTAATATACCCATGATATTGCTATATTTTCTGGAGAAGTGATATTATGGTCACATAAAAACATAACAATCATGCCGTTTTCAATATTTTATTCTGAATAATTTAAGGTGAAATTTTTTGGGAATTTTAGGCATATTTTCACCTCAATTTAAGTATGGAGCTATAGGTCCATCACGGACAGTGTGGATGACGTTTATGTTTTCTAACGTACAGTCATTGTTCTGAGAAGACCTCTAGCGATCTTTGCGTCAATAACGTGTGTAGGACCCACGTGATCGGATCACTGACTCAACCCTACGTCTCATAGACCCTGTAAGCCGTCGTATGCGTTGCTGTGGCAGGTTGTTCCATTCCCGATGTAATGCACGTTCCAATTCATCCAGTTTGGCTATTGGAGGGACCATCTTCGCAATTTGTCGTCCCAACATGTCCCAAACGTGCTCGAGGGGGTTCAGGTTCAGGACAGGATTAGGGGGTGCTTAACTTAATTCTTTGTGTAGGGGTGCTTAACTTAATTCTTTGTGTATATATATATATATATATATCTGTATATATATATATATATATATATATATATATATATATATATATATATATATATATATATATATATATATATATATATATATATATATATATATATATATATCTGTATATATATATATATATATATCTATATCTATATATATATATCTGTATATATATATATCTGTATATATATATATATATATATCTGTATATATATATATATATATATATCTGTATATATGTATATATATATATATATATATATATATATCTGTATATATATATATATTGTTACATATTTAGGTGAATGTATGTAAATTACCATTCAGGTTGCTTATCCGTGTGTATTATATTAAGGGTTGTTGTGATGGGAGGGTCAGGAGCCCTTCGGAACCAGTGGCCGGAAACGGAAGTGGCCGGAAACGGAAGAAGAAAAGACACGAGGAGAGAAAAGGACGGTGCTTCTTCTTCCTCGCCCCGCGACGACGAGAAGGTGGAATCGACCTTACGCTGCGCGGAAAACGCGCCGTTGCGAAACGTCTGGCGAGAGGAGTTACCTGGGCGGTAAATACCTTTTGACACGTCCAGTCACCGTGAGTTCGTGCACGAAACCAAGCGTCCGGGACAGTTTGCCCGTCTACAAAGACGCGTACGGGTCCGCACGTTGGGCCTCGCTCGCGTCGGAAGCCGCGCTGGGTTTTGCCCCGTCTACAAAGACGCGTACGGGTCCGCACGTTGGGCCTCGCTCGCGTCGGAAGCCGCGCTGGGTTTTTGCCCATCTACAAGGACGCGTAAGGATCGCACTTGGGGCCTCGCGCACGTTGGACGCCGCGCTGGGTTTGCCCCGTGGCTTGGCAAGGAGGTGCGCTGCAGCCGCGGCCCCAGTCCGAGACGGCACGTTTAGAGCACGTCCGCCCGGGGCTCGTTCAACCGCCCGTGTGCGGAGAGGAGAGACATTGACCACGGAGGGAGTCAGGAGTGGGGCTCACGTGAGGAATGTATAAGATTAAGATGGCCATCTTAGAGTTTGTGTAGATGAGTTCACATGGTTGTAATATTGATTGTGCATTGTTGATGGTTGTTGATTGCTCAGTGAATATATTATTGATTATTCCGGATCCTTGGTGTGGGGTTTCTTCTTGACCGGAATTCATATTGATTGCGTTACGAAAGCGTATAAACCATATATCTTTCTGGCGGGGTCCCTCCCACGGTCCGGGGGTCACCAAGACCAGGTAGTTACCGGGAGGACCACGTAACAGAATTGGGGGCTCGTCCAAATTACGATTTGCGGTTTCGCAATTGGGTCTACGTCCGGGATCTAAAAGTGTATAAAATAATAAAATAATAATATTTTTGGTAATTAAAATTTATTAATTAATTATTAATTGGTAATATTTTTTTTTGAGAAATTGGGGAAAGTCTTGGGGTGAAGGTTAACAGGTGTTAACGATAGGCACCATGGCGTTTGTGGCACAGAACTTTGGGGTAACCCCGAGTGAGGCACAGTTCCGAGCATTGCTAAAGTCGGATCTCTTGAAATTGGCCAAACATTTTAACTTGGAGGTCCGAACTAATTTGAGGAAGGCAGAGTTGCAGGCCACGGTGATACAATCTATGGTGGGATTAGGAACATGGGACGAGTTAGCCTGGGAGTGGCTACCCGAAGAGCCAGAAGACGTGGAGCTCCGGAAACTGGAGTTGCAATTACGGAGCCAGGAACGGATCAAAGAAGAAGAAAGGAAAGCAGAAAAGGAAAGAGCAGAAGAAGAAAGGAAAGCAGAAAAGGAAAGAGCAGAAGAAGAAAGGAAAGCAGAAAAGGAAAGAGCAGAAGAAGAAAGGAAAGCAGAAAAGGAAAGAGCAGAAGAAGAAAGGAAAGCAGAAAAGGAAAGAGCAGAAGAAGAAAGGAAAGCAGAGGAGAGGAGAGAAGAGAAACAAGCAGAGGAAAGGAGAGTGGAAAGAGAACTCCAGGAAAGAAGAGAAAAGGAACAAGCAGAGGAAAGGAGAGCTGCAAGGGACCTCGAAGCAGAGGAGAGAAAAGCGGAAAGGGAATTAAAGGAACGTGACATGGAGCTTCAGCGGGAAATCAAGTTCAAGGAGCTGGAGTTAATGAGAGAACGGGGAGAGGCACCACCCTTGCTGACGGGGTCGACACCTCACCAGAAAACCTGGGATGTGGGCAGACATGTGAGGCTGGTTCCACCGTTCAGTGAAAAGGAAGTCGCGAAATTCTTCCCACACTTTGAGAAAGTGGCTCGACAATTAAACTGGCCGGAGGAGGCCTGGACCATACTCGTACAAAGTGTGCTGGTGGGGAAAGCTCAGGAAATTTATTCGGCGCTACCAATGGACCAATGTGCAGATTATGAGGTACTGAAGAAGCACATCCTCAAGGCCTATGAGTTGGTTCCGGAAGCTTACAGGCAAAAATTCAGGAATGCCAGGAAGAGGGAGAGTGAGACCCATGTGGAGTTTGCCAGAGTGAAAGAAAACATGTTTGATCGGTGGTGTGAGTCAAAAGGAGTCGGGAAAGACTTCGAGACATTGCGGGACTTGATCCTGGTGGAGGAATTCCAGCAGTGTGTCCACGAGGACATCAAAGTGTACCTGCAGGAAAAGAAGGTACCAAAGTTGTGGGACGCAGCCACCATGGCAGATGATTATGCCTTAACCCACCGAATAGGGGTCCACGAACCTAACTCCTCGCCTAGATCTCCGCAGGGGAGGTGGGGAACAGCAGGTGCGGAGAACGACCATACATGGCGGCGGCCTCGAGATGATTATGGGGACAACTATGATACCCCACCGGTTCGAAATCAGAGGGATGCGGGCCCAAGACAAACTTATAGTTCGGGGGGCCCGAGGCAGACCCCGAGTTTTTCCTCCGGGCCTACTTGCGCGTTTTGCAAAAAACCTGGACACTTGATGTCCAGTTGTTACCTCATGAAAAGGGACAACCCAGAGCGGAGTCCGACTATTACAACTCCGAATGCGATGGCTAGCGTAAGAAATCGCCATCAAGAGGGTTACCAACCATTTATTTCCGAGGGGTTTGTGTCACTGGATGGAGCCTCGACTAACCGGAGACCGGTTAGGATATTGAGAGACACAGGGGCCCATCAATCTTTAATGCTTGAAGGCATTTTGCCATGGTCCGAGGAGACGGCAACGAGGGATAGTGTTCGTTTACAGGGGATCGGGGGCGGTGTTAGTGCTCCCCTTCAGGTCATCCAGTTGGAGTCCGATTTGGTGTCAGGACCGGTCACCGTCGGTTTACAAGCCACGTTTCCTGTAGAGGGTGTATCTGTGGTTCTCGGGAATGATTTGGCCGGGGGTCAAGTTTATGGTAACCTGAGGGTTGATAAAGAGCCCAGCAGGGAAAATAACACCACACCAGCTCGGGATGGGGACAAAAGTGCCAAGTTATTTGTAGGGGGACTGAACTTCAAAACAGAGGAAGAAGTTCTGACCTCTGTCTTCAACAGATATGGGCCGCTGGTGGAAGTGCGGTTGGTAAGAGACTGGGAAACGCAACAGTCAAGAGGGTTCGCGGCTTTGTCACGTTTGCCAGCACAAAAGACGCCAGAGAGGCAGAGAAGAATTGGAATGGCAAGGATTTGGAGGGTCGGACCATAACAGTAGGGAAGGCATTTCGTAGGCGTCGAGAGGTCTACAGGAGAGGACAACTGGGCGGTAGTTTTGGTGGTGGCCGCAGTCAATATTATTATGGAGGCTCCCTGAGTTACGGCCGCTCCCGAAGGAAGAATTGGCAAAGTAGTGGCCGAGAAGAAGACCGGTATTCAGGGGACTACAGGGACCAGTGGTCCCACCCTAATTATTAGGGACGTTCTGAGAAGTTGAAGCACTGAAGGCGGCGGAGCCGCCGAGCCAAGATTCCTACACGAATTAACCGTGAACGCCGTTCCTAAAGGCGTCCATGTAGTGAACTTTCCTGCACGGACTAACCGTGAACTCCACGTTCCTCAAGGCGCCCATGTAGAGAACTTTCCTGCACGGACTAACCGTGAACTCCACGTTCCTCAAGGCGCCCATGTAGAGAACTTTCCTGCACGGACTAACCGTGAACTCCGCGTTCCTAAAGGCATCCATGTAGTGAATACTCGGCTTGGCCTCCCGGAAAAGTGCTATCGAGTGGCTTAACTGGCTTTATTTTTAAGTGATAACTGTGCCCGGGGGGAACTGATAATGTGGGGGGGTTGAGTGATCTGGTTTGTTTCTCCAAATTGGCCGGCAAAGAAAGTTTTCGCTGGGTTCAAACTTTCTTTCTTGAAGGGGGGGAGTGTTACATATTTAGGTGAATGTATGTAAATTACCATTCAGGTTGCTTATCCGTGTGTATTATATTAAGGGTTGTTGTGATGGGAGGGTCAGGAGCCCTTCGGAACCAGTGGCCGGAAACGGAAGTGGCCGGAAACGGAAGAAGAAAAGACACGAGGAGAGAAAAGGACGGTGCTTCTTCTTCCTCGCCCCGCGACGACGAGAAGGTGGAATCGACCTTACGCTGCGCGGAAAACGCGCCGTTGCGAAACGTCTGGCGAGAGGAGTTACCTGGGCGGTAAATACCTTTTGACACGTCCAGTCACCGTGAGTTCGTGCACGAAACCAAGCGTCCGGGACAGTTTGCCCGTCTACAAAGACGCGTACGGGTCCGCACGTTGGGCCTCGCTCGCGTCGGAAGCCGCGCTGGGTTTTGCCCCGTCTACAAAGACGCGTACGGGTCCGCACGTTGGGCCTCGCTCGCGTCGGAAGCCGCGCTGGGTTTTTGCCCATCTACAAGGACGCGTAAGGATCGCACTTGGGGCCTCGCGCACGTTGGACGCCGCGCTGGGTTTGCCCCGTGGCTTGGCAAGGAGGTGCGCTGCAGCCGCGGCCCCAGTCCGAGACGGCACGTTTAGAGCACGTCCGCCCGGGGCTCGTTCAACCGCCCGTGTGCGGAGAGGAGAGACATTGACCACGGAGGGAGTCAGGAGTGGGGCTCACGTGAGGAATGTATAAGATTAAGATGGCCATCTTAGAGTTTGTGTAGATGAGTTCACATGGTTGTAATATTGATTGTGCATTGTTGATGGTTGTTGATTGCTCAGTGAATATATTATTGATTATTCCGGATCCTTGGTGTGGGGTTTCTTCTTGACCGGAATTCATATTGATTGCGTTACGAAAGCGTATAAACCATATATCTTTCTGGCGGGGTCCCTCCCACGGTCCGGGGGTCACCAAGACCAGGTAGTTACCGGGAGGACCACGTAACAATATATATATATATATATATATATATATATATCTGTATATATATATATATATATATATATATATATATATATATATATATATATATATATATATATATATATATATATATATATATATATATATATATATCTGTATATATATATATATATATATATATATATATATATATATATATATATATATATATATATCTGTATATATATATATATCTGTATATATATATATATATCTGTATATATATATATATATCTGTATATATATATATATCTGTATATATATATATATATATATATATCTGTATATATATATATATCTGTATATATATATATATCTGTATATATATATATATCTGTATATATTGTTGCGAATATGGAATTTGGCCTCCATATCCGCTTGTAAATATTCCCCTATTTTCTCCAATACTCCCCAACTTTCCCCAATCCCCCATTCCCTAGTCCCATTGCATGTAAACAACAATCAGTAGAGCCGACCTTCCCCTTATTCCCCCATTAAATGTCGTGCCCAGGTCCACCGCACCACACGTAGACAACTTTCGGACATCTTCCTAGTTATTCTTAATCTATGTCAGTTAAGGCCTCGTTTCCATTAATTATGACTCTTCGTTGCACCAGAATGTGATTATATGGCACCAGTAGTGAGTTTAGGACCTTTCCCATACCTCCTCCCATCTTCTTCCCCAAACAACAACAATAACAACAACTACAACAACAATTACAACTACAACTACGACTACAACAACAGAGGGGCGGGGAGTGTGCGTCCTCACACCGGCTCGGTTACCCGCCATGACCATGCGCTCCACGGCGTTACCCCGAAGGGGCTGGCTGTCAGCTCCTCGTCAGGGGCGGAGCCAGTAACCCCCCCACGCACCCAATGAGAAGCAACGTGCCGATTCCATCTGGGGCGGCGCTAACGAGCCGAGGGCGTGTCACTCCCCGCCGGATATACGCGGCCCCGCGCCGGATGTGACGTCAGATGCGCCTCAGCTTGGAGAGAGAAGCCACCGCCACCCCCAGCGCGACGAGACCTCCCCGCATCTTTGGACCGGACCGGACCGTACTGTACCCTGCCCCGAGCCCAGGAGGACCTGGAGCCATCGATCCTGCCTTTCCTAGCCATCAAACCCCCGTGTGAGTCAGCCGTTGTCCCGTTTGTCTGTCGTCTGTCCGGGGTTAATATAAGAGTGTGTCTAAGTGCCTGTCTTTCTGTGATTATACCTCTAGCCCCTGTAATCTGACCTTTCCGTACGAATATAATCTCCTCCGGAGGTCTTGAGAATTGAAACATTGGTGTCGTATTGTGTTATTGTAATCCAGCCGGGTGTCTTCTTTTTCTTATTGAGCCAGCATCGCGCGACTAGTCAACGTTCGGGCACAATCGGGTAACTTGTGCAGACGTGGTCATACCATAAAACCGCTCGGTAAATAACATCCAAGCCACGTCTGTAACAATTGGTGTCTGGGAGTGAGATTCGAGGCCCGACCAAATTTTGAAAAAAAAAAAAAAACGAATAGAGGAAAAAAAAAAAAAATTTGGTCAAAATTTGGAGCGGCCGAAATTCGTTTTGTTTTACAAAACCCGAATTTTGAAAGTCGCGCTATGGCGGATCAAGACGGCTGGGGTCCGGTAGGGGAGAGTGAAGCAGGGTCGGTCCAGGACCAAATTGAGACACGTGAGGAGAGCGAAACAGCGGGGGTAGCAAACGCACAAAATGGCGCCTCGCTGGTCACCGCGCCCGCGACCGTAGCAGCGCCGCCGATGGATTGGGGCCTATTTATGGAACAAATAAAGGCGCTCATGGTCCAGACAAGTGAAGACCTGAGGAATGACTTGGGAAACCAAATGGGGGTAATGGGGAACCGGATGGATGCTCAGAGTGAGCAATTGGGGGTAATGGGAAACCAAATGGGGGTAATGAGGGACGAAGCGAGGGGTACCGGTGAGGGGTTAGACAATAATTTTAAGGAGTTAGACAAGAAATTTGGGAAGTTAGACAATAATTTTGAGGGGTTAGACAACGGGATAAAAGAGGTGAGAAATGGGTTAGAGGGGTTAGAAAACAGTATGGAAGGCAAATTGAGGGACATGAGGGACCAAGCGGAAAGGGAAGTTAAACAAATGGAGCAGCAGATAGAGGGGGTCAGAATGGGGGTAGAAACCAAACTGGATGCTCACAGGGAGGAAATGGAGCAGATGAGGGTGGCATCTGGGCAGGAGATGCAAGTGATGGGAGAGGAGATCAGAAGAGGAGTGAGTGAGGAGGTCGGAGGAGTGCGCGAGGAGGTGAGGCACTGTAAGGAGCGCATGGAGAAAGAGGTGAGAAAGGGGACTGTAAAATTGCAAGGTGGTATAGAGGAGTTGACGCTGGGAGTAGAACAACTGACAGTGGGACAAAAGGAGTTGGGGGACCAGGTAAAGAAGAACACAGCGGTAATAGAGGGTTTAAAATCGACACAGAAGGAGATGAAAAAGGACGTAGGGGTAATTAAAAAAGAGTGTCAGACGGTACATGAGGACCTGACGAGGAAAATGGACAAGGTGGTAGAGGTAATGGAGGTTAAAGAGCGGGAGGTGCGGGAGCACATAGAAAAAAATAAAGTGGAGTTAGAGGAAGAACTTAAAGGGGCGCACGAAGAGATGAAGGAGATGAAGCAAAAATTAGAAGAAGTGGAAGAAGGGGTGAGCGAAATTAAAAAGCGACGGAGAGAGGATAAGAAAGAGATAAAAGAGGAGGTAAAAGAATTGGTCCAGAGTCTGTGTTCGGATCGTGATGATGTGCTCATTAACCGGATGAGGGATTCGCAGGTGATGGAGGAGAAGCGAAGAGAAAGAGGACCCGGTGTAAGTGGTGACCAATATGGTCGTGCGTATGATGCGCCAGGTGATTTAATAAGCTTGGGGGTCGAGATAGACCCGGATGTTCGTGAGAGGCCAAGAGTGAGGTGTATGGCTGGTCCGGAGGGTATGGAACGAGAGGTGCGAGGTGTGGGTGAGCAAGGTTGTGGTGGTGGTGGTATGGAATGGGTAGCGGGTTGCGGAGGTGTGACCCATGCATCAACACCAACAGGGGTAGTTGTTGGAGGGACCGGGGAGGCACGAGAGCCCCTTGGGGGTAGTGTACTGTGGGGGCCCGGCCGGTTCGGCCCCGCGCTGACCCCGCAAGGGGCGACGCACGGGGTCCGGCAGGCGGGCAACGACTCACATATGAGGTGGTCCCACAAGGTCCCACTCGCGCCGTATGACGGCAAGAGTGATCTACGCGCGTACCTGGCGCAGTTCGACTGTGTGTGTAAGGGCAACGGTTGGGGTGAGGACGAAGGTGGAGTACACCTGGTGGCCGCATTGCGCGGCGCGGCGGCGGAGGTGCTGACGGCATTACCAGCGGGTGCTCTCACCCTGCCAGCCCTCCGCGACGCCCTAATTAATCGATTCGGCATAGAACAGCAGAGCGAGCTTGTTAAAGCTCAGCTCGCGCTGCGAAAACGCAAGCCCCAGGAAGCCATCGGGGAACTTGCCCACGACATTCGCCGCGCAGTGGGGATCGCACATGCTAGCATGGCAGCGGATTCCCGGGAAAGCCTGGCGCTGGACCATTTTATCCAGGCCCTCCCGGATATTGAGCTCCGGCAACAGCTCGCCATGTGGCGCCCGCAGACTCTGAGCCAGGCGGCTGACGCTGCGGCCCGTTGGGAAGCAGCGAGGCCCCTAGCCCGAGGGGGCGAGCGTCTCGCAATGGCGGTCCGCCAGGTGGGACCCCCGATGGAGGGCGGACCCCTTAGGGGACCCGCCCCCGACGTGGGTCCTGACCTGGCGGGCATGGTCCGGAGGCTGGTGGACCAGCGCCTGGCGGGACCTGGACCATGGCAGGCGGCCCCGGAGGTGGCCCGCGGTGGACCACGAGCGGGTAATCCAATTCGGACCTACAGGGGGGGGAATTTGGAATTCCGGAGGCAAGCACCTTATCAGGTGAGGTGCTATACCTGCAACCGCCTGGGTCACCTGGCGCGGCACTGTCGAAACGCGCGCCGGGATGATCCCCGGCAGTTGAGGTCCTCAACTCCGCCCAGGGGGGAGCGGGTTAGCCGACCCCAGACACCCCCCCGCCAGACCCCGGGAAACTAGAAGGTGTCGGGCACGTAGGGCGGTGTTCGGCAGCAGAGGATGGAGGAGAGCCCTCATTGACGCGACAGGTCATTTATTGTGGCCAAATTGGAACCGGTAGCCTGACAATTAGATGCAAAATTGCCGGCGTGGGGGTAGACGCCGTAGTGGACACAGGAGCTAGCGCCACGATCATCAGCCCTGTGGTCCTTGATTCGAGCGCAGGTGGCTGGGATAAGATCCAGCGCCTGCAAAATTATAGTTTGCAGCTTGCTACCGGGGTAACGGCCCCGATCATAGGGCGTGGTTCTGTGATCCTCAAGTTAGGGTCGGTAAGGAGGGAGATAGATGTTTGGGTGGCGGAGGTGTGCGACCCATGTTTAATAGGGTTGGACCTGTTGACTGCCAGCGGTTGTAAAATCGACTTGTGCCGGGGGATCCTGCAGGTGGGAGTAGAAGAGCTGCCGTTAGGGGGAGTGAGCACGGCCGAGAGAGCGGAGCTGGAGGCTTCCGAGGCCGTGACCATCCCCCCAAGGGCCGAGGCGATAGTGCCGGCCCGGTGGGCAGCTCGCCCAACATGGCAGGAGTCCTGCGGCCTGGTCGAACCGGTGGCAGCGCAGTCCATACCGGGTTTAATCGTGGGCCGCACCCTTGTAAAAACGGACGGACCGGTAGTGGCCGTCCGAGTAATAAATATGAGTACAGAACCACGCACTATAGTAAGGGGCACGAGGGTAGCTGGCTGCACCCCAGTTGAGGAAGTCGCGACAGTGAGGGGCGAGAACGTCCAGCCGAGCCGACCCCGGGGGGAGCCTTCAATAACAAGTAGGAATTGGCCCGATCCCATTTGCGAGATGGTAAATCGTAGCAGCGTAGAGTTGGGAGGTACCCAGAGGGAGGCCTTACACAAACTGGTTGGGTCCCATTTGGACCTCTTCTCCCTGTCCACCGAGGATATTGGACGTACGGGCCTGGTGAAACATCAGATCCACACCGGTGAGGCCCGGCCTATTCGTCAGGCCGCCCGACGGCTCCCTTGGAGCAAGAGGGCGGAAGCTGACGAGCAGGTTGCAAAAATGCTCGACGCAGGTGTGATCGAGCCCTCGGGAAGTCCTTGGATGTCACCTGTTGTGCTGGTCAAAAAGAAGGATGGGACCACGCGGTTCTGCGTGGACTATCGCCAGCTAAACAACGTGACACTCAAGGACTCATATCCCCTGCCAAGGATTGATGACACCCTCGATGCCGTTGCGGGCTCAAATTGGTTCACAACTTTGGACCTCAAGAGTGGGTATTGGCAGGTGGAGATGGATAGGGCAGGGAAGGAGAAAACGGCATTTTCCACAGGTAAGGGACTGTATCAGTTTACTGTGATGCCGTTTGGTTTGTGTAACGCCCCCGCCACCTTTGAGAGATTGATGGAGCATGTACTAGGCGGCATGCCATGGCAATCATGCCTGGTGTACCTGGATGACGTCCTGGTACATGCCCAAACGTTCCCCCAGGCACTAGCTAATTTGGACCAGGTGTTCGGGTGCCTCAGACAGGCAGGGTTGAAGCTGAACCCGAGTAAGTGCACTTTGTTTGCAAGAGAGGTGGCCTATCTAGGTCACGTGATTGGCCGCGAGGGGGTAAAAACAGACCCAGACAAAATTAAAGCGGTAGAGGAGTGGCCCGCACCACGTACCATCAAAGAGGTGCGGGGATTTTTGGGACTCTGCTCCTACTACCGGCGCTTTGTGGCGAAATTTGCGGAGTTGGCCCGTCCCCTCCACCGGCTTACGGAGAAGGGGACGCGATTTAATTGGACACGGGAGTGCCACGAGGCCTTCCAAAAATTGAAGGGGTGTCTAACATCCGCACCCCTTCTAGCTTACCCCACTGGTGACGGGACATTTACCCTGGACACGGATGCGAGCCAGGAAGGATTGGGCGCAGTTTTGTCTCAGACACAGGAGGGCGTGGAGAGAGTGATTGGTTATTATAGTCGGGCCTTAAGTAGGCCCGAGAGAAATTATTGCGTCACTCGCAAAGAGTTATTGGCTATGCTGGCTGCCATGAACCATTTCCACCCGTACTTGTACGGGCGGAAATTTTTGGTTAGAACTGACCATTCCTCCTTGCAATGGCTCCTTCGGTTCAAGGAACCGGAGGGCCAAATTGCAAGGTGGTTGGAAAAGTTGCAGCAGTACGATTTTGATGTGGCCCATAGGGCCGGGAAGGCCCATGGTAATGCGGACGCACTCTCTCGGCGTCCTTGTCTGGGGGAAAACTGTAAATTTTGTGCGAGACACGAGGAGAGGGAGCAATTGGGCGATTCCGCCCCGATTCTCGTCGTCCGGGCAACCCGGGTGAGAGGGCCAATTTTGCCACTAACCGCGGACGAGGAATTTGGAGAGTTGGCTTGGAGCACGGCCCAGCAGGAGGATCCTGTTCTGGGGCCGGTGTTCCAATGGGTCAAATTGGGGCAAAGACCAAAGGGGGAAGAGGTCACCCCCCTCGGGGCACAAACAAAGGCATATTGGGCTCAGTGGCAGACCCTGGAATTGAAAGGCAACATCTTGTATCGCAAGTGGGTGGAGGTTCCCTCTGATCGAACTTCCTGGCTGGTGATAGTCCCTGACAAATTCAAGAACGTCATATTGCAACAGGTGCATGGTACCCGCTCCGGCGGCCATTTGGGCAGGACAAAGACAATATCTCGGGTCCGCCGGAGGTTCTATTGGGTGAATATGGGGCGCGACATACAGGACTGGTGTCGGAGATGCGACGCCTGTTCTGCCAAAAAGGGACCAGCACGGAGGATGAGGGCCCCCCTTCAATTACATCAGGTGGGGGCCCCCCTTGAGCGGGTGGCTATGGATATTCTAGGACCGCTGCCCCGCACCCGCCAAGGTAATAAGTATATCCTCGTTGTAATGGACTATTTCACCAAGTGGCCGGAGGCCTACGCCCTCCCCAACCAAGAAGCAGGGGTGGTAGCGCAGGCCTTCGTGGAAGGATTTGTGTGCCGGCATGGGATTCCACAGGAGTTGCACACCGACCAGGGACGAAATTTTGAGAGCAAATTGCTAAAAGATGTGTGCAGTCTCCTGTCAATTCGGAAAACCAGAACAACGCCTTTAAGACCTCAATCTGACGGGATGGTGGAAAGATTCAATCGAACTCTAATCCAACAACTGGCACTGTTCACCACCACCCGTCAGGATGACTGGGACGAACATCTCCCTTACTTGCTCATGGCCTACCGAACCAGCCAGCACGGGGCCACCGCATGCAGTCCAGCGTTGCTTATGTATGGGCGGGAGTTACGGGCTCCCGCCGACTTGCTATGCGGTCCCGTGCCAGACACAGTGGTTAACCCGCCGAGGGAGGGGTACGCACGTCACCTAGAGGAAGGCATGGAGCTAGTCCATGCCTTCGCCCGCCGCCAACTCCATCTGGCGGGGGAAAAGATGAAGCGCAGGTACGACGACCGGAGCCAGGGGAGTCAATACGCTCCGGGGATGAAGATTTGGTTCTTTAATCCCCGGAGGCGAAAGGGAAGGTGCCCAAAACTCACCTCCCCCTGGCAAGGCCCAGGAGTCGTCCTGTCGCAAATCTGTGACGTGGTCATTAAGATCAAAATGGGGCCACGAGCCCTCCCTCGGATCGTCCACGCCGACCGGATAAGACCTTACACCGGCGAGCAGGCGCCCCCGTGGATTGCCTCGGCTTTAGATGCCGAGGCGGGACCCAGTACCTCTGAATAAGGGGGGCTTATTAGTGCCAGAGGACTGGGGGATTGAGGAGCGATAGGCCCGGTGGGAGAGGGTGGCATCCCTGCCACCTTTCCCATGTGGGGGCAAAGGAGCAATAGCTTATGGGGTGTATGGCAGTGAAAACTAGCCCGGTGGGTTAGGATATTGTGTGTAGGGATCTAGAAGATGACATTAGGTAACGTTAAGTTTAGTTAGTGACTGATACCTGTAGTAGGGACGCAGGTAGATTAGTGTGGATGATAATGACGTGGGAGCGCAATAGTTTAAAGGGACGACTGGGAAGCGCAAGTTTCAGAAGGGAGTAGTTAGCTGAGATGATGCTGTGTGTGTGAGAATTGAACAGGTGTGATTGCACAGGTGTGCAACTGGACAGGTGTGTGGAGCAGTGTATGAGTAGTGAGTGTTGTGGATCAGCGCGAATGCGCTTGGGGAGAGAAGGGTGCAGGTGGCACCAGGTGTGAGAGCACAGGTGTGCAAGTACAGGTGTGTGGAGAAAGTTGGAGTAAGTGGTACGGAGTGGTGTGCATGGTGTGAAGGTGTGGATGGGGGAAGAGTGGACCCCTTTCACGAGTACCCGGGGCGGGTAGTGTAAGTGTTAGGTAGAGGGTACAGGTAAATTGTGGTTGGATATTGGCATCTGTGGTGCGGTTGCAGAATGATGTTGTGGAAATGGCTGGGCGTGTAGCCTGTTAGTGTGTGTAGTTGGTTGGGCACTCCACCACTGTGAGGATGTCGGCCAGGTGAGGCCGCAGGTGGGCTCTGGGAGCCGGTAGTTGTGAGTGGGTGCCTGAGGATCCCGGGTGTGGATCGGGCAGCCCAGTGCCAGAGAGGGCACGGAGTGGGGAGAGAGCCAGAGGGCCTTCCCCTGGTAGTTAGGTTAGGGTAAGGAGCAGGTAAGCTCGGAGGCAACTGCAGTGGTGGAGGTGTGCAGGTGGGTAGACCCACTGGGAGAGGTACACGTCGCAGCCCAGAAATTGTACGAGGGCACCGGGAGATGAATCGGGGGAGTGAGACCCCAAATTGAAGAGCACCACAGTTGGCCAATGGGAATTGGTTTTTAGAACCCATAGTGTAAGAGGGCCAATGGTTTGGCCGGAGAAAGACCCCGGGTAGTGTAAAGTTGTTAAAGTCATTTAGGAGATAGTTAGGATTGATGAACCTGTCGCACCATACGCAGCCACTTACCTGTGGTGATGATGATGACTCCACACCTGTGTTTTCTTTGTTTTGTGCAGGAAATGAGATTGCTGTGAGGATTTGTGAGACGCATCACGACGTGGATGAGACATTGGGGTGATTCCATCTCTCCCTCCCTAGGAGGGACTGATGATGAATTGGTAATGGCAAATTTTGATGTTGAGTTGAAAATGGCAAATTTTGATGAGAGTTGAAAATGGCAAATTTGATTGGTTAGGAGGGAGAGAAGACGAATTTGGTTTATGGGAGGAACGGGGAAGACAGTAGGGATGTTTGTTGATTTGTAAAGTAGATGTTTATGGGTAGTGTTGTGTTGTGTGGATACAGTAAGGGGTAAGGGAGGGGCCATGTAGGTTACCTGGTGGGGGGGGGGGGGGGCGTACGATAGGAACGTACCTGTCTCACCTGGTTCCCATGTGCCCCCAGTGTGCATTACCTTATATTGCGTGCACTTTTGCGCCCTTACCACCTTACTCACTTGTTTCTTCTTTTGTCTCCCACCTCCGAGGATCTGGCTTTGGGGTAGAGAGAGAGGAGAGAGAGGTGCTGGCTGCGCAGTTGTGGGCCTGCACTTTCGCTGTTTGCTGCCGGGATCGATACACCATATGGACCGCAATGTTTGTGGCCACCCACAATGGACCGCAGTTCGTTTGCGGCCAAGCACCACCCGGGGATGGACCTATGGGTCAACGTGGCACCTATGCCATAAAGGTGAACCACTGTTAATTAACACCACTGAAGGCCACACGAAGAGCAAGAGACACCTGCAGGGTTAGGGGTTGTCGAATTTATTTTTATTCCAATGAACAATGGTGACTGCACCGATTGGTGGTGGGGTGGTGCTTTTGATGCTCGGGAAGGGTGCTCTGCACGTTATTAAAGGCCGTCGGCCACAGAGCACTCGTGGGTTGGTGTATCGATGCTGGCAAGCGCGCTCTCTCTATGCATAACATCTGCATGTGTTCCTCCAAAAACAGGTCCTGGATCGTAGTGTAGATATCAGCGTAATCTTGTAAATAATGCTCCCTACCGGCTGTATGTTTAGTTTGAGAATTCTTTCCGGATTCGGTTATCCTGTGGGTGTGTTTCTGTGAGGAGAAGGGTGCAACGTCGCAGGGGGACATATTTACTCATTTGTGAATATCTGTAAAACTGTCGCACTCAGGGTAGAGTTAATAGTAGAGGGAACTACATTGCGTGCCACACTAAAGTAGGTAAAAATTTATCGGGTCGGGACGCCCCGAGGGTAGAGAAGGGTGCAATGTTGCGAATATGGAATTTGGCCTCCATATCCGCTTGTAAATATTCCCCTATTTTCTCCAATACTCCCCAACTTTCCCCAATCCCCCATTCCCTAGTCCCATTGCATGTAAACAACAATCAGTAGAGCCGACCTTCCCCTTATTCCCCCATTAAATGTCGTGCCCAGGTCCACCGCACCACACGTAGACAACTTTCGGACATCTTCCTAGTTATTCTTAATCTATGTCAGTTAAGGCCTCGTTTCCATTAATTATGACTCTTCGTTGCACCAGAATGTGATTATATGGCATCAGTAGTGAGTTTAGGACCTTTCCCATACCTCCTCCCATCTTCTTCCCCAAACAACAACAATAACAACAACTACAACAACAATTACAACTACAACTACGACTACAACAACAGAGGGGCGGGGAGTGTGCGTCCTCACACCGGCTCGGTTACCCGCCATGACCATGCGCTCCACGGCGTTACCCCGAAGGGGCTGGCTGTCAGCTCCTCGTCAGGGGCGGAGCCAGTAACCCCCCCACGCACCCAATGAGAAGCAACGTGCCGATTCCATCTGGGGCGGCGCTAACGAGCCGAGGGCGTGTCACTCCCCGCCGGATATACGCGGCCCCGCGCCGGATGTGACGTCAGATGCGCCTCAGCTTGGAGAGAGAAGCCACCGCCACCCCCAGCGCGACGAGACCTCCCCGCATCTTTGGACCGGACCGGACCGTACTGTACCCTGCCCCGAGCCTAGGAGGACCTGGAGCCATCGATCCTGCCTTTCCTAGCCATCAAACCCCCGTGTGAGTCAGCCGTTGTCCCGTTTGTCTGTCGTCTGTCCGGGGTTAATATAAGAGTGTGTCTAAGTGCCTGTCTTTCTGTGATTATACCTCTAGCCCCTGTAATCTGACCTTTCCGTACGAATATAATCTCCTCATGAGGTCTTGAGAATTGAAACATTGGTGTCGTATTGTGTTATTGTAATCCAGCCGGGTGTCTTCTTTTTCTTATTGAGCCAGCATCGCGCGACTAGTCAACGTTCGGGCACAATCGGGTAACTTGTGCAGACGTGGTCATACCATAAAACCGCTCGGTAAATAACATCCAAGCCACGTCTGTAACAATATATATATATCTGTATATATATATATATCTGTATATATATATATATCTGTATATATATATATATCTGTATATATATATATATATATGTATGTATATATATATATATATATATATATATATATATATACAGTGGAACCTTGACTTACGAGTTTAATTCGTTCCGTGACCGAGCTCGTAACTCAAATTGCTCGTATCTCAAATCAAATTTCCCCATTGAAATGCTATTAATCCGTTCCAGCCCGCCAAAAACCACACCAATTTTTTTTTAAATATACAGTATATATAAAAATATCTCGCGCTTTATATTTCACCTGTATGCAGCATACAAGTTGGCAGGATGGCCTGGACTGGAGGTACGCACACTTGACTCTAAAGTCTAAACTGTCCAGCCTGGGTTTGAATCCCGACCCAGCTATAACCTGTCATGGGTGAATCACAGGCAAGGTGATTCATCAATGTGTGTACCGCTAAACTGGGCGCCCCGTTTGCGTCCCATTAGTTGTTGGATGTTAAGGATCTCACCGTGTTTTCCACAAAGAGAAGGCGAGCTATCGCCGGCATTCTGAACAAGTTGTGGCCTGGCATGCTCTTCTCCTCTGCCGTTATATACATCCTCCTCGACACCTCGCTCATGTTTTTCGACGATTGCGTGTTTTATATCCAAGCACATCATCCTCTTCTTCTTCTCAGCACTGCACTTGCCACTCACTTTCTTAGGCCCCATGGTTAAAACTAAGAAATTTTCCGAAATAACCAACATGCGAAAAAAAAAATGCAGCGCTGTACGACAGAGATACGTACTGTACTTGCACGGCAAGATAACCACGTGACCAGAACCCACCTGGCGGCGTGAACTCGAAATAACCAAAATGCGAAAAAAAAAATGCAGCGCTATACGACAGAGATACGTACTGTACGTGCACGGCAAGATAACCACGTGACCAGAACCCACCTGGCGGCGTGAACTCGAAATAACCAAAATGCGAAAAAAAAAATGCAGCGCTATACGACAGAGATACGTACTGTACGTGCACGGCAAGATAACCACGTGACCGGGTGGCGAAAGCTCGTAACTCGGATCTCGGCTCGCATCTCAAAGCAATAAACCGCCCGAGCGACGGCTCGTATCTCGAAAAACTCGTAAGTTGGGGCACTCGTAAGTCAAGGTTCCACTGTATATATATACATATATATCTGTATATATATATATATCTGTATATATATATATATATGTGTGTATATATATATATATATATATATATATATATATATATATATATATATATATATATATATATATATATATATATATGTGTGTGTATATATATATATATATATATATATATATATATATGTGTGTGTATATATATATATATATATATATATATATATATATATGTGTGTATATATATATATATATATATATATATATATATATATATATATATATATATATATATATATGTGTGTGTATATATATATATGTGTGTATATATATATATATATATATATATATATATATATATATGTGTGTATATATATATATATAGTATATAGATATATATATATATATATATGTGTGTGTATATATATATATATATAATATAGATATATATAT